>NC_028352.1:2767653-3128544 GCF_000741045.1 Vigna radiata var. radiata
TAATAATAAGAATTAGAGGAATAATAGAATAATAATAATAATTGTAATAATAATAATAATAATAATAATAGTAATAATAATAACACTAATAATTAAAATAATAATACTAATAATAATAATAATAATAATAATAGTAATAGTAATAATAATAATAGTAATAATAATAATAATAATAATAATAGTAATAGTAATAATAATAATACTGATAATAATAATAATAATAATAATAATAATAATAAAAGTAATAAAAGTAATAATAATAATAATAAACAGAGACCAAACCTAGGAATAACAACAACCCACAAAACTCCAATAACAAAAAAAAAGTAGTTCCTCAACCATTCATCAGCAAGTGCTTTTTTGACCTTTTTGGGAGTTATGAATTGCAAGTGTTTTTTCTTACGTGTAAGTTTAATATATGTTTAACAACTTAAAAAAAAGTGATTTGTGTAAATTGTGGTTATGCCAAGGTATTCTCGTGATAAAAATCACGAAATCAAAAACGTAAACATTACCCAAAGAGTTATGCGATGATAATTTCATGTCAACTTCGTCGGGCTACCATGCATAAAATTCCAAACTTAAAGGATATAAAATAAAAAAGGTGATTGTATTTTGTGAAAATTATTTTTAATACGAATTCTCCAATTACAACATACAAATATTGTTAAAAATAATCCGTTAAAAAATTTAACAAATTTTGAAATCTCTTAAAGAAAAAATCCTTCAAAACAAATTTCAAAATTTATTGAAACACAAAAAACAAGATGCAAAATTTGTGCAGGTCCAGAAAGAAAATCGTTAATAGACACGCGTCAGGCAGGAGTGATTTTATTAATTTGTATACATGATAAATGTTTCCATATTATTAGTTAATGAGCTAGTGATTCCAAAAGGAAGAGCGGCTACTTAGAACATAAATGTTCTTTATTTCCCTGTTTGTGGTAGTACACAAAATATGCTCTTTTTCTTTTCTTTTTTTTCTTATTTAGTATTGTTTCGGATGTGGACCCGAGACAGAACTCGAACCGATCGATCCCTCCTTGAACACCTGAACGGGTGGCGACCTGCAGGTTAGCACTCCAACACTCAAGTCAGCAAGGTCACCGTTAAGTTTAAAGTGAAAGTAATCAGATCAAAAGTTTCTTACCTGACCAACCACTCCTGTATTTATAGGCCTTGATCATACCTTTGGATGGCCCATTGTCTGTAACCGTAGATCCATGATCCCGGATATCTCGCCACTAAGCGTAACTGTCGCACCTGTCTCCGAGATCTTTGCTCCCATAATCATGTCTGTTACGATACGTGCATCTGCTCCCTAAATCATCGCCCCCATAATATGCTTGCTAATGTGTACTAACTCGTAATATCACTGCTTCCCATTTCTCATCTCCCGACCAGTTTCTCCCTCCACCCGATCCGTTTCTCCCTCTACCCGATCCACCCTTCACCCTCGATGACTCCACACATTATATTGTGCCCACCTCCTTGGCTTAGTCGATTAGTTTCTCCCTCCCCTGATCCGTTTCTCCCTCTACCCGATCCATCCTTCACCCTCAATGACTCCACACACTACATTGTGCCCACCTCCTTGGCTTAGTCGATCAGTTTCTCCCTCCCCNTCTCCCTCTACCCGATCCATCCTTCACCCTCAATGACTCCACACACTACATTGTGCCCACCTCCTTGGCTTAGTCGATCAGTTTCTCCCTCCCCCGATCCGTTTCTCCCTCTACCCAATCCACCTTTTACCTTCACTAACCCCATATACTACAAGTGTTATAAAAATAATCTATTTTTGAATAGAAAATCAATACAAATGTACATTTTACTTCTTCAAATTGCCCACGTACAGCAAAAATTCTCTTGTGCTTAACGTTCTGCAATCTTCCAAAAAAAACTCAATCTCGATACTTTGTAATATTGCAGTGGATGATTAAGTAGTTTCATTGACATTCAAGCATCAACTTAGACATAAAACATTCGATTCCAAAAAATGAAAGAAAAAAAGACCAAGTATGCCATGTCATACACATCGATCCCTTTGAACTTTTACTATCAATTCATTAAAAAAAACTATAGGCGTCTGTCAAACCAGTATACCAATATTGGGGGTCCACATTGGAAGACCACATGTTATCGAACCAAAAACATACTCTTCCTTATATCACAATCCAAAACTATACACAAATCAACTCGCCACAGAAAACAAAATATTTTAACCAAAGTCAGAATGTGGTAAAGAAACTGACCATTGTGTAAATATTATTTATAATTCAATTACATGTATAAAAAAAATTGACCTAAGATGCCAGTATGCAAAATTGAATTTATTTCCGATACGAATTAAAACAACAGTAACCTTCGTTGACCTAAGATACCACCAGGCCTGCATTTCTTTGAAACCTGCAAATTGAGAATCTTCCGGTGTTAGAATTAGCTGCATCCTCAGTATTGGTGTAGCTAGCCGGCAAAAACGTACAACAAAAGTTAACTCGTGTATGCTAAAAACTTCCACTTGCCTGTTGAAGAACTCAGTTGTACGATTTGGAGGGGTATATCTTCAAGGTTTAAGAGTACCATGTTCATCTTCAGGACAAACAAGACCAATATCCCAGAAATGAAAAGGCACAATACGTAAAACGTACAAATAAAAGAGATGAAACTAACTAAAAATAACTGAAAAGTCTTAACTAATAAAATAAGTAATCAGCAAAACCATGAAAATCATTTTTAACAAGAAACAGTTTCTCTCTATGTACATAACCACCAGTAATAATTGTCATACTAACGACTGTATGTTATACGCTGGCACATAGGTCTAGTTCTCTTATTGTTCCTTCTACAATATACTTCGGTAATTGAGAACAACTCGATAATGTTGGAAACGTACTCAACACAACAGATAAGACGTCCAACTGCTTCTATGACTTTGCAATGAACTTACAGTATATATGTTTGCCATTTCGGGAAAGTTAACATTGATATAATGAAGAAACAAAAATTAATCATCTCCAAGATCAAATAAATTTCTCCAAATATGTTTGAAATGATGAATGATTGAAAAAGAAAGAAATAACTGAGTATAAAAATAAATAAAATAAAATAAAAACTAAGAATTTCAATACCTTCAGTTTTATCATGGCCAACAGCACCTTTTGGTTTCACGAAAACCTGAAATATATGTTAACAATATCATAAACTGAGACCACATTTATCGTCCTTAGTTCAAGTGATTACTGCTGCACCATTGCATCCTCACTTTTTCACTTTTTATTGTTATTTTTTCTTGAGATTTGCGAGGTTGCTAGCAACAAACTTTTAGACTCTTCACTACTGGGTGGATGGAAATCACGTGAGTTCCCCCAAATAATAAATGAAACCTACTAGACAAGCAGACCCAAATTACATAGTGTCTCTGCATAACTATTAATAGTGATGCTATGGTTTTAGCAGTTCTCTTTTATCTTTAACGACTTCTCAAGTTGATTATTTGTTTCCCTCCTGTAACAAATCGTTGCTTGTGGCATGATATATGCTGCTTTATATTACAAGAAATATGAGCCAACACCCAAGAAATTCATGGACCATCATAAACCATTTTTTAGAAATTAAATAAACTAGAATGGAATGGCAATCAAAATATATAACCTGTAGACCAAAGCATAAGGGCAATTTTGCCTTTTTATCTTGCAAGTCAGCTGAAGAGTCTTTATCGTCTAAGTAAACAGAGTACCCAATACAGGCATACTTGAAATTTGCAAGACTGCAGCCCTCTTTCATAGCTGCCAAATCAGCTTCTCCCAAAATAAAAGGGGGTGCTGGTTATATGAACAAGAACATCGATTATAGACAAATATAAAAGGCTTATAATAAACAAATATTAAACTCTCATGAGCAGAGAAAATTATAGACAATAAACCCAATCCAAAAGAAACAAAAACTACAATATCTAATATAAAAAAATAAAGTTCTAACAAGTAGTAATAGAATAATTTAGATAAAGGTTAACTGTGAAAAAATGGTAGTAATGACTAACAAGTATACTGACTAACTAAAATGACAAATTGAAGAACTGAGAAACAAAGTAAACATTTTAAACCTACAGGATTGGAAATCTTAATAGAAAAACTTGCATGTTTATTGCCACAACACAAAAACAGCATTTATTAGACTTCCAAAAAATATTAAGTTTCAAGATTATCTAGTGCATGAGTAAAATTTTCATCAAAGTTCATAATAAAAAAGGAAATCTGCATAAAATATACAGGGGCGAAATTCTTAATTGAAAAATATGCATGCTTATTGCCACAACCAAAAACTTATACATTAGGATTCCAAAGAATATTAATTTTCAAGATTATCAAGTACATGTGTAAATTTTGAATAATAATTCGCAACAAAAAAGGAAAAAGAAACAAAACAAGTTTTGAATGATTTTTGTTTGATCAATAAATGATTTTGTGTCTGCTAAGTGCTAACCCGGCTCCCTCTCTCGCCACAGACTACTATTGATGATTTTTCTCAGTAACAACTAACAGGATGAGAACAAATGTCATCTTAATCAATTTCAAATGATTTCTGTACAAACTAACTGCCTCAACAAGCAAATAAGAATTCAGCTGCAACTCAATTCAAAACAATAAATAAAATGCCATCCTGAATAAATTGTTATGCATCAAACTACGTGAAGGAATGGGTACTCCACTAGATAGATATCAACATAGCTCTGAATTAATATATACATTCAATTTGCTCAGAATACAGTGTTTGAATTCAGTAACAAGATTTAAAAACTTCCACACACAGAATTTCATTTCTTGCACTTTCTATTTTAACTGATATACTTTTTTTCAAGAATCGAACCAAACTGGCAAAAAAAAATGAATTGTAGACCAAGAGAGAGTGACCCTGGAGTGTTTTGGAGATGCCCACGCATGTGGGATATTTGGATTTGGTTTTATAAGTCGATGAGTAGTAGGTGCATCCCTTGCACGATTTCCCTATGGATCCTTTAGTGGAATGAGGCGAGTTAGGGTTAGGGTTTTGATTGGAATTTGGATTTGGATATGGATTTGAATTTGGATTTTGATTTGGGTTGCCGTTGGGAATGGGATTCTGAGATTGAGCCCTTTCTGCTCCTGAGGCTGCAGCTTCGTCTTCTGGGATTGCCATCGTATTATTCTATCTTCTTACTCTGTCAAGTTTCCATGTTTGCTTTTGATTTCAATGTGGAAGCAGGGGAAAGACACTAATTCCGCATAAAACAAAGCCATAGATACAGGACACCACATTGCGTTTTGGGTTGGGCTTTGACTTTGCTATTTTTGGATCTTATTGCAAATCCAAATTCCAAACTGGATTATTTAGTGAATAGTACATATTTAATTTCAATTATTATAATAATAGTTATTATTATAGAAGATTTTCTAGTGAATAGACTACAACAAAAGTTAAATCAAACTCCACAAATCCTTTAAAAATTTGATTTCTTTCATAAATATAAATTACATTTTATTTTCAGAAAAATAAGGTGGGAGTATATTTTTTATAATAGTTGATAATAAATGTGTAAAGTCATCAAATTTCCATAATTTCTTGGCAGCATGCCAAATTTTTTAAGTTCACATATGCTATTAGAAGCAATTTTAAAGGTGGAAATAGATTAGAAGCAATTTTAAATGTGGAAATAGAAAGTGACACATAACTCAAACCTATGTAGACACCTAACCAAATATAGCAATCTATATCATTACATATATTTGTCAACTAATCTCTTTAGCCGTTCTCATTAAACGCATTTAATTCAATTAGTTAACTTTTAAAAAATTAATTTCTCTTAGTCTTGACTTTTGTAACTTCTAAGTTTCAATTACTTTATAAACGTATTTCGTCCAAAATCCCTTCACCTTTAATTAATTAATAACAATAATAATTATAATATCAGAGGCCAAATCTAGCAATAATTAACAACCCACAAAACTCCAATAACAAAAAAAAAAAAGGTAGTTGATCAACCAATCATCAATAAGTGCTTTTTGACCCTTTTTGGCAAGGGTTATAAATTGTAAGTGCTTTTTTCTTACGTGTAGGTTTAATATGCGTTTAACAACTTAAAAAAAGTAATTTGCGTAAATTATGGTTATGTCATGGTTTTGTTTTGTTCTTTTTGAAGAAGGTATTCTTGTGATAAAAATCACAGAAACCGGTTTTCAAAACGTAAAAATTACCTAAACAGTTATACGATCATGATTTCATGGCAACTTCCTCAGGGACTACCATGCATAAAATTTCAATCTTAAAGGATATAAAATAAAAAGGTGATTATATTTTGTGAAAATTATTTTTAATAATAATTCTCCTATTACATTATACAAAATAAACTAATAAAAAAAAAACAGTACTAACAGTTTTTATCCTGAGATTATTTAAGACAATAACATATTTTTCAAAAATATATTTATCTTCAAAATGGAAAAGGAAATAAAACCATTTTTCGTAAAGTATAAGTCATGTCTCCTAACCATTAAACATGGACATGACTCACCATCGATGCGTGTAGCCACAAACACAAAGGTAAAGATGGAGTACTTTCAATCTTTTTCATAGGATTTTTTTTTTCACCTCAATCTACTTATAAAATATTATCTCATATAAAAAAAATGCATTTAAATGAAGATGAATTAATTAATTAGAAAAAAATGGATTATCTTAAAAAAATCATAATAAAGTAAAATAAACTTTTAAAAAAGGTAATATCAATTACTCCCTCTTTTAACTTTAATCCCATATTTTAAATAGGTTTTTTATTTAACTATTATTTTGAAAATTCAAGTTAAGATTATTTTATATTCTTATTTTTCACTTAAAAAATTATCAATATTTTATTAAAATTGAGAAAAATTATTGATTTCTTAAAAGAATTAAGCCATAATAAAAAGAGTATTAAACTTTTGAACTTAAACTAATTTTTTCTTTAAGTAATTAAGAATTTGTGAGTACTTTGTATATACGATGAAAAGTAATAATAGAAGGGTAGAAGAGTTTGAATGGTCTGAAATGAAGCCAACCCAACTTTATTGCTTCAATCACTCTCAGCCCCACCTTTCCTCTCTCTTTCTTTCTCACTGCACTATAATACATTCATACATGCACAAACTCAAAATCATGAATGATTCTATCAAAATTCAAAAGCCAAAGTATGGGTTACAAAGAGAGTCAAATAAAATATCAACTCAACTTGGCAAAAGTATATATATATATATAAGGCCAAGAACAATGTTCTCATAAATTCTTAATTAATTTTTCTTTTTCTGGATTTAACCATATCTCGTTAATGAATTAATTAATTAAAACTTGGCTAGAAAAATTAATACAATAATCAAGGCCTTCCTAATGTCTGCTACCTCCCTATTTCACTAGTACTAATTTAAATCACTAATTAATCACTATGGAACAAATACCAAACCGGTTCAGACCGGTTCGTTGACCTAATCTACTCTATAGCCTAGGAAATGCTAATTGAAACAAAACTTAGACACGGTCCTAATAAAAATGTTGTTGCTCATTCAGAATTAAATTTCTGCCTTGGAAGTTTCAATTCTGATAAGAAAAACATTTAAAACACCTAATAAATTGTATCCAAGTTTGGTGTGCAAAATTCAAAAGCTTGGGACCAGTTGAGGCCGGTCTGAACCGGTTTGCGGTTCGCTGATCTCCTTTCTACGCCTCATCTCCAACACCTTACGATGGCTATTTGAGTGAATATCACCAGAGAAAGTTGGGCTACAGGCCGGTCTATACTCTGGAAAAAGCCGACCGGACTTGAACCGAACCCCGCAAGCGTTACAGAGTGTTTTGGGCCCCAGTGGACCGGTCCTCCACTGCGGCGTTTTCTGCACCTGGCAGTGGCTGCACCGTCGCTGAAACTGGGCCCCAATTTGGGCCTCGGCCTTTTTCTTCTGCTTTTTAGCCGTCGGCTCGCCAAACTCAACGGAGCCAGCCAACACCGAAAAACACAGAGACGGCGGCGACACCGTAAAAGACCACACGCGAGCGTTGGGCTTCCTATTCTTTCCGGTTCTCGGCCTTCTGGGAATCGTCGAACCGTTTTGGGCCCGTCCCGGTCTAGGTTTTGGTTCGGCCCATACCCTTGTTTGTTCCGAAGGGACAGGGTACAAAAGAGAAAGCTCAGGGAGAGAATCGTCTACAAAATGAGAAACCCATTCCAGGTCCGCCACATCATCCGCCTTCAAAATTAAACCCAAACGAAGCATTATTCCTTTTGTTTCTTCAAAATACAAACAAACAAAAAATTGTTCGAAATAAATTTAATTATATTTTAAATTTTATATAAATTAAAAAAAAAAGCAAAAAAACACGAAGAATAGAAAACTCACAGGAACTGATAATTCCCCTGCGAAGACGGAGTCCGAGTCGCCGACGCCGCCAGCGCCGGTGGAATTGGAATTGCTGTCGTCTTCGGACCGTTCCTGCGAGGAACCAGAGGTGCTGTCTTTTTCCTCGTCTTCCTCTTCCTCGTACACATCGAAATCCTTTCCAAGCTGGAATTCGCCGTTGGAAAAGTCAAGAAGGTCGTCGACGGAGAAATCTTCGCCGACAACAATGTTGTTGGCGTTGAAACAAAAAATCTCGTCGCAGATTGCTTGCGGGAAGATGAACTCTGTCCGCAAGCTCGGTTTCAGCGCTTCTGCCGCCGCAACTTCCATTTTTTCTGGTTCCTACAGACCTCAAAGCTATTATTGTGACGACAAAATATAATCTCAGGTCCTAGATTAATGTTTTTGTGACAAACACGAACGTTGTTGAAAATTTAACATGTTAAATAAATTTAATAAATTTTTACCTGCTTAGAGAAAAAAGAGAGGGGAAGGAAAGTGCAGTGGAGTTTCCTTTGGTTCAGCGAAACAGGCGTCTGAGGTATTGGTTTATCTTTATCTCTCTTTGTTTTTGTTTTGGTCTCTTATAATAAGTGAGTAGTAGCGTTTCTTTTATTTAAATATGGCACTACTAAATTTTCCTCGAGGGTCATGCACTTGTGCACTCAGAGCGTGACATTTGGTCAGGTGGTGGGGCTTCACTATTATTGGTCTCTTTTTTTATTTATTTACGAGGGCTTTGTGAAAATTCGAAAACTATGCTACAATTCTTATCTCCAGAAACTGGCTGGCCCGGTCCAATTCTACGTTACAAACAAAACAAAACCGAACAAAACGTTAAGGTCACATGCCGGTTTTGACTATTACTTTTATTAATTTTTGCAAATTGCATTGCAGGGTATGAATGAAGCGTGGGTTTGACTATGTGTGAGGGAGTGAAAATTGAAATGATGAAATTAATCAGAATTTGGCGCTGAAAGTTTTCGAAAACTAAAGATACCATGATGAAGAAACCTGGTGGGTTGCGTTAACACAACTTTTGAGTGTTCAAATTTGAAAAAAAAAAATGAGAATGAGTGTAAAAGAAAAAGATAATGATCCTATGAACATATAATATTATGTGATAGGTGAATATTAATATTTGTAATTATTATTATTAATTATGAAATATTTTTAAATAATCATATAATAGTACGTAAATGATATTACAATGTTAAAAAAAAAAATTATCAAATATGATTATTATAAGAAAAAGCAAAAAGAAATAACAGAAATGGAGATTAGCAAAAGCTTTGCTTCAACGCGTTAATCGCGCCTCGTGATGTGCCAAATTCTGGATTATTTTTCCCGCTATTTTCTTTTCTAATTCTTCAATCATGCCAAGTAGGACCAAAATTAATTACACAAATTAAATTATTAATCTATAAAAAATATATTACTTTTGTTTTATATTCAGACATACATTAAATTTCACGATTATTATTTGTTTTGAAAATTTCACAGATTGAAGTAGGGACCAGGTAATTTAATTTTGCACATGGAAATTCGTTAGTACATTTTCTGGCATGGCTTATTTAATATTTGTAGGCACTTGTGAGGATTGGTTTTGTTATAATATGATATGTAAAATTGTGTCTGATTTGGTTCGAGTGATCTGTGATAATTTGATAAAAACGTTTTGAAAAGAAAATACAGCGTGATATAAGGAACAATCTATAGACTTGTGGAAATTATTTGTTGAATTACTAATTGACTCCATATTAGTTTATATATTTTTTAAAAATAATTATATTTATTAATAATTTTCTACCTTTTATAATTATTCTCGGTGATCAATAAGTAATGTTTTAAAATTATTAATGTCTAAAAATAATATTCTATTTTATTTTTTCAACTAATTTCATTTTAACCAAACAAAATTAGTATTTTAAGAATATTCATAAAGCCAAGACAAATAAAGTTTCTTGGGATGTTTGAGCTTGTATTTGTACTGTGCGTGTGACCATCCCAATAGTCAATGACCGCTGTCCACAATCTAAGAAGGAATTACTGTTCTAGAATAGTCATTTATTCATAATTAATCTGAAAAAAAATTATTAATGGTCATTTAATGAGAATAATAATCATTGAATAAAAATTAATAAAAATAATGAAAGTTATTATTAACTATTAATGAGTTAAAGTTAATGATAAACTCATTAAAGGATTTATAAATACATGTCTAAACGGAAATCAAGTAATTAATTCTTATTATTCATTTTTTATTGCAAGATTATTATGTAAAGTTATTAACTTAAGAAGTTCATTAAGTCTTCAAAATAACTTTGAGTGTTTTAAGTAAGGAATCTGAACGTTTTATCCAAAACATATCTCTTTCAACTTGTCTAAACTTTTTTAGAATGATTTTAAAGTTGTGATTGTCATTAAAATTCTTGCATCTTGTCTTCTATTAGTGTCCTAGCACCAAAATTACATTGCAACACTAACTTGGTGAGAAGAAAAAAAATCCAGATTGATGAAATATGAAATATATTAAAACTGATATTAATTTTTTTGTGTTATGCATTTATGAAATGTGAGACTATACCAAACTCATATTTATTTTTCTCTTAAGCCTAATATAATCCAATTTAGAATATTTTTATTTTAGTCAGCGTACTTCTTCGTACAATTTTTGTTTTACAATTTCTAGCAAATATTTTTCCCCTGTTTTAATACGAGTTAGTATAGTGTGTTCTATTTGGTTTGGTTTGGTTCGACTTAGTTTAGTTCGGTTCAATTGGATCAATTCAAACTGATTTGATTCAGTTTGATTGGCTCATCTTAACTTGACTCGGTTCAGTTTAATTAAGTTTTATTCGACTTAACTCGATTCGATTCGATTAAGTTTCGTTTAACTCGATTAAGTTCAATTCGATTAATCGTTTCATTTTATTTAAATTTTCAATATATATATATATATATATATATATATATATATATATAAAATAGAACAAAGTAACCCTAAAGTAAAAACGAAATATTAATAAGAAACAAAAGTGTAAAAGAAAGGAGTAACCTTGCTTTATGATTTTAGCATAGAAGTGTAATAAAATGTAATGATGAGTCTTATGTATAATTGAATAATTAATTTAAAGGAGGCGGGTTCCTACGAAAGTGTCACATCATCAATTAACTAAATTGGAAATGAATAGCTCGTATTTAATATAATATAAAATCACATAAAGTAATACTCGTAAAAACCATTTATCTTAACGAGGCTGATGGATTACCTCTTTAGAGAAAAAAGTTGCTCTAAATTATTCGTCTTTTACAAAATTAATCATCCTTTAAACGGTTTTAAGACTTATTTTATTTATATTTCCCTAGAGGACGATAGTGGTATTATCACACCTAATATTTTTATATTGTTTAAAAATTGAGGTATAATATAATTTAAATATTTATTTTTCGTTCAATAAACCTATAATAGAATATTGATACTGATCATGCAGTCGATAATAAAGTTTTAAGAAAAATTATTGAAAAACTCTAAAATAAATAATATTTTAGATGACATCGTACCAAAATTTAGTTATATATATATATATATATATATATATATATATATATATATATAAATAAATACCTGTACTAATAAATATATTTTTTTAAAAATATTATTTAATCAGGTCAAAATAAACTTTGTTAGATCTTTCTGCTTAATATATTTATTGAACTAATACGTAAAACTAAAAATACATTATTAGTTAATTAAAGAAATAAGATTTTTCTTTTTTGTGAAATTCAAAATATTAATTACATTCCTTGATACAGAATAGTATATAAAATTCTTCGCCCAATAGATGCATTATTATTTTATTAACTTTCACTGTCATAGTGTATATCTTTTATTCCCTTTTGATATTTTCAATTTTTTGAAATTTATTTTATTTTACAACTAATCATACATATTTCAAAGTTGAAAATTATATTTTTTAACAAATAAAAATATTTTTTCCTAAATACCTTGATATTAAACGTAAAAACTAGGTTTAATAGGTTCAGAGGTCCCTATATTTGGGGGTTTGTTTCAATTGGGTCCTCCAATTTTGAAAGTGATCAATTAGGTCCTTAATTTTGTCAATTTGAATCAATAAAAGTTAAATGCAGTAAACGTGAAGTTTTTGAACATGAGGCACGCTAACGCTTCCACGTGGCACTGTTTCAAGTGCATAGGTGGATTATAAAAGGGTGAAATCCCTTTTAATTTAGGGGTTTCACTTTCAAATACACCCTTTTAATTTAGGGATTTTACCCTTTTATAATCCACCTATGCACTTGAAACGATGCCACCTGAAAGCGTCAGCGTGCCACATGTTCAAAAACTTCACGACATTAACTGCATTTAACAGAAAGACTTTTATTGATTCAAATTGACAAAATTAGGGACCTAATTGATCATTTCAAAAATTGGAGGATTCAATTGAAACAAACCTCCAAATATAGGAACCTCCGAACCTAATAAACCTAAAAACTATATAATATTCATCCAATATTTTTTAACCACATTTGCAAAATTCTATTATCTTTTGCAGTTCTGTAAAAGTAAATAAATAAAACTGACGTAATTTATTTTTACTCACCGTGTATCTTAACTTCATTTATAACAACATGCAACTTGCAAGTAAGAAAATATATGATCTAATATAAGATAATAAGTTAAATACAACTTTTGAACAGTACATAATCGAATACAAATTTAGTTTATTTTTATTTTTTTAAACAATACCTATATATATATATATCAGGTAATAAACTTATTTATCGTTTTTTTCTTTCTCATCATAATTTTTTATACTCTTTAATTTAATGTTTGTTTTCTAATATTGTGTCTTTTAAACGAAGACCTATAAAAAGTTTAATATAAAAGAAACATGAATAAAATTATAAAGAATATTATTATATTTGTTCGTATTGAAAGTTTAAGTGGTTTTAAATCAAAACTAAAAACATTTTCTTTTAAAAACTTATAAGACTAAATACTGTCTATTATAAAAATAAATTTGAAATTAAAAACTTTGAATAGTAAAAGATATTTTTTGGTTAAATCCTTGTTTTTTGTAATAATTAAATATCTTTCTATAAACAGCACGAATTTGTTTCTAAATATGAGCTTAAGTTAATGTAGTCGTGCATTCAAGGTTTTATCTATTTTGTACTTTAAAATTTTGTAAACGTGATTATTAATTATTCGTTTTGGAAGTTAAAACTCTTAATAAACACGTATAGGACATTATTGGATATATGAAAACAATTTATAATTTAAAAAAAAGTATATATTTATTAATTTTTTTGTATATTGTTTTTTTTTGGAAATGGTGTGTGGTGAGAGTAATTTGCTCGGTTTGAATTATCTAATTATTTCACGTGTAACTCACACAAATTCAAAATTCTGCCGACGCTACACTAGCCATCAAGGAACACTACAAGAAGTAAAAACGTGCTACTAATTCACTTGAAATCTCTGTATTTAACCTACAAATCCAACACTTCTACGTCGAATATTTGTATCTTTCAATCGTGTCCATCCACGTACCCAATTTTATTCACACACAGAAATCATATTTTCATAATTATAAGTGAATACTTTCCAACAATTTTATTTTAATAAAATAATTTTAAATGTGACTTTTACTTATGTATTATATGGAAAATCCAGCAATTACTCAAAATGGTATCCACAAGAGATTTCAATCTTTAGAAGAACGAGAAACAAAGAAATATATTTTATAAGGAAACACGACAATTATTTTTTAACACCTTTACTTCTAAATTTTCATATAAAAATGTATATTTGAGGAAATACTTACAGATGTTATATTGATTTGGTCATTAATTTTTTGTTTTTGAAATTTTAACACAATTGGAACAGCAATTATTACAGATTATGACACAGAATTCGATTGTTGTATATGAAACGGCGTGTCTATTTTTAAAATCTGAATATTGGCTATGATTCCACGCAAGTGAGCCATTATTAATACTACATACAAGAAAACACAATGGCACATGATTGTTACCACTTTGTGACAGTGGTAGTAATTGTGGTATTACGTTTGTGCTCAAAATTCTTGTACAACAGAGCGAACTGCTAATGGCATTCTGACTTCATGTGACCCATCTTCCCAGAAAAGGTAGCCAAATGAGAATCTGCTTTGAATTCGTAGCTTGGAAGAAAAGGTTACCTTGAATTTCATTTTCTTTCTTTTAGGACCAAATGTTAAGGTTGATGGCACAACTGTGACAGATACGCCGATTGGAGGTTCAACACGAGCGGTGTAGATAGATTGAACTGGGCCAACATTAGTGACTGTTCTTGAAACTGTGAGGGGTTGCTTCAGCTCAGGAATAACGATAGAAGGGAGGTTCATGTTTAAGAGATATTTGTGTGATTTATGGCATTTGGTAGGAAATCCTGTTAAAGAGCTTATGGCAGTGTCATTGTAGTCCATAGAACAAAGGAAATGAATGTAGTCTGAGGTTTTCATGTCGTATACCAGACCAGGATCTGTCACTTTGTTAGGATCAACATGTCCACCACCGTAGTCGAATGGATCAGCTTGTTTATGTGGTGCTCCCTCGGCCCAGATGTATTGATCGTATTCGTTTTTCAGAGAAGCTTCAGAAAAAACACACGAAAATAGGGTCTTTGTTATAGGTGATAAAGTGCGTATGTGTGTGAAAAAAACGTACCAGTATGATATTGAACTGTGAGAAGAGACAATCTAGTGAGATGAGAGAGTAAAGAACAAAATTAAAGAGTTATTCTTGACCTTTAGGGTTGTTTTAATTAATTATAATATTCCATGTAAAACTTTCATGACTAGAAAACAGCAATAGAAGTTAAAAAACTGCATGAAAAATGTTGTCTTGAATCTTAAACCAGTTCTCAAATAACAAGAGCATTTTACCTGTTGTGACAAGGGCAGATTTAATTGCAGCGGGGCTCCAAGTAGGATGGACAGTTTTTATAAGTGCAACAATACCAGAAATGTGAGGGCATGCCATGGAAGTTCCTGACTCCAAGTTGAAGGTAAGAGGCTGCAACTTTTTTGATTTTGCATCAGATAACAAACGCCCAGCAGAAGAAGCAGGTGACCAGGCCGCAAGAATATCAACCCCAGGAGCAGCAATGTCAGGCTGCACCACATTCATCATAAACATAAAACTGTGCCTTTTTCACAATAAAATTAGCTATTTATGACATTCACAAAGGAATGATCAGAACCTTCAATACTGAAGGAGACAAAGAACTTGGTCCTCGCGAAGAGAAGAATGCCACTTCTGGTGATATCTGTTGGCCAACAACTGTTTTTGTTTTGCCAAACTTTACTACAGGATTCCTACAATATACATGCATTTATTACAAGATATTCCATACTTCATTAATTTGCTATTAGTACGCAAAAACATGAAATAGATGTTGTCATGTTGCACTTACAGAGTGCTCACCTAGTTGCTTCTATGTATGATAGAATAGTTGTTCCCGTGATAAAATCAACTTGGACACAGGGTTTACTCCATGATGTATCAACATCTTTAGTGGGAAACTGAGCAAATATGAGACCAGAGCCACCAGCTTCCGTAACTGTTCTTATAGCAACTGTGGCTGACCTCTGTGACCGAGACTGAAAACACAGAATTGCTTTTCCTTTTGCTAAGGTGGCATTCAGGCTCCCTGAATTGCAGCCCCTGAACAAAAATAAACAGATACGCACTGGTACTACTTTCACAGTCACAGTCACGACTGTTTCACGCAGATACCAAGCAAGTAAGAACAAGTAAATTTACCTTGCGCTTTCTTCGTCAGCATCCGATGCTGCTATGTCTTCTCCCAAAACAATTGGATAAAACTTACTCAAATCTTTCCCTGTATATAAACTCTGACCCTATATGAGGAAATAAAGTATAGTACCGTGTCTGCATTGCAAACGGTTAATCTATCAAGGATGCAAATTATTAACATACATTTTGTGTCTATTTTCTCAGTTTGAGTTCTACATTTGCATCTATAAAATACCCTTATGGGCTTTACAAATTTACTTTTAATTGACATTATTTTGGTCTGTGTTTTGAATCTACCTACAAAATTAAATCACCTAAAACTGATATTCAGGTTTAATAGACCATTCTCCAGTCTAACAAACTTGTGGAATCTCAATAAGGTAGTAGACCCCCACTTTTTTTCTTAATTATACTTGAGTCAAAGTATAGGGGAAAGGAATTAAGCGAATGATATTTTATAATATTTAACAAAGTCAGAGACTAAAATGAAATTTCTATAAACTCCATGACTAAACTGAGTCAAGTAACTAACGCTTACAATCTTTATAATATTTGGACCAAAATGGAGGCTTAGTTGAACAAAGGACTTGCAGAAATATGGGAATGGATGTAACTTGCTTCATAATTGACATGCTAATCTTGTATTCATAAGGAGATGAAGATTCATTGTCATCTGAAGATCCTAAGCTAGGTTCATCTCAATAAATAATTAACTTCCTGGTCCCTCGTTTGAATATAAAAATAAGTGTTTGAAGAATTTTGTGGTGAAACATCATAACAAGAAAGATGAAGTACCTGTACAGTTTGATTGTTTCCGAGGATAATCCTAGATGGAAATTCTCTGTCTATGGTACTAGCTGCGACGGTAATAATCCAAGGTGCAGTGTTTATGACAGTTTGGGAATATGGACCAGAATTGCCACCAGAACATACCACAGAAATTCCTTTAGCAACCGCATGAAAAGAACCAATGGCCAGTGCATCCTCAACATAAGTAGGAAGTGGAGGATCTGATCCAAGAGATGCTGAAAGAATGTCAACCCCATCAAATATTGCATCATCAAAAGCTGCAAGAATATCAGCAGAGCTGCATCCCCCAGTAGACCAACAAATTTTGTACACAGCTAACCAAGCTGATGGAGCACCACCTCTTGCCAACCCTTTAGCTAGTCCCATAAAGCTTGCATTTTCCACTGCAACACCAGCTGCAGTAGATGATGTGTGAGTGCCATGGCCTGATGCATCTCGAGGAGACAAGTACTCCACCCCATCGCTTGTATTTAGTTTACCAATTTCAGCTTCGTATCCTTTAATGTACCACCGTGCACCAATAATTTTCCTGCCATCATATGAAAGGATACCATTTAAGGTTACATTTTCCACCAAAATGTTCAAAGTAGAAAACATAAACGTAAATTTACTGGACCTTACATGTCAGTTCGAAAGTCTTAAAAACATGTGATACGAGAGATATGAGAACAAACTATAATTAAGCAGTTTGAGTTTGAGTTTTGGAGCTTATTGAGTACCAAAGTTCATCGGTGGTTGTAACTTGAATATCTAAAGAAAATTACATGGCTAGAAATAAATTTTGAATGAACCTATTACAAGTAGAGTGATCAAAATTTTCTCCTCCTTGGCAGATACCACGCCAGTGAAGAGGAGGATTGTCCATGTGCTCATCTCTAAAGCTCTCAGACTCTGGCCAAATACCTGAAGAATAAAGAATCAATTAAGTAATCACAATCTCATTTTATGATGTTAACATGCACAGCGTGCAACAATTCCAAACTAACCAGTGTCCATGATGCCGATGATGGTTCCTCTTCCAGATTGACCCCTAGAAAGAGCACCGGTTATTATTTCTTGCTTTACGTTCAAAAAGTCCCAACTTCTTGTTGTGTGAAGACTGAGAATTTTATTTGGAATTACACGGACAACCCCTGGGAAATCTGCATGTAAATAATGCAGACAAGGAGAGAAAGTTATTACTACTTGCTTGGGAGAGCTTTGATTGAGATGTGATAAAGTTCTCACTCCAGGAAAACAAAACATTCAAATACTCCACCAAGAACTCATCATATACAAATCCCGCAGTACCCAAATTTCTACCACATTCACTCATCATATACAAGTGCAATCAATTTGATTCGGAGCCACAACGCCTGTATTTACTTCCCAACGTGTAATTTTTTACAAGCATAATTTTTACATTCTGCTAACAAGAGAGATTGTAGTTTCTGCAATTGTCAGAATTGATACTTTCTTTAAAGAACTGAACTTAACTCTAACTTAAACATACAAAACTTGAAGTTAGAATCCACTTATATATTATAAATGCATTGCATTCCATAGTAACTTTTTCTCCAATCTTTCTGTATGATTTCCTTAATTTGACTAGGATCTAAAAAGTCCTGTATGATGTAATAGTCCATGACTATTGCTAGCTTTGGTTGGTACTGTGTGTCACGCATCTGGGGACCACTTCCCCTTTTTTTTGAGGGAGTACAAAGGTTCTCATCTCTTCTAATCAAGTCTCCTTTAAAGGATAATAATGGTTAAACAACAAAATGTACACCTTCATTTTGATCCTATTTATTTGTTTATTTGTGTAGAAAGTATTTTTCAATGCTTTCACATACCCATACTTTGTATATAAACTCAACTTGAAATTACCTGCAATGAGCCTAGCTTGGGGCTGACTTAAAACTGCAGCGAATCCAGAAAAGCCATGACTATAGCTATACAGGATGGACTTCCTAGCAGCGTCTTTGCTGTTAAAATAAAAAGGAAGATGTCAGATTCTGAATTTTATTTCTTAAAGGAAGTTTCATCTCTTCAGTCCAACAATAAACAAAGTAGGTGTGCTCATGTTGAAAATTCCAAACATCTTATATGCATCAAAATAGGCAGGGTATACTCAAATTGAAACTTCAGAGGAACAGAAACATTTTCAATGAAAAACAACAACAATGAATTAACCGGAAATTGACCTTCCGAGAATACTAGATAGCATGTCAAGGTGGGAGTCTTCAACCAAGTGTTGCTCACTCTGCTTTATTCTGTTGTCGCCCATATACACAATATGGACCTGCAAAAGCCAGGAACAAGAAAGAGAACCAAATAAGTAGGAAAAATCAAAACATAGTAGGTAGAAAGGAAGAGGAACAGAGTTTACAATGCTTGAGGCAAAGGTGACAAGGACCCAAGATTGTTGTTGCAGAACAAGAATTACGAAAGTGATGACTAAATTCCAAACAAGAGCCATGAGGGAGTGAAAGCAAGAATGAGATTATGAAAATAGCACTGTTTGAGTGATAGTTTGGCTTAGTAGATTTTGGATGGTGTATGCAATAGTGTATATAGATGTCAAAGAAAGAAACCCACTAAGAAAACCTGCTCCACCACCACTGCCAGCATTTACTCTATGGTGGGCTCAGTCTCAGCTTTTGGCTTCATCATTAATCTTGGAATCTTTGTACCAATTGAGATAGAAACGGGGATTGAGGACCATGAAAATGATCTTTCTTCTGGATTGACACTTTATCATTCCAACAATGTCCTATTGCATTGACTAACACTTGAATAATTGATGGTGATGTCAACTCCTTTTATTATTTATTGTTTATCATATGCATAACGTGATTCCAACCAGGGAACCTAACACTTTTCTGGCTGAGAAAGAACAGGTATCATATCAGTCTCAATATTTCAAAGGAATTTTACTTTATTCTTGGATAAAAAGTTCATCACAACGACAAAGATTCTGTGTATGTGTTAATCCTAGAGGTTATTTCCATCCAAAATTCTGAAAACTTTGGAATCTAATTATTATACCAGAAAAGGAATTTTTAACAGGCATTTTATGATGTATTAATGGATTGAGTGTAACTTCTATAACGTTGATGGTATTCATAGTAACTATTGTAACAGTTTATAACTCCTTGTCATCATCCAGGAGCTGGAAAAGTTTAGGTTATGGAGTTGTTGGAAGTAACCATCACGTTCAAAAGAAAATTATTTAGAGCAATGACATTAGAGTGGAGATTTCAACTTTCAAAGTAAGCTCGAACTAGGTGACAACGTGGATTAACTCTACAATATTAAATATGGTACAATAAAGAGTTTCACATTAAGTATAAAAGGTTCTTATCTATTATAATAATATAAGAAAATAAAATACTAAAAAATTTAATTTATTACTCACTCTATCTTATTAACAAGTATTTCAAAAATTGACTTTTTAATCATTTGATATTTATAAATAGTTCAAAAATTTATTTTCTCTATTTATCTGTTTATTTTTTATTCTTAATTTTATCTTTTTATAACTTATAATTAATTGGTCATTTAATAACTATATCAATTTATTACAAAGGTTTGAGAATTTATCAAAATTTTAATGAAAAAAAAATTTAATTTTGTATTAAAATTTAAGAATTAAAAATATATTTAATTATTTAAATAATTATATTTGTGACAAAAATAAAATAAATATTATACTTAATAATTCATTTAAAAGGTATAATAACAAGAAAAATCACATTTTAATGTTATAAATTTTGTTTTATTTCACTTAATTTATTTTTTACTCTAACTTTAAATTATTAAAGCTTATAATTTTAATAAGATCAGAAAAAAAAAATAACAAACAAATTATCTTTAAATATACCACTAATAAATAAGTCTATATATATATATATATATATATATATATATATATATATATTATATGTATTGATTAGATGAACGTAAAATAAATATCCAATGAGTATAATAAAAAATATTAAATAAAATAACTTATTTTTAAGATTTTTTTTACTATTTTTTTCTCATTTTTAACTATATTTTTTTTATTTCTAATTATTTAATCATTTAATAAAATAAAATTTATAAAAATATATTTTATTATTTTTTTTTAAATAATATTATTTTAAAAACTAATATATATTTAGTGATAATACAAATGGTTTAGACTGTAATATAAAATAAATTATAATGTAATTAAAATTATAAAAGTTTTGAATATTCATATATATATATATATATATATATATATATATTAAAATTGAAAGGAACTCAATTAAAAATATTTAAATTTATTATACACTTCATACTTAATTAATTTTTTTTATTATTATTATTCAGATCGAATCAACAAACTATTATAGAAAAGAGTGATAATTGTATGGTAACTGTTTCTATTAAAAAAAAAAAGAAATAAATTTGTTTGAAAAGAGACAAGTTTCTGGAGGAAGGATCCAAAGCTCTGGATATAGTTTGGAAGAAGTTGTTGGTGGCCGAGGCAGTGCTATGAGACCGAATCGCTGAAACTATTATCGTGGCTAGATTCAATTTTTCGCGAAGTTGAATTCAATGGATGCTATCAGAAAGCAAGCCTCCAAGCTTCGAGAACAAGTCGCTCGCCAGCAACAGGTTCCGTTATTGTAGATCCTTCTCTTTCTCCTATATGTCCCTAAAAATTGTTAGAGTTTCTATAGATTTCTTTTATCATGAGCTATGTTCCGATGCAGTTCTCGTTTTACTCCTCCCTTCGCCGTTATAACCTTGTCGTTGTTGCTCTCGTCAAACACGCCGCCGCCTAGTATTGGATCTAATCGAATTTCGTACTTGCATTGAGAAAATTAATTAATGAAAAAACGATAGGTTAAAGTTGAATTTTAAATCGATAGCTTATCTTGCTAAGGCGGTGAAATCGGTAGCTGAATTTCGAAATCACCTGTATGCATATCTGTATTTCCGTTCCTTTAATTTTGAGGATTATGCTTTAAACAGTATCTAATCAATATCAGTGTCTGAATTCAAAATCACCAGGCCACGCGCGTGCCTGTGTTTCATTGCATTAATGAACAGAACATAGATGCAATTTAGTAGTAGAATTGTAGTTTTACATGGATAATCTGCATAATAAATAAAGGTTTTCATTAAAGCCAGCATAGATTACGGATATCAAACTTCAGTTATAGTTGGAGAACAGCAACAAATCTACCTTTGAAACTGCATGTAGATTTGTTCCTTTGGCTTGATTTATTTCTTTCTCAATTAGCAAGTGCTAACTAAAATTCAGAATTATTGCTATTCAGGCTGTTCTGAAGCAATTTGGGGGTGGTGGCTATGGAGGTTCAGATAATGTGGCTACCAATGGAGTGGAACTCCAGTTGCACCAGAAACTTGAGAAACTCTATATATCGACTCGTGCGGGGAAGGTTGCTTGGCTCTTTGATTTCAATTATTTTCTATTCATGTATAGTTCATGTCAATTTATCTCTTCTCTAGTCTGATAATAGCTCTTCTATTGTGTTTTCAGCATTATCAAAGGGATATTGTTCGTGGTGTAGAAGGTTATATTGTTACCGGATCCAAGCAAGTGGAAATAGGCAAGTAATATTGGTGTGGAAGCTTTTATAAAAATCTGTTGCTGTTAGTTTGCAGGAAATATTGTTATTGAATTCCCGTATATCTCACGTAACAGGAACAAAGTTGTCAGAAGATAGCAGGAAATATGGTGCAGAAAATACATGTACCAGTGGTAATACACTGAGTAGAGCTGCACTAAGTTTTGCGCAAGCACATGCTCAAACAGAGAAGGAGCGTGGAAACTTACTAAAAGCTCTTGGTACACAGGTACTGTATATGTATTGATGTTTCTCTGTTGTGTATATGTTGGTGTATGAGCTCATTGAGCAGTACATGCAATGCTAGGTTTATAGGCTCAAACCTGACTTCACAGAAATGATGATTGGGATTTTCCACTAACTGAACTGGTTTACTGAGTATGATTGAGATTTACAGATATATAACTCTATTTTAATCTAATGTAAAAGGAACATGCAAGCTGTGTCCAATGAGCTCATTGAGCAGTACTTGAAATGCAACGTTTATAAGGCTCAAACCTGACTTCACAGAAATGATGATTGGGGTTTTCCACTAAATGAAGTGGTTTACTGAGTATGGTTGAGATTTACAGATATATAACTCTATTTTAATGCAAAAAGGAACATGCAAGCTGTGTCCAAGTCCATTATGAATAGTACTTAATAGCTTCACTCATATATCGAGTTCATGAATCTTGCTTTATTTACAGCGGTGCCTCATATTCTTGACCAGGTTGCAGAGCCCTTAAGGGCAATGGTGGTGGGAGCTCCATTGGAGGATGCACGGCATCTTGCTCAACGTTATGACAGAATGCGGCAAGAAGCTGAAGCCCAGGTATTCTAGAATTTATCTTTCATTTAACTTATCAAAACTTGTTGGACTTCTACTTTCATTCGTCAACCTGCTTTTGTTGTCTCTGCCATGTGTTTCAGTACATGTTTCATTAATGATTTTATTTTGCTATTTTGACGTGTAATTACTCTGTCTTTTTAACCTAGACAGGCTATTGAAGTTTCTAAACGTCAGGCAAAAGTAAGAGAAATGCCACCTAGTGCTGAGAATTCTATGAAATTAGACGCAGCTGAAGCAAAGCTGCAAGATCTGAAGACAAACATGACCATACTGGGGAAGGAAGCAGCTGCAGCATTGGCTGCTGTTGAAGCACAGCAACAGAGGTTAACTCTTCAGCGTCTTATAGCTATGGTATTGCAGTGTGCCCTTATGATTCTGCAATGCGCCCATTTAATGAAACTCTGTATCAGGTTAATAACAAGTCATAACTTCTCATTCATCCCGCATCCTATTTCTTGTTATGAAGGTTGAAGCAGAGCGTGCCTATCATCAAACAGTCCTGCAAATACTTGATCAGCTTGAGGGGGAGGTAAGCATTCTCATTCATATACTTGGTCATTTTACCATTTATTGCTAAATATTACTTTTGACGGACAGATAATTTTCTTTCAATATATACATGATTTCATGCTATATGTATATTTGATCATAGATGATATCAGAACAACGACGAATTGAAACCCCTCCTATTCCTAGTCTGGATAACAGCATGCCACCACCTCCGTCTTATGAAGAAGTGAATGGTGTCTACGCATCTCAGGCACATAATGGAATAACAGATAGCATGGGTTACTTCTTAGGAGAGGTTAGTACGAGCTGTTTATACTATAGGACACAGGAAAACACCTATAGATATTAAATTTTGAGAAAGGTGAGGTGACATCTTTTTTCCTTTTTAACTTTTGCTCTTCTCGCAGGTTTTATTTCCGTATTCTGCTGTATCCGAAGTGGAACTAAATCTATCAGTTGGTGATTACATTGTTGTTCGAAAGGTTAGATGAACCAAAAGGATGGTTTATCTCGCACCCTCTCCCCTCTCTTCTCCCTCTGATTTTAGAGGGCGCTTCTCTTGAATTACATTATATTTTGGAGGGAACTAAAACAGAATTGATAATCTGATATGAACTCTGAACATGATCAATTTAGTCATTGCCCATTCACCACTGAATGATTGTTTGGTCATCTATTTATGATGTGGCTTGTGTGTCCCAAATCAAGCTGTTGTGCTTCACGTGCTAATGACTCACAAAATCCTTGTTTTTCAAGTAGGCCTGATTTTCCTTTGGTATATGATTATGGTGTCTGTGGTTTTAACAGGTGACAAACAGCGGATGGGCCGAGGGCGAATGCAAAGGCAAGGCAGGTTGGTTTCCGTTTAGTTACATTGAAAGGAGGGAACGGGTTCTTGCAAGTAAGGTGGCTGAAGTGTTTTAAGCTTTTCCTGTTGAGTTGGTTTCTTAACCTGCGAATTTTGTATGTATGTTTTGATATGTAAAACAAATTGATTTGAGATATAGATGGAAACTTTTCCCGTTTGATTATCATGTAGAATTTATATGTGAATATTTCGTTTCCCACTTCTATTTTATTGCACTCAGCTTGTTTCCTTTATACAAGTGTTTTTGCGACTTTCAGCTAACCGATGTGTATTTGGGTGATCTTGTTTGTAATATTGATCATGCATCAAATTTATTTTGGTTAAAAGCGATGTTGAATTTAAATTATTTATAATAGTATTGATGATAAAATTCAATATATATTTTTTATTCACAAAATGTCAAGCAATTTTGGATTTATAATATTTTCTTCAACATAAAATCAATTACATGAATATTTATCAAAAATCATGTTCATTGATATTTTAAATGGATTTTGAATGATTCAATGTGGATCCGTGTTTTTGGACTCACATTGATTTATCTATGAACACATTAAAATACTTTAACTTCTTCTTAATCTTGTCAACTATAGCTTCGGCTTCTTTTAATTTTTCCTTCATCTGATCAGTTGTCACCTGGTTTCTTTTTAGAGGACTTCCTTAGTCTCTAAGTTCTTTAACTTTGATTTTGTGCAATCTCTAGATTTTTGGATGACAAGATAAGGTCATATTCAACCTTTTCTTTTTCCTACACTTGAGCTCTTTCTTCTTAGTCCGAGTTGTTCTTCTCCAAATCATGAATCGTTTGAGTACTCTTTGAAATAGCTTCTTTCTAGTAATGCATGATTGTCAAGCTTCTTGCCATCATTATCTCGGTAGAATCCAAGCAACCGGCAACATCAATTGTTTTCAAGAGTTGGGCGTTGCAGCAATTCCGATTCTCACTTGATTGGCCTTCATACCAATTAGCCACATAGAGTTTGAGTTCGAAGTTGAGGTGGACACATGATCCACTCTTGTCACTGACTTTTCTTTTCCTCGTATAGTGTGTTCGGATTGAGGAGTTGGCAAAGGTACAATGTGTTCTGGTTGAGGAGGTGACCGAGTTACATTACTAGTTGGAGTCGTCTTGGCAGTTTGAATTATTGAAGTTTGAGCTGCCAAGTTCGTCGCTCTAGTGGAACTTATGTGGTCTTCAAGATCATTGTCCATGACCCGCACCTCTCAACCGTATGAGTCCTTTTCCATAGGAGGTGCACTAACCTTATCACGAGGTTTTTTGTAATTGAAGTCCTTCTCCATGGAATTTGCACACAAAGAAACAGGTCTGTACTTTTAAAATGTATGCATTAAATCAATAAGCATTTAAGAAGTATTACCCAAAAATAGGACATTAGGATACTCAGTAAGGGGCATCACTTCAATATCTGTTTTATCCTCCGAAGAATATACTTCGTCCTTGACTTAAATTTATTAGGTATTTACTATTGTTGGGTTTAATTTAAAAGATTGATATTACTCTCAATCTAATTAAGAGGATAAATTAATGAGTTTTTATTTTTATATAATGTTTCACTTTTTTACTACATATAAATTTACACTTAGATTCCTAACATTTATTAGTATAAAAATAATCCGAAGAATATGGTTGTAAAAATACAAAAATTAAGTAACCATGTTGAAATTTAACAAGCGATAAAATTCATTTATTCATCAAATTCGAACTACTTGTACCTTATTTATAACTTTTGAATTTGGGAGACTTGTGTATTTAATCAAACCCAATATGCTTATACCTGATTAAGAGATATTCAAAACTGTATACGTATATGAATATAGTCTACATTTTTGTTACATTAACAACTTGGATCTACCCATAGATTAATTATTTATATTCTAAATATGGTTTAGATAAATAACCTATTTTCTAGCCTATATTTGTAATTCCATGAAGCTTGTAAATACAAGATAGCACTTAATATGTACTTGATGTTTTACTCACTTCTATATTGTTATATTTTAATATTCTCTTTAAACTTTTAATAACTTTAGTATTGAAAAGTCTTCTACAGGTAAATTTTTTCTCGATTTTCACCAACAACTTGACGTCAAGTTACTATAGTTTTCTTTCTCGTAAGAAAATTTTGGACTTGAGATCATCAGATAGCGTTGTTTATAAAGATAATTGAAACTCACGATTTTGTGTTAATCCGCTTAATAATTTCTCATGGCTTAAAAATCGAAACAAAAGACCAATTAAATACATTTTTTTTCTCTCAATTCTCTTAAACATTTAAAAAAAAAATATTGTGATGAACTTTTAAGTTCAAAATTTCAAAATAAACAATACCTCAAAATAGGATAAATAATTCCAATGATTTTATCTCAAAATTTAAAATTGAAAAATCACGAAAATTATTTAATATTTTAATATATCGCTCATAATTTAAAAAAATAAATAAAAATCAGATATTAATAAAAACAATTCTTTATTTTCTCCCGTGAACAGGTGAAATTACACAATTTTCGGTATAATCATACTTTTGAGGATTTAACAAAATAAATTTATGATATAATTTAATATAGTTGTACTTCATACACTTGAAATTGAGATCATTAATTCAACAAAAAATAATTGTATACGAATTGATTTACATTGTGGATAGAGCTGTTAAAACGAGTCACAACTATCGGGTCAACCCGACTCATCACGGGTTTGAGCCAAGTTGGGTTTGAAAAAATTGTATTTTTTTTATACGGGTCAGATTTCAACCGGGCTCATTTAAACCCGGCTCATGGTTGTACCCGTGGTGGGCCGGGTTGGCCCACCAACCCACCTGCCTAATTTTATTTTATTAAAATTTAATTTTAATTTTATAAAAAAATATTTATTAATATTTTTGTGCTTGAAAAAATTATTTAAGTTCTCTATTTTCAAAATTAATTAAACATGGGAGTGAAATTTGTTTAGATTTGAATTATAAAAAATTTGTAATTTTTTTTATTTAAAAAAAATTGTAATTAAGTGGGTAAGTGAGCCAATCTATTTACCCACCAACCCGTGGTGGGTCGGGCTGAGTTCAAATTTTTCTGACTCGCTAATAAATGAGCCAAATTAGATTGTCTCACTAAATGACGAACCCTTGGTGAACCGAACCGGGTCGAGCCGGATTATCCATTTTGACACCTCTAATAGTGGATAATATTAAATAACAACCTAGTTAAAGGAACCTCTCAATCAATTTAAATAAGAAAAATAAAAGTTTTCATTTAAATTTATTGTCAACCTTATTACAATTAATGTCTCACAATGTTTGCGAACTAAGTTGCATGTCTCCTATTTGATCGCTTCTATAATTCGTAAATTTTCTATATTTCATAAAAAATTTATCCCTTCCTGCCGTTCATTCTAATGCAGTTTTCCCTGATATAAAAAATAGATTAGTATTCTGAAATGAATGACAGATGACAAAAAAAAATTATGAAATGCAAAGCAAATATCATTGAGATATGCTTAATCTAAAGCATTATTTGAATTCTGCATCAGACTTCTTTCGTAGTGCTCTCACAGCTTATGCAGTTGGCGTTTCTTAGATATCAACAACAAAAAATGAATCATTATTGAATAAATTCAAACTAATCTTAAAACTAAAGGGTGAAAGCACACTTGTTTTGTCTGAAATGAATATCTCTATATTCCTCTTTTCTTGTTACCTGTTTTTTCAACAATTATCTAATTTTATATACTATTCCTTATGATTGTTTCAAATTTATATACACATCTTATACTTTAGTTTCATATTTAATTTGGATAAATAGTTTTAATTTCTTGATTTTTCAAAATGTTTGTTTCAATGAAAAAAATATTCTGTAATTAATATTTCCATTATAAAAAGATGTGGTTTTATTCCTTCATTAAAGAAGAAAAAAATTGTGTAAATTGCAAATGAAGCGTACCAAAAGCAAAATGAAAAGGAGAAAGGCTTCCCCTTATGCAAGTTCGTTAATTGTATGTGTAAAGAATATTCTAAAACAACGAGGAATCACTTTGCTACACAACTGTTTAACAACTTTAAATAATAAAAAATATTACATTAAATTATTTAATGAAAATATAAATTAAATTATTGAATAAAAATAGTAAAAGGATTATAAAATAGTGGTATAAATTTACACGACGTTAAAGTATATCTAATGACTATTAGACAACAAATGACAGGACAAATGTGTTTTATAATTAAAAAAATGTTTTTATTTAATTTCACAAAAGTGTAAAACTTAAAAAGAGTATTTTAGTAAGTAGGTTTAAAAAAATTTAAAATGATAAAATAATGGCGTAATCATGTTTTCTCTGGCTTCACCGGTTAACAACATGTTAACAACCAGGAAATCTTTCTCGTACATTTGTGTTTCTTGAAACCCTGATTGGTGACTTTTTATGATAATATATTAAGCTGTGTAATTGTTGAGTCACGATTTAAAAAAATGAGTGGAAGTGCGTGAAATTTTTAATGTTTCTAATTGACGTTCTGAAAGGAAAAGGTTATTGCCATGAAAGAAAAGGAGTGGACAATTTTGTAAAAGAGGATAATTGTTCTTACAATGTGATCGTACCTTAAATATAAAAATAAAACTTAACTTACACTAGTTATTATGGTGGTTAGCAGACAGATAAGCAAAAATGATGGAAACCAGGATGACCAGGATGACAATCTGCAGGGATGGTTTCCGTTAGTATATTATTAGAAATGCAGAATCTAGTTTAAAAAAGCAAAAGCCAAAACGTACCATGGTGGAGCCGTATCCACTTTCATCCTTCACAATGTACGATTTTCTGCTTAAAACAACCAAAGATTTGTTAGGATGTGAATGGTAAAAACAGGCACTTTTGAAGCAAATAAGTTATGTGCATACCTTTTACTCAAGAGACCAGATTCTCTGCAAGTTTTCTGAATAGCTACCAGCCTACTCAATGTTTTTGTTGCATTGGGGTCATTTTTGTCAACCTATAATGGAAAATACAGAAGCTTTTTATTTGGAAAAGGAAGATTTAAGAACTACTGCAAATAGGGGAAAAAAACACTAAGATCTGCATTTTGAATTTTGGCCACTAAAAGATGTCTTTTCCATTAGGCAATGGAATAGTGTGGATCAAGGGTTATTTGCTATTTTCTTTGGAAAACACACCCAACCAGGAAAATTTTCGACGTCTATGTGCATCAAGTCATTGATGAACCGAAGTGTGGTCCTTTTAGCAGATTGTTCATGGTAGAAACTAGGAACATTATCCAATGTTAAATGCAACACGGGTAGCGTTCACATTCTTCTGTTGCAAACCTAATACGGTTAAGGACAACAACAAATTCATACCTTGGACTCCAAAACACAAGCAAAATCAAAGAAAGCGCCATAGACATCAGCCATAGTCTTTGTTCGGTCAATCACCTTGGCAGTTAAACCTATCAATTGGAAACAAAAATGAATAAATAACATCTAGTTTGATATTACACACCCACAAATAGTAACAGCATACAACAAACACAATTAATAGCTAAATGTTGATCCTTTTTTATTCCCAGAAGAAAAAACAATACTTTGAAAATGAAATGGGAAGAAAGGAAACCATACAAATGCCTCAAATAATGTATATGCATCTAGGCTATGGTATTATGACTTCACTTCAAAAGTATAGGGATATCCATCATAGAGTTGTAGCCCCTGGCCTCTAAACTCAATATATGCTATTAGCCACTTTTTCCAAGTTCAAACTGTCTTCCCAGGTCTTAATCAACATCCATAAGAGGAGGATGCAAGCATTTATGTAGATGTGATATTTAAACATTCCACATACAAACACAAAATCTAACAGGATATGGACATCATTCAGGCCCATTGTAAAAAAGTTATCTTTAATAAAAATGCATATACGGGTTCCATAACAAACAGATTCCAATGTAATTTTATGTAGATTGATTCAGCATGAAATAACATGAAATCCATATTGCAGCAATTCACTATTCCAACGACTTCAAAAACACATGCCCTGTCATAACCACAAAATTATATCACAAGGACTTCAGTATCAAAAGAGTTGTTCTGACCTCGCCTCATTTTAACTACACCTCTGAAGACCTCAATGTTGTTGTAACATAAAGCAAGTGTTCCAATTGCCATTATCTGTCACGGTGCAGCATATCAAATAAACATCAAAATCACAGGGGAAAGATTATCAAAATAACTATCGCTTGATACATCAATCATTAAACATAAAATTAATATGAACAATAACTAACACCCCTCCCACCCTAAAAATATAATAGTACTTAAAGCAAATAGGTCCCACACAGCATCAGATTGTACATCCACCACAAAAGTACTTAACTTTGGAAGCTAACACCTAAGACCCAAGCAGCTTCTTCCTCTATAACATATGCAGCTCGAAATAAAAAATTTTGTATTCCATAATATTACCTAAAACCACAAAGGCTATATAGCTAAACCCTCAGACAATCATGATCTACTAAAATCACGCACCACAGGAAGTCAATCTGTACTCTCACAAATATTCTACATGGAGTTACGATTAAAAATATTCTGTGTAACAACTTACTACTATGTTTCGGTAAAACACTTTATTAAAAATTGTATAATAGATTAAAACATCTTTTGGGAAGTATTAAACTAAAAACTTATAAGAAACTGACAGAATATATTAATTTTACTTTTTCATCTTTTATTGAACAGAATAGGGAGGAAGCTGATATGACTCAACTCTTCTGAAACATAACATGATATGCAAACAACATAAAACAAGCAGATAAATTATGGTTGCAACAAGAGTGACATGAACTAAATAACAGTTAAATCAGAAGTGACTGAGTAAACGAACAGCACCTGGGGTATAGCACAAAAGCGAAATATAGCCAGGTCCTTTAAAGCAGCCATGTATATTAAGCAATCTTCAGCATGAATCAGAGCATTGGTGACCATGTCATTTAAGCATTGTACTGCCTTAACAGAGTTCTCCTCATATTTCAAATCCTGGATCGTAAAAATTAAATTGGAGTGACAAATAAGAAAACCATACCACAGCACACCTGAACATGGAATGGAAGTTGAAAAGGCATTTCATGTGTGTACAAAAACGTGTGACTGGAAATTTGATTTCACCATCACACAACGTGAGATTAAAGCAATGAGGGAGAAAGAGCTGAAAGAACGATTGTAGTAAGACTTTTTTTTCCCTTCAATTTTAGTGTTTGATGGAATTGATCTTAAACTGTAGAGTATAATTGACATGTGTGCTTAAATTAATCTGAACCACATACTTGTCGTGGAACATGTTTTTCATTGGAGAATGCGAGAATTTATTTTCTAGCATCTAAAAAGTTAGGCTAGATGTAAATTCCTGTAGTGTAGAGCCAAACCTCGAGTTTGTTAACATATTTACTCCAAATCTGTCGTGGCCAGAACATGCGTGACTTGGGGATTTCATTGATGTCTTCCAGATAATCTCGAATGATGTTTGTTTTCTGCAATCTCAATAGGTAGCATAAAATGTAAGTAAACAATTGCAACCATACTGTAGTTTTCATATCTTAAAGCCATGATACCTGAAGAAACAGGCCCATTGAATTGGAAAGGGAATCTGAAGCCAGATCTTCTGAACCAGAGGCATGGAAGAGCTTCGATAAACCCAGTCCAACAAGTCCAGCCACGTAGTGACAATATTCATCATAGTCCTCAATTGTTTCAACCTGCAGATGGAAGAAAAAGGTCTCTTGGCATAAATGAAGATGATCTTTCTATGTTGAAAACATGGCAGAAATCCCTTTGCAGCATAGTTCTCAGAAGATAAGAATTTATAAGGGATGCACTAAAAATAATAGTATAACATCAAATTTTAAAAACTGTTGTATTTAAATAATTATATTGACCATCTCTTTAAATTTCCATCTGCCAAACAACATAATTTAAAACACTAAAAATATTAAAAACTAGAAACTAGCAGGAGGAATCATCATCTAAAGGAATAACAAACTTCATATAACGTCTTGTCAGTTCCAGAGGTTTACAATATTAATTATAAGATAACAAAAATAATATGTGCAGAATAGAAGCCTTGTGTGACAAACCTCCTTGCAAATAAATTTGGCCATTCCAGCACCCATTCTTTTTGTAATGTCCTCAATTGCTTCCTGGTAGCTGCAAAAGTCATTGACTAGCATTTAACTTGTTGGCATAGAATATACAGCCATAATTTAATTACATATAACTGAGAAAAGCTAATAAAAAGGAGTGAATCAATAGCCCAAAGACACATATCTCCACCGGTTGTGAAATATCTTCAACTTTAACAATATGAATGCACCAAGAGAAATTATAGAATGAGATCCCCAATTTAAGCCTTAACTATATTTTTGTTCTACAAACCTACAAAGACCAAGTGAATGTAACTAGCAATGGACAGGAACCCCAAAACTGTTGTAACAGCTGGTGAAAAACAATACAAAATACATAAAACTCTACATGATAAACGTGAAAATAATTGATAATTCTTATCAATCACAAATACAGAGCACAATTGTTAATCAACACTATGTAATCGACAGTCAACATAATAAGTAATTCCATATCCAAATTTTGATATTTCAGAAAGGGATACAAATTGAATCAACAAATGTTATTCACAAACTAACTTCTACGTGATATTCTACTGGTAGCATGAATTAATGATAAACAGTACACATCCCCCACTTCCCCAGGGGTGATAGCAATGATAGCATAAAATTGATGCCAAAATCCTAAGGTCTGCTGCTGATTGCATCAAGCAAAAATCATATGCTGTGAAATTTAAAATTCAATTCAGGTATATGAGTTCGGATAAAGACTGACTTCTTTCCAAGTTCCAGAAAAGCAGTTGAAACATGACGAATCTGGTCCATTAGAACTTTGTACTCCTTTGTGCCACCTAGTTACATTAAAAACAATCAGTGTGCAAATCAGCATCAATAAATTTGGAGGCTCATATACAATAAAACCATTCTCCACGTGAACAATAAAGGATGTCTTTAGTAACAATACGAGTAATTCCTGTATGTGTCTAATTCAATTTCTGAAAAACAAGTTAGATGTGGTTAAATTGAATATTTATAACTAAAAAACCACAGATTGGGAAAAAGGTGTTCAAATTATATTGAATCTTATCTTAGAATAAAAATATAAAATAAAGAGAGCACAGAGAATGATACACTCACATGAAAAGTGCCAATCGCGATCATAAATATGACGGTGAAAGGCTATCAGTATTGGCACCTTGACATCTGTAGCTATGCTAGTATCATCCTCTGTCCAAACAAACCATAGAGTTACAACAATATAGATACTTTCAAATTCTCAAGAATGTAAGAGTTACTCTATAAAATAACTTTAAGATAAACAAGTATTATTCAGAGGAAATAGACGCAATAACCAGCAGATTGATAGGGACTCAGAAACTCTATTATGCCAAATATGTGCGTCTTCCATAACAACTAAGTATTTTACAAGAAGCAAAAACTTTATAAAAAAAGAAAAAGAAAAAAAAAAAAGAAAAACTCGAGCTACTGCTTTTCTGTTGATTTTCCATTTTCAAGAGCTTTTAAAAGGAGCAGAATCTTAAAATCACTTTCATTTCCCAAAAACGCTGGACGATAACACCAATCCCTGCACAACATTCAAAGCTTAAAAAAACAAATAAAGAAATAAAAACTAAGCATCCTAACAACCACATCTCTGCAAACCGAAACCGATAGTACTAACACAAATTCGTCCTCGCAAACTACAAAAAAACAAAGCAACAAAAAGCGCGCGCATCAAATCGAAGATACGAATACAAACCAACGGTGTCGAGCGCTCGAAGAACCAGATAGAATATGCAAACCTGACAAAAAAAAAAGTAACCCAATTGAGAAAAGGCGGAAACAGAAGAAGAAACAACGGAGTAATCGAGAGCGGAAACGGAAGATACTAACCGCGTTGCGAAGGTTGGTATCGAGTTGCTGAATGACGAGCGCGAAACTTCTAGAAACCTTGTGGAGCATAGTATAACAGAACGCCCAGTGCGGCTCCGGCGGGATCTGCTTCTCGGCGTTTCTAGCCGCCATTTTGAGCTTCAGCAACGGATAAAAGTCATCTGGATGCTTCAGAATCGATCTCAAACTCCCCATTCTCAAAGCTTCTGCGCTCGAATTTCGATAACACAATTGAGCGTTCTTTGGAGCTATTTGTAACCGCGGAATAGATCTTCGCTCCGATGGTGACCTTCGCTCCGATGGTGACTACAACCACTTCGCCTTTTGGTAAGGCAAGTTTGGAATGAGAGAATATATAACAATTTTTCTTTATTTGAGGTTGAAAATGCATAGGTATATTTCTTGTCACACTCGTATCAGCTAGCAGTTGCAATTTTTTTATTTTGTAGACAGATTCGATTAAATGCACGTTTTGTCCGTTTACATGGACTGGGTCTGAATTTTACATAGGAATCCTTCCTCGGCCTAACCACCAAGCACTAACATTTCATTTTGGAGTCTTTTCAATCAAAAATATAATTTTATCACTTTTAAATAATAATAATAATAAAATTAATAAAGGTGGTTAACGGATAAATAATGGGTGGCATGGGTGATATTAATACCAAGAATTTGTATAGTAATATATTTTTATATTCTTTTATTTCACATGGAATATAAGAATAAAATATTATAAAAGTAAGAAATTTTGTATTTTTTTAAAATGAAAAAAGTAAAAAGTAAAAAATAACAATCTCAATTAAATGTAAAAAGTTACGTTTATCAAATAATTATTTTTATATTAATATATGTGAATAATTGAAAAGCTTTAAAGAAAAATCCAAAAAAAAAAAAACCAAATGTTGTAATTGGAAAGATAAAATCCATCGTACATAATTATATCCTTTTAGATTACTTTTAATATTTGTAGTGTTTTAAGTTTGGAGGAAACTACACTTGCGTCGTGTGAAACGTAAGAATGATATTATATGAAATATATTTTATTTTATGTGAACCTAGTCCTTCGAAACATTTTTAAGTTATTTTTCATTATATAATGATTTATAATATATAGTATAGCTTTTATATAATAATAAACAATTATTTTTATAGTCTACAATCTTATATTAAATTTGTTTCGAAGTTGTGTTTTGATAAGATTATTAAGATTTAGGTCTTAAGCAGTAAAATGAAATACTACTATATTTTTCAAAATTTTATAATTAAAATAAACTTTTAAAATTTTGAATGAACAAAAATCGATCCACGATCAAATAAATAAAAATCTTGTCAAACTTTTCAGTATATATATATATATATATATATATATATATATATATATATGTATATAAAATACAAATTCTAAAATATATCACTTATTTTGCTTATATAATTTTAAGTTACGATAAATTGTAAAATTAAAATTATTAATAAGTGGTATATTTTACAATTTGTATTTAAAATAAATTATTTAGATATTCTGTCGTAGGTTAACTTTGCTCGGTACTCTATAAACTACTTCATGCATTACTTTTAATTTTTAAAAACCTCATAGCACATATTAACTGTGGCTATACAACAATATTAAACCTTTTTATATTGTCTAGTTTTTATATTATTTATCATTGGAAACATTGTTAAAATAGAATAAATAGAAAATAACAATTTTGCTAAATAACACGTAGAAAAAAATTTGCCAAGAAGGACCAAAACTTTAACTTTTATTTATATGCAAATACTACATCTTGAAACAATCACTGTAGTAGAAACCAGATGTATTGTTTAATACTTTTAAAAAAATTACATAAAATATATAAAGTAGGAACATAAAACAACGACAATAAATGCAAGTTGGCATTTTAAGTTAAGAAATGTACACAAACCAAACTAGTTGTCTCCACTTATATAAGAGTCTTAAATTTAAGACTTGTATCTGAAAGAACTTTATCGAAACATATTGATCTAACATAAAGATAATCTTGAATTTAAGATTTTAAATCTTGAAAGTAAAAATTATTTATAATTACAATGTAATAATTAAATTATTTTTCAATACTCCTAAATAGAAATGATAACAGTATACCGTTTGGTTTAGTGACTTTCTATATCGTCTGATCTATTAACCTGACTCTGATATCATCATATAGAATAATGGTACAATAATGAAGAAGAAAGCCAAAAAAGGAGGACAGAGAGAAGAGTGAGGCCAGAGAGAATAACAGAAAAGAAAATTGATTAATTAAAAAAAGTATAAAGGAAAAAATATATAGATAAGAACAGTAAAAAAACAATAGAAAAATCAGATAAATAGACTAGACGAGGTAGAAAGTCACTAAATCGAGAAGTATACTGATATCAAGAATGATAAAATAAACATCAGTTAAACTAAAATAAAAGAATAGATGGATGTTATAAAATCTTAACTCGAATTAATCACGTAATAAATGCTGAGACAAGATAAAATCATTAAATCACCTAATTATTAATTATAAAGACATTTTGGGTGTTGCCATATTTACTAACATCCCAAGTGTTCCATAATTGCCTGGTTATTAAAGTCAATAAGTATATAGTGTTTTTTATTCTAAATTCAAAAACATTTAAAAAAATATTGAAATACGTTGACCATGGAAGATGTTTCATTCACATTGTCATAATTCTTTAAAAATAATGAAATGTTTTAAATTTACTAATATAATAACCTATAAAAAAAACTTTTCAAAAAGTATTTATAAAATATATTTTTTAAATACTTAAATTATCTTTGCATGAATAGCCAAGTGCTCTTTAAAATGCAAACTTAAAAGATTTTAAATTATTAAAATAGTAAAAATATAAGAAAGAAAAGTAAAGGTTTAGTTAAGTTTGAGATGCATGCTTGTTTTTATAATTTAGTAGTTATTAGATTTGATTAAGTTTGAGATGAATATCTTCAAATGCTATCAAATCAAAATATGTTTTTATTGATACCTGATGTAAAATAAATTAAATCAAAAACACAGTAAAATGATTAATAACCTGCTAACTTTAAAAATTGAAACATGATAAATAATGATACAACTAATATCTTGAGAGAGAAAAATATATACAAGTATAAATTAAATTAATATTGAAAAATACTAAAATAAGTGTATGTATTATAGTTAATTCAAACGAAATATTAAAAATATAAGTGGAATAAATAAAAAAAACGTGTTTTAAAACATATATCTCATTAAAAATACTCAATTACATTCTTCCACAAATGTATTTATTATGAAAATAAATTAATTTTGTTTTAAATAAATACAATGATCCATTTTGAACCTGATAATTTTCTTAACCCAATTGATCTGAACATTATATCTCGTCAGTTATTTTCTACATCATTTTTTCTTGTTACTGTAGAAAAAAAAGATTAAAATATTAAGAAGTGTTATAATATTTTAAATAAATAACATGGAAGGAAAAATAAAAGAAAAGAAAAAACGTTTTTATCACTGTTTCTGACGTGGAGTGCAGTTATTAACTAACCTTTGTACTGTTTATAAGCATTTTTCCCACCAATTTGTTTATGCAAGCCACGCGAGACGCGAGTGACACGCTCACAGCGTGACGCAAAAAATATAATTATCAATGTAGGTCTTCTTCTATTATACGCACTGAATTATCAATGGAGTAGTATGTTGCAAAATTCATTAAATATTTTTGTTTATATATAATAAATATATTACCCTTAAATTGTATTTATTGAGGATTGGGTTTAAGTTTATAAATAAAAGGTAATTTGATATTAAACAAAGTTTAGAAAATTATTTTTTATATATATTTAAGTCTATTAAATATTTGATTTTAAAGGAAATGTTATGTATTGAGAAAATGACATCGTACAATTTATTTTAGGTGAATTTTATCATTTGTTTTGTCCATTAAATGGATGGAATGGTAATTTTTGAAATTAAAATATGAATTGATCGTTGTTTTTAATTTTTAATTAAATGTTAAACTTTATTTAGTATTCATTTTAAACATTTATCAAGAGAAGGTTAGTATTTTGTAATGGAAAAGAGTAATGTATTTGTCAAAAAGTATTATTATTTTAATAAATTTACTCTTAAATTATAGAGTGAAGAAACCGTGGGCTGGGGGATACTTTGATATAAGGTTTTTTTTCTCAGTACAGCCCACAATTTCTTTGTGCATTTTTTCAAATTTTTAAAATGATTATTTATTTTATTTTATTTTAAGTGGCTTTCTGATTATCTGTTTAAAAATAAGTTTTTTGAATTTTTTTTAAAAATGTTTTTCACAACGAGAATTCTGGAACGTAACTTTCTAGAGTAAAATTATCAAAACGGGATTTCTGAAAGGTTTGAAATACATTTTTAAACAAGTTTTCCTAAATAAGATTTTCAAAACAAGTTTTGTTGAGACGTATAATACACTATAGAATGATTTTTTTTCAAAATAAGCTTTATTGAATAAGTTTTTTAAAGCACCTAAAATGCCTTATAGATAGAACTTTTAAGAAAGAGGTTTGTTTTGTATTTTGTTTCTTCTTCTTCTTCTGTTTTTTATAATTAAATGGCCAAAATATATGTCTGAAGCATAAGTTTCGTACCTAAATTTATATCTATTAATTGTAAATTTAAGTTTGACCTATAAAGGTCACACGTAAATTTCAAAATTTATGTTTAACACTTAGGTAAAACTTAAAAAAAATCATTAGTGACTAAAAGTTGCAATTTGACCATTTTCGTTTGTGGTGCATTGGAAACATCTTTCTCATTGAATATTTTTTCATTGTAGTTAGTTTCACATCCTCATCATTATAATGTATACGCGTGATTGTTTTTGAGAGAATCCAGTTATTGTTTTGCATGAATGTAAGTTTTATATTTTTGGTTAATATATTAATTTTAGATTTTTGGTTGTGTAGAATAAGAGTTGTGTTTGATTGATTTTAGATTTATTACTTGTTTGATTAATTTATAATTTGATTAAGTTATAAATTATTACTAAGTGTATTGTTAGTTTATATTATGGTGCATTTTTAGTTTATATTAAGATTTACTATAACTTAATATGTAAATATTGAGCGAACCTCAGTTCCCATTTTAGATTTAGTAAAAATATTAAACTTTAATCATTTATATTAAATCTTGAATTGTTTGATTGGAGAGTCTAAAAAAAGTATTTTTCATAATTTGTTAATGTGATACTCCAAATATATAATAAAAATACTCATATAATATAAGCGTTATCATCTAAATAAAAGAGAACAGTTTAGAGATAGACTTGCAAATAAGTCTCAAAGTTTACAATCTTCCAAGAAATACCAAAATTTAAACCTTAAGCTAAAGGTCTAAACATAAACTTAAGCATAGAGAGTATTTCAAAAGGACATAGGCTGAAATATGGAACTCCTAAGAAGACTAAATAGGAGCATCCCTCCAGTGCTTGCTCTAGTGGTATCTCCTCAACAACATCTGCTCACATCCAAGTAGATGATCATCACAATTGAAAATACATACAAGCAACACACAACACAAAAGTAAGGGTGAGCTAGGTAAACAAGCAACATGCATATAACACAATCAATCAGCATCATCAGGTGTATGTAGATATATATAAAGTAAACAATTAAAGACATATAGACATAACCATGCATCAATTACTCAACACGACTCATCCGGATTTGTATAACCATCAAACTATTGGTCGTTTTTGCACTTGCATAGTTCAGTTGACCCTCCCCAACACTATGTAAGGTAAATCCTCATACCAGTCTATGTCTAAACTCTAAGACTATAGACGAGGGCCTCCCTCTACTCTCAGCACCCACACCGTTCTTCTTTATTTGAGCATGAACAATGCTTTGAGTGTAGGGATAGACTTACCATTTCAAAGCTCTATACAATTATACAAGACAACAACACAATCTATACAACCACTCCAAACCATCTCACCTTGAGATGTCTATATCATACTCAATTACATCATTATAATTCACAGTCATATTCTTTTAAGCCACACCGTTCAAATATATAAACATACATGACACTCTGTTAATCAAACAACATAACACCAAACCGAAAACCATCTCAAATAGACAATATTGTCATGTTATCTCAACCACACTACAAAACTCTACAATTTCTTATAAAATAATACATCTCCACAGATAAAATTAATTTAATTAAGTACACAATATCATCAAAAAATCTAAACCACCATTTAATTAACACTAAATAAGTTTTCCAACATTAAAACTATTTACTTTATTTATTTTATACTTTTATAGTTTATTCAGTTTCTAAACCTATTCTCCAAAACAAATTTCTTATTATATTATTCTAATTTCCCTTAACTTTCTATTATATAATATTTAATTAAATTCCAAAATATATATATATATATATATATATATATATAAACGGATATTCCACTTATCTAAAATCCTTATATTAAATATATTATACATTATCTATTTAAAATATAACTCCATAAACTAATATCATAAAATAATATTATAAAAATACCAATCAAATAACCATTATGATAACTTTATATAATATATTATTATATAACATACAAAATCACACAACTAAATTACAACCAAAAGAATTCCTATAGCATATCTAATACTCCAACCTTTTCCATATTCAATTTTATTTATAATTTGATTTAATCACACATGGTCCCACCCTTCTCTTTTAAGCAACTTACCTTTTTCCTTCACTTCTACTTAGTGTAAACTTTAAAGGCCTCACACCACTTTCACTCGTTAAGACCTGGACGGCGCCTTAACCCTAAAATCTTTTTTACCAATTTATTTCATGCACTTGATTATGTTAAACATGCGAAACCATTTGGTTTCTCTCACCTCTGCACACAACACATTGCATTACAGAAAACATTAGGAAAATAATATTTTAACACTATTTTTTGACACCATTTTGACACTGCACACGTGTCAAAATGTGGTTGGACGATTTCAAATTAAAAAAACAAACTTTGGTTTTTCTCTTCCAAATATACCTCTGTCTCAACTTTTTTAATTTGAAATTGTCCAATCACATTTTGACACGTGTGCAGTGTCAAAATAATGTCAAAAATTGATGTTAAAATATCATTTTCCATAAAAGAAAGCCTAACCGCACTCTACAAGTAAAAAAGATACATTCATCACAACACACATGCAATCAATCGGAGATACATTAAACCATATATCGCAACCGGTGTCGCGACGGGACGACGATCCAAAAAAAGAACGATTTTTTTTTTTAAAAAAAAAAGAGTTTTGGAGTCACTACCATAGTTTATTTTGGAAAACCATGAAAAAAACCATAAAAAAGATAAGGCGTAGTCTATGAAAACCAGATTCTGATTTCGGGAATCGGTTACGTGTAGGAAAGGTGAGTTTAAAAAAATTGTATTTTTTTTTTTTATGTGCATCAGATTTCAACCTGACTCATGTGAATTGAATTCGTAGTGAGTCAAGTTGTGTCTCTAATACATGGATTAGGATTATCAATTTTTCCAGTGAATCGTGTGATCGTTAACTTCAAGTTTAAGTGATACTACTTGACGATTTTGGAACTTGTAATTTTGATCGATAAAATGTTAATGCATTTGATATAGAGTTGTCCTCAGTTGTTTCAATCTTTTATTTTCAACAAGCCTTTTTTTTAGAAAAAGTAGACCAGAGAAATATGGTTAATTAATTTCTGACTGTTGTCATTCTCTTGTTCCTTTTCCGTGAGGATTAGACTCTTGTTTCACCTCCTTCACTTCTAAAGGCTAAATGTTGTTCATTTTTATGCCTGCCACCTGTGCTGCGCCCCCTTCATCACATTAACAAATTAGGAATGGGAAATGGAAGTGTGTTTAGCTGCATGCACTGTTAAGTTCGTAATAATAATAATAATAATAATAATAATAATAATAATAATAATAATAATAATAATGTATTTGGAATTGAAGTGTACGAACTGTATTAGAGGTTAATGCAAATGAGGAGTCATGTGGAATGTCCTGTCATTTGCAATGTGCTTTGAGTAGTCAAATGTCTGGCATTTTGAAGGGAAGTTGTGGTGTTGTGTTTCTTGTGGAAAAAGTAATGAACTGATGAAGTAAGTTGGTTATATACTTTTTCTTTACCAGCATGCAAAAGTAAAATATGCATANATAATTACATACATTCATTCATTCGTAATTTTATAAACCCTATTAATAAATTGTCATCTGTTCACATGTTAATGGGAGAACTTATTAACAAAAGAGGTGTTATTACAAAGAGTCATATTAGTGGTCTGCTGCAGTATAAGCTGGCTCATGTAAGCTACAGTTTTTATTTTATTTTGTTTTTTTGGAATGGATGTTTAGATTTTACAGGACATGGAGAAAGCAATTATTGGTTGCCAAAGAAGCAAGAAGAATGGATATACTGTCTTTGCGAATATCCCTGGCTCACAGAATTCTTTTAGGAACAGAAATGTACAAGGAACTGCAAAAGATTGTAGAAACTGCTCTCAAGTTACTGGAGAATGAAGTGGGATCACTCGATCATGTATATGCGAGGATGACTCGTGGAATTGTAAGCCGGCTTTCATGTGGTGCTGAGGTTCAGAGATTGTGCTCAACTGCAATTGAATGTTTTGATTCAAAGTTTTCTGACCTTTTCTCTGTTTCTGTGGAAATGAAAGATGCACCAAGTAAGCTTTTTATTATTTTTTCAGTGGTCATTTTATTGAACAAATGCCAGGCAGAACCAGAACTTATCTTGATTTTCATGATAAAATACAGTAGTCGTGAAATTTTGGTTCCAGAATAATTCCAAGTATGACTATTCTCAATATGGAGGAATAAAGGAAAGAACTAAATAATTTTACTTTTTTAGTTTTTCTTCAATATGGAGAAGACTTAAATGGTTTAGATATTGGCAATGGCAAGTCTCATTCCATGATAGACAATGATTGAGAATATGAAATTGCATTTCTTCTACATGATTATATGATAGGACAACATGAGAGATCAAATAAAGTAAATCAATTGAACAATTAAACAGTGTTGTTTTTGCATCAGTAAATTTTGCTTTAATTACCCATACTGATATGACTTTTCTGGTGACTTTATTCGGCAGCATGTTCAATTCGTTTTGAAGAGTGTCTTCCTCTACTTCAGTGGTTATCGTGCTGGAGTACGATGACAAACTTTTAAAGAACTTTCTAGGCTGCAGGCTTTGGCACAGAATATCAACTACAGACTACCCTGAACAACCCACCTTCATCGTCTTGAGGCCTGAGAAAAGATTCAAGTTAGAAAACCTGCACCCTTCAACTGAGTACTTTTGCAAGGCTTCTCTGTTCAGCAGCACAGGGATTTTGGGTGCTGCAGAGGCTAAATGGGTGACCCAGTGTGAGGGGAAATCGTTTTAGGGTAGAAATGTGTGATCAGGATCACAGTATAGGCATGCACATGTCACTTGAGTTAAAGCATTTGACCGAGATTTCACTAGATACCAGCGCTTTACATGTGATTATAATTTTGCAGTTTCTACTTTCTAGACAAATTATGAATGGACTTTTTATCTGGACCGGTACAACTTTAGATAGTACACAATTAATTGGACGCCAACATATCAAACCGTGCCAAGTACCGAACACATCCCAAAAATTTTCTTGTGTTTTAGTACAAATAGTACCTCCTTGGCATTAATCTATGAACTGACTTGAAATTTATTTGGTTTTTTCACTGGCTGGAAATTCATTCCTCTGTGTGTAACGTCATGATGGGCCCTTCATGTAAGGGGTAGCTGTCATCATACATTTTCTGCATCGTTGGCAGCTTCATTGAATGCAGTAGCCAAGTATTCAGCAAGGCTTGGTTCAGAACAGAACTTGACAGAAGCAGCAGATGATCCCCCTCCTATTGTACTCTTTGATTTTGAAATCCAAGGTTTTACTTTCTCAGGTATACGTGAAGAATGTAAAGAACCATCAATTGCTTCCCATATTTTAGGCTCTAAATGGTTCCATGGATCTTCAACCATGGAGCTCTGGTAAAATCGATTAGGACCAAGACCAGCTTTTTCGTTGGATAAATGACCATGAAAATTTGGTCCTCGTCCACTACCCCGTCCTGAAACAAAACTACCAGGGTTGTGCCATTCACCCCTCCCTCGCCCTTGACCAGGCCTAGAAGGATTGGGACTGTAACTGTGCCTAGATCCTGGAAAAGGATTAGGACTGTAACTGTGCCTAGGACTGTTGCTGTATCCTAGGGAAGGATTGGGACTGTAACTGGGCCTAGGACTGTTGTTGTACCCTGGAGAAGGATTGAGACTGTAACTGGACCTATGAATATTGCTGTATCCTGGAGAAGGATTGGGATTCTTACTGGGCCTTGTAATGTTGATGTGCCCTGGAGAAGGATTAGGACTGTAACTGGCCCAATGAGCTATGTCCTGTGTAGAGTTATATAATGGACCACCTGATGGTTCAAATCTAGGATTTGGATGTCTACCAACACTTGATGGATGGAATAGGAAGTTATCGTGAGCAGGGCCTCTAGGTCCACTAAAATCCATGTTTCCATATGCCGGTGCTGATACTTGAAAAGGAGGTAGAGTCATCCGTGGATTTGTTGATTCTGTTATATCCAATCAATGAATAACAATTGTCATTGAGGAATAGATAAGGTAAATTTAGATAATAGAGCACATGAGAAATTTGAGGTAGTTAATACTAGAAAACATATAGAACTGACTCAAAAAGCAATGCTGCATACTTTTATTCAACAATTATTAATTTATTATATAAAAATAGACCAGAGAAACTTCTCATAGATTACAGAGTAGCATGAAGTTTTAGACCTTGAAAGATTGGGACTGCATCATCGGAATCACCCAAAAGTATTTAAATTAACATATAAATTTGTACCTTTAAAAGATCCAAATTGGACTCAACCAAATCCTTTATGCTAAATTGTTATGATTTAAACAATCTTTTGGAGGACTAGATTTCCTACTTGATTGAGTCAATTTTCAAAACGGTGTAGGTTGTTGTCAATTGATGGAAATAATGTTCTGAAAACTTATTAAATGTAAAAACTCGACATTTGAGGGTAAAAATATCAGCCTACTTGCTAAATAGGTGTCAAAGGGGAATGGGTGTTGGCGGAATGTAAAGTCCTCATTCCATTATGGATGGACGTAGTATAATATTCACCATAAATCAGGCTTATTATCTTATTGCTACATGAATCTACAAGACTCTGACTGGATAGCTACTTATACAAATCAAATTAAAGGATACCTAAGTCAGGTAAAAAGTAATTCGTGAACATTTCAGTACCTGGATGTGGGGATGAATACTGTGCCATAGGAGAGCAACCAACATTTGGAGGGAAACTATCCGGTGCAGCCTGGATACTAGTATTGTTCCTTTTGTTAGAAGAGAAGGCACTCATCGGATCTGTATAAAAGTCAAACCTTGGAGCAGCATACGATTTATCCCATGATGGCATAGTTAAAGGAGCTTCAATCAAGGGATTTGAGAGAGAACCGGGCATAGCAGAACCTTCCATGGCACCAGAAACTTCAGCATGATCAGCTTGCATGCGCATTTCTCTCAGCCTTTTCTTCCTCTGCTCTGAATCCTCCATGTAACCTGAGAATCCAAAAGGTAGTGACAGGCATAATATAAATAAGCAATAATAGCCACCATAAAATTAGTCACAAACACATCAACTACTGCTCATAAACAGCAAAAACAATAAGCAAAACAAACAACTTCTCATAAACTTATGAAAAGCTGTCAATTTTGTAGGTAATTAAGTAACTTTCAAGTCCCAGATTTTTATTCAAAGCACCCTTTACCTATTTCAGAAAATGCATAAGACAGCATTGTCAAAATTTGAACCTTTTCACTCAAAACACTGGATAGTAAATCATAACATAGTTTAACAAACATATACAGGACTACCTGCAAGGACTACAAATATTTACTAGTTCACTTTTAGTATAAAAGAGACAACTTTATGCCTTTCAAAACATTAATAGATAACATCGTGTACAAATTACAATTAGGACAACCAAGTTAACAATCAATTGATCAAAATTACAATTGAAACTTCAATTCAAGCTCAGTAGAACTAATAAATCACCTTGTTGGAACCTATGTTACTGGGTCGTGTTGACTATGAGAAGAAGAGTCTTAATATCGAAGAGAGGAAGAGAAAAGTAACAAGACCTGCAACCTCAAACTGAATTCATTGCAAGTAACTCCATATATCCCATTGTAACCATTTAACTCCAAATAGCAGGTGATTTTATTGTTATTAGAAAAGTGATCCAACAGATCTAATACATTGACAAATATAGGAAGACAGGGAGGTGCAAGAGCAAACACACGAGACATTTGAAGAGATCTATAGGCATCCTTGCAGTCAAACACAACCCTTACTCTATCACATTTCTCAATTTTGTATAGTTCTATAACCTTTTAAGTCTGTCTCTACCCACTCTCCAGCTTCAAGTAATCCCATCTAACAAACAACACGACAAAGTAATAATGTCATTCTTCTCCAATAATATCAATTTATTCATTAACTATATTGATTCACATTCACCACTCAAATATTGTGTAGTCTATAACAAAGAATTTGTTACTAGTTTGATGACTCTCCCATACCAACTGAAGGCATCAATTTATCAATTTCCCATGTATCTCCCGCATCAACAACTTAGAATTAGCAGCAATGCATTTGCTTTTATAAACAATATCTCTACATAATTCATGCCTAGGAGCTGGCCTCACTGTTCTTAATTGAAAAAGGGAACTTCTTGAAACAGTACTACTATACAACTCTCTCGCTGGATGGACATGCTTCCACCAGAAATCATACAGTGCTATTTCCATTACATCCCAATACTCAGCATCACGATGTAACCTGAATAAACTACTACCATTAGGAGTCCAAACATAAAAATCCATCCAATCCCTTCCCAGAATCTCCATTAAACCCTGAGCTTGAGGAATATAGTGAATTGGAATTCGAGACCAAGGGAGAGCTTTACTTATGTCCCCATTGAAATATGGACACTTTATCTCCAATACTCCACGAGAAGGCAATTCATGCACTAGACGGTCGATTACACCATCTGGTGAAGCAGCAAGCCAGCTGCTGTTTTGTGGGTGTGAATCATAGACCTGAAATTCAGGAAACAACACTGTATTTCCAGTTATCAGTTTGTATCTTTCAAGTGCTTCCTCCTCTTTGATATTGCTCCAACAGGTGGCAAGGTTTCCAGAGAAAGGTTCAATAGCACCAATCTTCTCTAACCACAGCTGGACCCTTTGCAGACGCCAAAACCCAATAGCAGCAGCAAAAGTGCTAGCTGTCAATTTGTTTCTCCTAAGTGCTTGCCAGTTTTTAAACCAATGTTGAAGGCAGCTAGCTTGAAGGACTGAATAAGTTTCAACAGATCTGTATTTTAACATATCGACAAGTGTGTGTGCAATTTTCTAGAAGGTTTTTTGAAGCAAGTCTTAATTTCTCTAAAAACCAGCAAAGAAGCATTACTACTAAAGTTTCTCTTATTACTTAGACATGCAACAAGTGCATCCACATAACAGCAACTTTAGAGCCTGAAACATTGCAGCCAAATTTGAGAGAATGCAGGAGCAATTTCACCATAGTTAAAAAAGAGATAACTGTAACTTGAACTTTAGATGTAAGCTAGGCAAAAACTGAATGGGTAAATGGTATTTAAGAGAACAACCGTGTATCATGGCAATGGCAAGTTTTCTAGAAACATTGAACATGTATATGGTTTCTGATGGAAGACGCCTTGAGGAGATGACGATAGAAGCGATGTGAACATGAATCTGACTCCAACGAAGAATACGCAGCGGAAATGAGACGACAATCAGAAGAGATTCTAGAAACCCTAGGAGTCAAGCCAAACTCTAAAACCAGAGAAGATTTAATTCGGAGAACCCTAAAATGGTGAGGAACGCAAATATGAACCGATTAATCGGTTCAAAACACACATTAAACGGTAGAAATGTATTAGATCGGATCAAAGGTGGAAAGGCAAAATAGGGAAAATAGGGAAGAAGAATGATGGATCTGTAGAGGGAACAAGACTTACAGTGCGGAGGAAACGTGAATCTGTGGTTGGAGCGAAGGATTTCTTGAGAGCGAGACGAATTCTCTCGAGGAAGACGCTGAAAAATGTGCTTCTGTGAATTTGGGTCTGAAGCAGAGAAATGAAGTATGAGAAATGAAGTATGAAGTATGACGCAGTGGTGCGCGAAACAAAGGCTAACGGGTTTGATGCCACTGGTTATTATGAATTTAGTGTATTCTTTCATGTTTCATGTTTTTTATATTTTTTTAATAAAATTTTCATGTGTGATGACTATTGTTGGATTTTATTTGAGATTAATTCAACTTTTGCTAATAAAAAAAAGTTTAATTAAACTTTTTTGTTATAAAAAATAGTATTATTCAAGTAAATTATTCTGAGTGACATCATTCACTTTTTGGTAGATCTTTTGAAGGAAGATTTTTTACAAAAAAAATTCAATGAGAGCTGACTTAAACTCTTATAAGAGAATGATATAATTTCTAATTAAAAAATTTAAAACAATATATTTATAGGTCTTCTATCCTATAAAGCATTCAATTTTCTTTTTTTTTGTTTTCTTGATATGAAATTTATACCTATACTTAAATTTTTAATAATTTTGAAGATATTACTGTGGAATAGCCTAAAAAAGAATTGAAAGAAAGAAAAAACATAACTATGTGAAAGAATGGAAGATGGATACAGGTTCAGATGTGTGGTGTACAAAGAAAAAGGAGGAGAAAGAGAAATATGAATATGCAAAGTAATGAGTATAAATGAATGTTAATTATATAATTGATTATTGGGTTAAATATGTTTTTAGTCCCTATTCTTTGAGGCGATTTTGATTTTAGTCTATTTTCAAACTATGGTACAATTTAGTCCTTCAACTTTATAAAATTATGGTTTTAGTCCTTTTTACCAAATTTTTTTAACTTTATTTATTGTTTCAAAACACGTTTTATTATAGCATTTGGATTGTTTACATTGTTTGACATATTTTTGCTTCAATGTTAACTGAGAAACATGTTTGAAACAACAAATAAAGTTAAAAAAATTTGGTAAAAAAGACTAAAACCAAAGTTTTCTAAAGTCGAAGGACTAAATTGTACCATAGTTTGAAAATAGACTAAAACCAAAATCGCATCAAAGTATAAAGACTAAAAACATATTTAACTCTTGATTATTTTGTTAAAACTATCATTATCTTTTATCATTTTACAAAGTGATTGTTAATCAGTTCATAATTAATCATGACTGTGCATGTAATTTTTGTTAGATTTTTATTATAATAACAATATTAATATTAATAAATATTTTTTCTTATTTTTTAATTAAATAATTACCTTTTCTTTCTCGTTTTTTATTTCTTTCTAACTGTTGAGAGAAAGTATTCAATATAAATATATACCCAAAACTAACACTCTATATATTTAATTAAGTTGAAAATTCTAAGAAATTTATAATATATAGTTTAATAAATATAATTTTATTATATAATAGCAATGTAACTTCAATTTATTTTATTAGAAATTACTATTTGTCTTTTGTTTGGATGATATAAGGGAGTAAAAACGAAAAGAAAAAGAAAGAAAAATATAATAGGTGAGTTTTTTTAAATTGGATGAAAATAAGTAAAAATAAGAGAATTCTACCTGTTATTAATATTTTTATTTATTATTATTTTTATAATAAAAGAATTAAAAAATGCTTAAATATAATGGATGTTGTATGTTTATATATATATATATATATATATATATATATATATATATATATATATATAAATGCTTTTGTTTTTCCTCATTATATTTGTAAGGTTAAGGTGTCCATACTATGTTTTTAATGAAAGACACGCTACAGGAAGGTATTATTGTGCCTTGAATTCATCCCCTTTCATATCCTATTATAAAAAAATGGCACATTAAGATTTTGTATTGATTATAAAGATATGAACATAATTATGATGAAAGACAGTTTTCCTTTGCCAATTGTTTATGAATTAGATGGAACAACTTATTTCTTTAAGCTCGAAATTACAATTGAAACTTCAATTCAAGCTCAGTAGAACTAATAAATCATCTTGCTGGAACCTATGTTACTGGGTCATGCTGACTATGAGAAGAAGAGTCTTAATGTCGAAGAGAGGAAGAGAAAAGTAACAAGACCTGCAACCTCAAACTGAATTCATAGCAAGTAACTCCATATATCCCATTGTAACCATTTAACTCCAAATAGCAGGTGATTTTATTGTTATTAGAAAAGTGATCCAACATATCTAATACACTGACGAATATAGGAAGACAGGGAGGGTGCAAGAGCAAACACACGAGACATTTGAAGAGTTCTATAGGCATCCTTGCAGTCAAACACAACCCTTACTCTATCACATTTCTCAATTTTGAATAGTTCTATAACCTTTTAAGTCTGTCTTTACCCACTCTCCAACTTCAAGTAATCTCATCTAACAATCAACACGACAAAGTAATAATGTCATTCTTCTCAAATAATATCAATTTATTCATTAACTATATTGATTCACACTCACCACTCAAATATTATGTAGTCTATAATAAAGAATTTGTTACTAGTTTGATGACTCTCCTATACCAATTGAAGGCATCAATTTATTAATTTCCCACGTATCTCCCGCATCAACAACTTAGAATTTGGAGCAATGTGTTTGCTTTTATAAACAATATCTCTACATAATTCATGCATAGGAGTTGGCCTCATTGTTCTTAATTGAAAAAGGGGACTTCTCGAAACATTACTACTATACAACTCTCTCGCTGGATGGACACGCTTCCACCAGAAATCATACAGTGCTATTTCCATTACATCCCAATACTCAGCATCACGATGTAACCTGAATAGACTACTACCATTAGGAGCCCAAACATAAAAATCCATCTAATCCCTTCCTAGAATCTCCATTAAACCCTGAGCTTGAGGAATATAGTGAATTAGAATTCGAGACCAAGGGAGAGCTTTACTTATGTCCCCATTGAAATATGGACACTTTATCTCCAATACTTCACGAGAAGGCAATTCATACTGTCGATTACACCATCTGGTGAAGCAGCAAGCCAGCTGCTGTTTTGTGGGTGTGAGTCATAAACCTGAAATTCAGGAAACAACACTGTGTTTCCAGTTATCAGTTTGTATCTTTCAAGTGCTTCCTCCTCTTTGATATTGCTCCAACAGGTGGCAAGGTTTCCAGGGAAAGGTTCAATAGCACCAATCTTCTCTAACCACAGTTGGACCCTTTGCCGACGCCAAAACCCAATAGCAGCAGCAAAAGTGCTAGCTGTTAATTTGTTTCTCCTAAGTGCTTGCCAGTTTTTAAACCAATGTTGAAGGCAGCTAGCTTGAAGGACTGAATAAGTTTCCACATATCTGTATTTTAACATATCACCAAGTGTGTGCAATTTTCTAGGAGGTTTTTGAAGCAAGGCTTAGTTTCTCTAAAAACCAGCACAGAAGCATTACTACTAAAGTTTCTCTTATTACTTAGACATGCAACAAGTGCATCCACATAACAGCAATTTTGGTGCCGGAAACATTGCAGCCAAACATGAGAGAATGCAGGAGCAATTTCACCATCGTTAAAAAAAGAGATAACTGTCACTTGAACTTTAGATGAAGCTAGGCAACAACTGAATGGGTAAATGGTATTTAAGAGAACAACAGTGCATCATGGCAATGGCAAGTTTTCTACACAGACATTGAACTTGTATATGGTTTCATTCCCAGCTAGGAAAGGGCCATTAGTAGAAAGTTCATCCATTGAAATTCTTAAAATCAAACAGCTTTCCACATTAAAGTTCATAGGAATTTATGTGATAATTGTGGCATTTAATTAAAAACATAATGGCACATGGATTCACAAATCCATAGAAACAGAAAAGACCTAAACCATGAGGAACATTGAAGAGGTGTTGATGTGAGAAAGAAGGAGGTGCAATATAGGATTTACCAAAAGTGATTAAGTTGACCGTGGATATGGTGTCTTGATGAATTATGATGGTGACACAGAGAAAGAGAGAACTGGGGAAACGCCCTAGTGTTGTTCAACAGTTAGATAGATGAAGTACAAATTAATTATTGGTTCTACTGTTGAGTGTTTATTTTTATTTTAATATTTTGAGGTGTGAATAAATTTATTTGATTTCAAAACTAAATGGACTTCATTCTCACCTAAAGAAAAATTGAACCCAAAATTCAGCTCCACAAAGCTAACACAGAACAAAAAGGGAGTCTCTTAAAAAACCATACAGTATAGTCTGTAGGAGAAATCTGGCCCAATAGAAACAGCGTAAACTGAATAGGTTTTCAAAAAGGCCATAACTAAAGTTTAGGCCGGTAACAATTAGTGTGTTTGAACAAAATACAAGAACCGATTCTACCTTATGATATCATAGTGAAACCATGAAAAGGTAGAATGAATTATTTGTTGCTTCACCTTGATCATGGAAAATTGATTGATTTTTTCTACCGAGAATCCATTCCAAAACAAGACAAAATCCAGTGCAACTCAGTTTAATAAATAATATCTCCAACTAACTTCAATTAAGTAAGCGGTTATCATTGAACTCCATTCTCTTACAAAAAAAAATCAGTTCAAACGAAAATGCTTGAAATCCTAAGATATTTTAAGTACGTGCAGAGGTAAATTTTCGGCGAGAGCGCTAAGAGTCAAATCGAACATCACACAATCAGCACAACAACGATGTTAAAATTCCACAGAACAAACATTAAGTAATTTTTCAATCCAAGTTTAAGTTCCCATTCCCTTTTTGGGCATTTTCCTTCCTAACCTAAAATTAGACATAATTCAGAAAAAACATAATTGTGCGACAAAGATTTTGACGTAACAAAAAAACGCTCGAAGTAAAACTTACAGTGATTTGGTCTTCTATCCCCAAATCCTTTAGCTGAAAGCTGTCAAGCAAACCGATAGAGAGTTCTGAAGAAAACGGGAAAAGATTAATATTAGGTTATGGAAAAATAAAGAGCGTGTGAGAAAGAAACTCGTACAATTACGATAGTAATCCTCTGAATCCCGTTTAAAACGCGATTTTAACCTTCTGAATCCCGTTTAAAACACAATTCACTGACGCGGTAGCGACGAAGAACTTCAGGCACACGTTATCATTTTCCCTTAAAAATAATTAGTATTTAGACACTACAAATGTTTATTTTATATGATTAAAAAATAATATTTCGAAATATATAAATTATACTATTATAATTCATTTTAATTGAAAACTCTTCTATTAGAGTGCAATTGTTCAATAAACTAAATTTAAAATAGAATTAAACAGAATATTTTTTAAAGAAAAAATTAAATGTGAAATATGAACTATAACTCAAAAATGGATGATCAAGAGATCTAATTAAGTTACTTCATCCCATACATAAATTGTTGTAAATTTTATAATATGCCTTCAATTTCTACAACTAAAAAATTATGAAAGTCGATTATTTATATAAACTTTGGAGAAAAGTAATTATTAATACTACAAAAATGAAAAGTTACTTAAGGGATTGAAAAAACAAAGGTCACTAAATTTTAAAAGTAAATGTCCAATTCTCTAATTTCTATTAAAATATTGTCTTTGCGGCTTCATGTACGTTAATTCTAAAGCTTCAATAGGAATGGTAATAGCAACAGTTGTTTATTTTTTTTTTTTCTATTAATATGAAAATGAAGTTAGTGATTATAGAGGCATGCAATTTTGTTTTTAAAATTATCGAAATGATGTAATTTTAGAAATAGGAAAATTATATCATTTTGGTACGGTTTTATTGTGAAAGAGTTGTGACAATTTAATACGCTTTTGATTTATCAAAGTAAAGTTGTGTCGAAGTGGCCCAACTTCCATTAAAATTAAAAACAAATAATGCACTAAAATGGTATCAAATTGATATAATTTCAATTAAAATAAAATAAAAATTACAATGTATTAAAGTTGTACAAAACTAACAAGATTTCAGTTTATATCAAAATACATTAAAATCATACTAAGTAACATGACTTAAATTAAAATTTTACAGCACACTAAAATGTACTAAGTTAGTACGACTTGTCTATTTTTTATAATTTTTGTTTCTAAATTTGTATCATTTGAAAAAAAAAATTACACCATTTGTTTATTTATATCACAATAACCTTGATACATTCATTTATTTATTTATGTCGTCTAGTATGAGAAAAGGGTGTAGATAATGTTTTTTTAGTTAGTGCTGGTTTTCTTTAGATATGGGCTTAAGAAAGGAATAATGGGAGTGAAAATAGTAAATTAGGGGAGTGGCGTGGGAAGTTATGAGTTTTAGCTTTTGAACTTCCCGCAACACAAACCTTTCTTTCCTCCACCTTTCATTTGTTATTTCTCAAATTCCCACCCATCCTTAAGTTTTGAGGGATTCATCTCAGAAAAAAAAAATAGCAGCAATTTGGATTTGAAAAGTCTTAGGTAAGTTCATTTTAGTAATTTCCCTCTTTTTTTTTCTTTTTCTTTTTTTCATTTTCCTTCTAGATTCCACATTCGTGATGTCTATGAAAGAAAAATAAAATTGGGAGTAACATTGAGGTTCAATATAAGGTTTTGGATTATTATGTTTGGGAAATTGTGAATTAAATCACTGATACTTAACACTTTCCACTCAATGATCCAAAGTTCGTTATGTTTTTACAAATAATTAAGGTGAGGGAAAATAATTATTATTGTGTTAAATATTAAGTTTTATATGAATAAGGGTTGTTTGGGATTTTAAGTTTACTGAATTTTGATTTTATGAGATGTTAAACAAATTTTAAAATGGTTTAAACCTTTTTTTGGTCTCTAAGTTATAAGTAGATGTTCAGTTTAGTCCCTTTTTTTGACTTGAAATACCGTTTTTTGTTGTTTCTTAACAACTGCTATATTTTTAGATTGCTTTGATTTGTTTCTTAATAATAACAGCACTTTAGATTGCTTTTTGTACTTTGACCATGAACATCGAAAAAACAATCTAAAAATGTAGTTGTTGTTAAGAAATAATAAAAAACAGTATTTCAAGTCAAAAAAGACTCATTTGATACATTTTTTATAACTTAGGAATCAAAGATTTACATTTTTAAAAGCGGTGACTAAACTGAACATCCGCTCATAACTTAGGAACCAAAAAAAGATTTAAACATTTTAAAATTTAATTGAAAAGTAAAATTTGGTTGAATTTTGATCAGGTATGATTTAATTAGGTTTTTTCTTTTTAATTAGGTGAAATTTAATTAGGTTTTTTCTTTTTTTTAAGTGCAATAAATAACACTTCCACATGTTTTGCTAGAATTGTCAATTTATGAATCAATATTTTTGTCGCTTGATCTTTGCGTGATGTGTCGTTTCCTATTGTTTAAGGGTTGATAGATTAATTTTTGTGGTTTTGTCTATGATAATGTCTCCTACATGGTACTTGTTAATTACAAGAAGAATTCAATTATTTTGACTTCATCATCCTCCCGACACGTGGACCTTCAAAATTGATACTTGTTATAACAAGTATTTGTGGCTAGCATTCGTGTACTACTTCATAATTATACGAAATATCGTTTTCTTTGTTGTTTTATATTCCAATGATCGTCTCTATGATATACAATTGTAAATAAGTTGATCCGATTTATACATTGGTTGATTTATAAGTTGAATTAAAAATAAATCATTTCAATCTGATTAATTTATTGTGAGTAATGAAATTTGTAATCTAACTTAGTTTAATGCATATTAGTGTGTTAGTAAGTGACTCGTTTAAATATATTGTTTTTCTAATTTAATTTATATATTTATTATTATAATAAAAGTAAACTTACTTGACTAATAAAAACTTTTTATTAATAAATTATAGATCATTTTTTTTAACTCGCTTAAATCTATTTAATTTACAGATAAAATAAATCAAATTCAGTGTGATTCACATTTCAAAATAATATTTTTTTTATTCTAATCTGACCCTAATCCATAATAAAGTTAACTTAAAATTAAAACTCGTTTTAACATTTCTACAATATTTAAAACCTTTTGTCATATTTCTTTATTTTTATTATTTTCTCAACATAATTTTAAAATCTAGAAAATAGTGTCTCTTTTTGTAAATACATTAAAGATAAAAGTATATTAATACAGTTTTTTTTATAATATTTTGATACGCACGTCATTTTTCATTAAGTTTGAAATACATAAATATAATCACAAACAAATAATGAATCAATAAAAAAAAAATAACACTGTTTTGGTAACATTTGTCTGGGATCGATCATCATTTTTTTTGTTATGCTCTGATCGTCCAACTCTTCAAGTAATTTTTCTCGATTGGTAATTGACATGTAGAAGACACTATCGCTTAAGTCATATATGTTTTCAGAAAAAATATTTATATTTTATTTGGATAATAGAAGATGATTATACTTGTACATCAATTGTATGTTTATAAGGCTTGTTGTAGTTAAACCATTAACACGTTTATTAACCATTAACACAATATATTTTTATGCAACCAAACCCAATAATTAATCATCAATACTCTAATTTGTTAATACCTATTAATTATTCATAAATGACCGTTAATTCCGATCGATATACTTCATATAATACAAACACATATATTATAGGATAATGATATTTAGACAACATTTTTTTGAACATTGATTATGTATCAATCTATGATTGGTCTTAAATTACTCCATAATAGTGTGTTTATGATTATTATTATTGATTATGGAGTAATTTACGACCAATCACAAATTGACACGTAATCAATATTCAAATGTTATAAAAAAAATGTTGTCTAAATATCATTATCCTATATTATATGAAAATAATTTAAAAACTCTGTTATATTATTTTTTTCATACTTTAACACAATTTCATTATATATAATTTCACACTATATATGTAAAAGTATCTTTGGCTATCTCCATAGTTTTGAATAATAAATATTAAGAAATATAATCTTATATGTCTCTTACTTAATTAAAACTAAACAACTATTAATTAACTATCTAATAATTATTTTCCATAACTATAATCATCAATTACATTTACATTTGTCAACCATTATATAACATTATTCATCTAAATCAAGCAACTATCACATGATATACTTTTCTTATTGTTCTTTCAGTAAAACAAAGTTGACTGCAAAAAGACAGTAATTCTTCAATCATTCTCACAATTTCAATATACTTTTTGGCTGACCTTTGACTTTCTATATTTTTAAATATTTTTTTAATTATGACATTATCATAACATATTTTTAGCAGTGTAGATTGTGGACTCTTTTACAAATAACGAGATTTGGAAATTTTTGGACTTATGAAAACCATAAAAAGAGGGAGAAAAACAATAAAAGAAATACTTGTCAGTCGTTTAATTTTTATTTTAAAAGTTAAAGTTTGATAATAAATTCAAAAAAATCTTTTTTACTGCTAAACGAAGGGTGAAGGGATGAAAGTGTTGGGAAAAAGTGTGCAGGAAAATTTTTACTAAATATTTGCAATAATAAGTTCAAATTCGAAAAAATCTATCAAATCAGTTTTTCTTCTTAATTATCAAATAAATGGGTGGAAACAAAATTGGTTTGGTGGGACATTTGAGCAATTTAAATAAATTTGATCTTTTGAACAGTCTAAAAAGTTGTTAAATTATTGTATTGATTTTTATGTCAAAATTTGAAACATGTTGGTTCTTTTGAAACAAAAAAAGCTTTTTTGATCAGATATATATTCTTAGATTTTCTTACAGCTTTTTCTTATAGTTAAATTAAAATCAGAGAAGAGAAACATATTTTCTAAATCTTATTTTTGCTTAAATGAAAGTAAAGCATATTTTCAACCTCTATATAGATTTTTCCTTAAGTAAAACATAAATTCACTCGAACTATAAAACTTATGCCTAAGCTAATTGTGTATGTTTGTTTGTCAATTTGCTACTTAGAATTGATATTTTTGATTTACGATATTAGTGAGCTTAGCTTATAGTTAGACAGTTAATTCTCATATAATCTATGGATGACAATTTTGATTGACTTCTATATATTTATAAAATTTTAATTACATGATTTAATGTATACACATATGTTAATTTGTGAAAACACTAATTTATTACCTTATTTTGCGTGTTTTTATATTGCTTATCAACTGTGATTATCATGTATTACTAAAAGTATAAAATATATGATACTACAAGGAAAATCTCAACAGATATAGGTTGAAAAAGATAAAAAAAATATGATTATATTTTAATTATTTTTTCTCTTAAAGTTAAATAAATATAGCATGATTCCTAAATAATATTTTTCTTTTTGGGAAAATTTGAAAGATAATATATAAATGTTTATTTGTCTTATATTTAGTGATGTACAGTGGAACATTAAATAAACCACTTATTATTTATCGTTTATAGTAGACAACAAAACCTCTTGCATGATTGTAAATTTTATTATTTCATATTTTATAAATTATTTAAAAACTTTAGAAAAATACTACATTCTTAAAATATTTATTTAAAACTTACATATATATATATATATATATATATATATATATATATATATATATATATATAATGGAAACTTTAATGGAATGCATCTTTGTCTTTTCAAAATATAAAATAAGATAATGATACTCAAACAATATTTTTTTAACAATATTTGAATATATTATTTTATGATTGATCTAAAATTACTTCATAATCAATAATAATAATCATAAATATTACTATTATCAATTACATAATAACACATAAATAATATTTAAATATTATAAAAAAATATTGTCTATTATCATACAGAATAACAACCTCCAGCAACAATGATAAATATATTGAATATAGAATGTTGAACACATTTTCCCAGCACAATGTTTATCATTGAATAAGTTAATTACAAACCATAAAACTTAATAAATTCAATAAATCTATCCGACAATACTTTTATCATTTTAATAAAAATAAAAAAAATACTAAAATAAGTAAACGAATATATTACTAGAAAGAGAAGAAAAGGATAGACAATCAGTTTGAAGTGTGGTGAGCCACTCAGCCTGCGGTGGGAGGGAATACTCTGCTTCGTTTTCCTTCCCTCCACCAAAGCAGTGCAGAAAGCAAGAAATGGCATTCAAACTCAGATCACTACCTCTTCCTTACTCTCTTCACTCCTATACCCGCCAAAACCCTAATTTCACGCTTTCGAACCATCGTCTTCCTCGTCGTTTCTCTGCACCTTCTCTTCCTCTCAGTATCTCTCTCTCAACCACAGCTTTAGCATCCACGTTTCATCGCACTGCTGTCGTAACCGCTCGCGCTGTTCGAAGTGGTGAAATCGCCAACGAAGGCGAAGAAGGCAAAGATGAAGAATTATCGAGGCAGGGTGAGAAAAAGGAGCTAGTAAATCAAGGAATATGGAGTCAGATGAAGGACATTGTGATGTTTACAGGTCCAGCAACCGGACTTTGGATATGTGCACCACTCATGAGTCTCATCGATACTGCAGTTATTGGTCAGAGAAGCTCCGTTGAACTTGCTGCTCTAGGTATTGAAAGAGATTAGTCGTCACTCAATTCATATTATCAGGATTTCTCTTAATTATGAAAAATATCTCGTTTATCTTATTCTAGTTTCGTACGAGCAGGTCCTGCTACTGTTGTTTGTGATTACATGAGCTACGTGTTCATGTTTCTATCCATTGCTACTTCCAATATGGTTGCCACTGCCCTTGCTAAACAGGTTAGTAACAGACACGTGAGATTATTGGATGGTAAATTGGTAAATAAGATGCACATTAGGTCCAGATCTGTGACGTTGGCACCAACGATGCTCTTGTGTATAGTGAGTGAAGTGAAGTTACACTTCGTGCTACAAGGGAGGATGGTGCCCTGCGGTTTTTCGTCACAAATCTTAGAACACGGTTTATCTTATATATAGCTTGCATACGAGGACAACATAGAACTGTAAAGTTCTGTTCCCAGTTTTTTATTATTATTTTTTTTTTTGGTAGTGGGTTTATCTTTACGAGAAAGTTTATGTATTGGCTCTATAGGCAGAACTTCTCTTTTTGTGGTGTTAACCCTATGGTACAAAGCTTAAATTTATGAATGTGTTGGAGCTAAAGATCACAGTTTTGTCTCGGACGGACTAAAACTTAGAATGGATACGACTGTACGGACCAATGAATAATTTAACATAATATTTGTTTGCAGTAAGGAGCCGGCCAGATAACAGATTTATTTGAAATTAAATAAGCTATATCGTTATCTACAATTGTTATTCTTCTAACTTCTTCTAGTTTCCAGGCTTCTGTTTCTCTATTTATCTATTTAAAGTAGTGTATACTGATGCAAAGATTAATTGAATACAATTCTCTTTACCAGATTGATTGATATATGTTGGTGATTAGGAACTTAATGTCTAAAACTTAACGTAACGTTGTAAAATGTAAATATGCGGTGTTCCGATGATTTATCTACTACTACTACTACTATTATTATTATTATTTGATGCTGTAAAATGTAAATATGCGGTGTTGCAATGATTTATCTATTATTATTATTATTATTATTATTATTATTTTTGTTACTAAATCTACACTATTCAATTTGTATACCCACCACTCTGTACTTTCAGGACTTATACTTCTCTTTCACGAGTTTGTGTAGGATAAAGAAGAAGTACAACACTACATATCTGTCTTGCTTTTTGTTGGGTTATCTTGTGGCATCGCCATGCTTTTGTTCACTAGGCTATTTGGTGCTGCAATAATAACTGGTATTGAAAGTGGAGTGTTTTATCCATTTGTTCTCTTCAACTCATTTTGGATAGCTAGAATTCACTTGTTCTGGAAGGTTAGTAGAGTCAATACCATAACTGATGATTTTGCTATTTATATGCCTTTTCAGCTTTCATCGGACCAAAGAATGCACACGTAGTACCTGCAGCTAGCAGTTATGTAAAGGTTTGTTTCTACACGATTTTATATCATTTAAATTAAATAAAGACTGCAATCCGTGCTCTATAAATCTAGAAGTTATAGAACTATTATGAAGACAATTAATTTATCATTTCATCAACTTTTTGTTTTCTTGTAATTGTAGATATAGGTATTATGTAACATTGCTTTTGTTCTAGAAAAGAGCTAGAATCTTGTAAATAGGAATTCGCTACATTAATTATTTTTTAAATGATACGTGATAGTGTTCTCATCCGCTTATTTTGGTGCAGTGAATTTTCAGTTACAGTTTTCTTTTTCTTTTTTCAATTTTAGATTCGAGGCTTGGCATCGCCTGCCTTACTTGTTGGATGGGTTGCTCAGAGTGCAAGGTGCAAATATGCTATTTATTTCTAACATCAGATTCTCTGATGTAAGTAGTTTGAAAATTTAATGTCCAATCTGAGATACTGCTCCAGTCTTGGTTTACTATTTCATGTAGCAATTGATATCAAGATGAAATACTGTTCAATGTATTAGTAGATTATTCTTGATATTTTATTTGGTAAAATTCCTGTGCTTTGACATTTCTGAGACAGCATCTCTATATCTGGAATATATGTTGTTTATCTCTCATATTTTAAGTGAAGTATGTGTTTTCCTCTTTCTGTTTTTTTTAATAACTATAATTACGAATAACCTTTTAAAGTTTCCTCTATATTCGCAGAGCTTAATACATACCAAGTATCAATGTTTGCTTTGTCTGATTTGAAAAATATGCTAAGCATTGGCTTGTTAAATTAATTAATGGTTTTGGTATTCACGTTCTGCAGTCTTGGTATGAAAGATTCCTGGGGACCCTTGAAAGCTTTGGCTGCTGCTAGTTTTATAAATATAAGTGGTTGTATAATTTTGTGCATCTATTTAGGCTACGGTATTGTAGGGGCAGCATGGGCTACAATGGTTTCACAAGTATGCTGGACTAACTCTTATTTATGATATTATATTGAATTGTATTATATATGGTTGTACTCATTCTCATAGAACTAAGCTCATTGCGCACTGCTTTTCTCTTCCCTTGTTGCTTATAGGTTATTGCTGCTTGCATGATGATTCACACTCTAAACATGAAGGGATATAATGCACTTGCTTTCTCCATTCCTTCAGGGAAGGAACTTTTGACGATATTTGGGCTTGCTGCTCCTGTATTTATGACAATGATGTCAAAGGTTGTCTCTAGTGTAATAATAGTTCTGTAGCTTTATATGCAGTAGTCTATCCTTTTAATATAATCCGAAGTTCTGATGTTTAGGTGGCTTTCTATTCACTCCTTATATATTTTGCTACATCAATGGGTACACATACAATGGCTGCTCATCAAGTTAGTTTTATTTTTGTCTCCTGTTGCCTGTTGTTGAGATTTTTTTCTTCCGAAAACCAAATTCTTGGACAGTAGTAATTTTAATTCTTGCTTTAGGTCATGGTCCAAACGTATTCCATGTGTACAGTATGGGGTGAACCTCTCTCTCAAACTGCTCAGTCATTTATGCCTGAACTGATATATGGAGTAAATCGGAGTTTATCAAAGGTTAGTGTTTCTCATTTACAATGTTACAAATCTTACGCTGATGTCAAAAGGTATTTTCCCTGTCTCAATGCCTCTTTTTGTTGTTTTCATGATATTGAACAGGCCCGATTGCTTCTAAGGTCTCTTGTGATAATTGGAGTTATACTTGGCTTATTGTTAGGGATTGTTGGAACTTCAGTTCCTTGGTTATTTCCCTACATTTTTACACCTGATCGGATGGTCACCCAGGAGGTCAGTTCATCCTGTTTTCAAAATTTAGTTTACATATCTGTGTTGTCTCCTCTTTCCTTTTTAATCCTCTGCAACATGTTTGAAAATTTGTGGCAGTAGTATCAATCATTTGAAGCTAAATTTCTTTCTTCCTCTGTGTTTTATTTTGTCCCTTGAGAGTTTTATGATTTTAAATCATAGTCCGGATATAATGTTTCTAAAGCCGGAATAGAGACATCAAAACGGTAAAGATACTGATGCACACTCGAACCATTGTTAATTATACACAAAATAATAATCAAATATAAAACATAAAGAGGATTCATTTGGTTAGATTTTAAAATAACAAAAGGACCATATTATGTCTCTTGCATGTTAAAACTTAATACCAAGAGTTGAATTAATAAATAAATATAAGCTACATAAATACTATAGGTAAAAATGAGTAAATATGATTTAAAATGAACAATTATAAAGATTTGTGAAATAAAATAACCAGCACATGTGCCAAAGACGAAGTAGCCAGCAGGGAGGTAATGATTGATGAAGCTGGAGGTTTTAAATTTGTATCCTGAGATTCAATGTATATGCAGAGATTTTTATGAATTATAATATTTTGGAATTTAGATTATAGGTAATTGTTGACTACTGTGTTTGTAACCGTGCAGATGCATAAGGTGCTGATTCCATATTTTATAGCCCTTGCTATAACACCCCCTACTATCAGCCTCGAGGGAACATTGCTGGTATGTATGTGCAGTTCGTCTTCTTCCATACCTACTCTTCTAGGATGCTTAAGATCTTTGGGTGTGTTTGGATAAAATGTGTATTTCAAACTAGAAAAATGGTGCAGATGCAATTTGTCATGCAGAAAGAGGCATGTGATTCTGAATTTCAAATCCCCTATTTGACTCACTTTTCAAATCTTCATCTTCCTCATCCTCCCAAAACCTCCTTAGCCACTCCTTTCACAACCATCATATACACCTACGCACCACCACATTTAAACCAACCAGTCTCCATACAAAATCTTCCTCATCTCTTTCCAAGGTCGCAGCCTTCTACTTTATCCTACCCACCCACCAACCTTCATCTTTCTATCACCTCCACATCGCCATTATTGCAACTCAATGGTCTCCAATGCGTTGTACTGCCACACTATTTATGCTACTGGTTACATGGATTTCACATTCCTTGATTTTCTAGGCTTGAGGATGATTTCAACCTTTATTCTCTTGATGGTTCCCATGTTGTCTCCTAACGGGGTTTCTTCCACGAAGGCTTGGGTTGGAAGATGACTCAACATCTTTCGCTTGTGGGCCATTGAGCTGCAACAATGGAGAGAGGGAGAAGACTAGTGGGTGTGTAGGAGAAGACTGTGATGTTGGAAAGGGTGATTGGTGAGAAAATCCAGAGATAGGAAGATTTTGGGTAAAATGATGGCGGTGGGCAGAATATATGAAGGAGCGACTGTGGTGGATTTGGGTGGACGAGGAAGAATTTAGTGGAGTCAGAAAGCTAAGACGGAATAAGGATTTAGGTTAGAAAGCGGGATTTTAGGGTTGGAAAAGGGATTCAAAAATCATCTCGCATGACAAATTGCACGGTTTTGCAGCTTCAAAGTTCAAGAAATTTGAAACTGTCATTATTGTGCCAATTTCTTGTATGGTCCTGCACAGCTTCCAATAGGCCTTTTTTCTTCTGCAAGATCTATGTTTATGCAATGAGTGTTCCTCCCTCCATCTCCGTGATCTCGTCCTGCACCTCCCATTTTTCTTTTAATTCTGGCTGTACCCCTACTCCTACTTCTGTCATCCTATTTATTGGGTTTATAAAAAGTTAACCACAACTCAAACAAAAGAAACCCTACACCCCCTTTCTTCATTCTCCTCTTTACTAGTCTTTTTGTCCACCCCTTCAACCTGTGCAGCTCTGCAGTTCTGTTGCGTTTGAGTGGAGTAGTTGGGTATTAGTTGTTCGTTCTTTTCTCAGATCGTGTTTTAAGTTTTTTCTGGCCTCTATTTTTCCTCTCGTAGATCTTGTGTGAGAATCATGTTTTGTGATCTGTGGTTGCACCTCTGTTGTATTAAAAAGTGTGTGCGTGTTTACATGAAGCGAAAGGGATGCGGGGAGGGTTAACTGCAAATAAGTGCGGATGGGTTTTGGGATGCCGCATATGAAACTGCAAATGGTAATGTGGTTAAACTCTGCCGCAATACGAATGACAAATGGGTTCTGGTGGTGCTGTCGAAGCGCAAATGGACGCCTCTGCAGTACGAACGAACGGCAGATGTAGTCGTGCCACAGCTGGATCAACGGCAGAAAGCAACCGTAGATGGAGATGCGGTTGGTAAAATTTTGGGGGTGCAGACTTTCGTTCTCCGCATATCACAATGCGTGCGGCTTGGATAAAAAGCAGTTCAAACTGCGGTGTGAGGCAAAAGCATATCAGAATTCGTTTTGAGTTTTCAATGTTTATGAAGTTTTTTTCAAGTTGTTATTTTTCTAATTTTAGTTTGTTTCTTAATTTTACTTATTTTAAGTTTATAAAATTTTATATATTATTTATTATTAATGTAATTTAGATTAAGTATTAATTATGAATTTAGATTAAATATTTATTAATTTATTGAATTAAATAATTTTTATTATCACTAAACTATATTTTCGGAAATTGGTTTATTTGTTTCTTAAATATTTTTTTATATTATTTTTTATGTATATAATTTTAGTTAATTTTTTTTTATGAATTTAGAAATTTTTTTAAATTATTTATTAATTAAATAATTATTATTATCCCTATGCATAAATTTTATTTTGTGAAATATTATATTCTTTTATTTGTATTTATTTAAGTATTATAATTAGTGATACTTTTGTTATTTTATTTCTCTTTTTAATATATTATTATTAATTTTAAATTTTTTATTTCTTCTTATTTGTTTCAATAGTTGTTAATAGATTTTTTTAGTTGTTTTGTCTTTTTAAAACCGCAACTCAAGCAGCGGTTTGGCTCTGCCGCAGCTTGATGTGCGGCAAAATAAAAAATGTACTAACATGGGAAACTCTCCTTCTTCTCGTTCTTTTTTTTTTGTTCTTCCTCTATGGTCTATGTTCAAAGTCCAAAGCAGCAAATAGCACCACAAGGGGTGGGGGTGTAAGGTTTATTTATTAATTATAGTTTGACTTTATTAAATGAATGAAGGATAATAAGATAAATTTGGAGGTGAAGGAAGAAAAGGGGAAGGTGAGGGAGGAACACTCTTATGCAATATAACAACTCCTTGAACACCTCGATCAATGGAAAAATCCCCCATTGTCCAAGCAATAACTTATCTGTCCTACTTTTTGTGTTTCATTAACTCTCTTAAGCTCATCTAAATTCTGTTGTTTCAAGTAGAATTAATATTTTGATATATATTTTTTTATATGGTATCTAATGCTTAACTTAATGATGATGATTTGATTTTATGCCCAACATTGCTACTCGTTAGAAACAAGGACCTCTGCATGTGTCACATAACAACTGCTATTGTAACTTTAATGTATGTTTACCCGTACAGGCTGGGCGGGATCTGAGATTTATAAGTTTGTCAATGGTTGGATGCTTTTGCGTGGGTTCACTAGTATTATGGGTAAAAAACACCTTTCCTTGAACTCCTGGCGTACATAGATATTGCTTGACGAATTTTGCCTGAAACATACATCTTTTTTGTGATGCCCAGGCCTTGAGTAGTAGATTTGGCTTGCTAGGCTGCTGGTTTTCCCTGGCAATATTTCAATGGGTAGGAATAAGATCTAGAGCTTTTACTAATTTAAAGAACCAGTTCTTTATATAATCTAATTAGTAATTCTGTTATGGTTGTTAGGCTCGGTTTTCAATGGCCCTCCAGCGCCTTCTTTCTCCCAACGGCGTTTTATACTCCGAAGATACAGACCGGTATGAGCTGCTAAAGCTAAGGACTGCCTAGTTTGTGTTTCATCACTCAAGTTACAATGACAGAAGACTATTGGGTCATCTCAACCCACGGGTCATTAGTTTTATAATTCATTTTATCTGTGAGTTAGATTGGATTGAATAAATGAATTTCCTTCTACATATATCATTACTATAATAAGTAGCATGAAGATTAATTCAGATCCTTGTAGTAGTGCACTTTGTATTTGTTTATGTAATACTTTACTTTTAAAATTTGTATTTCTTAAAGAAAATATCTTTTATTAACTGCCATCTTCAAAGTTTAGAATAATATTACTTACTCTTTTATCATTTATATAAAATTTCACTTAATATTTAATTAATTAACATATATTTACACATTATAAAACAGAAAAGAAAATTTTGGAGTACAACATTTTATTGAAGTCAAGAAAATTAGTTTTTTTTAATATAAATATTAAATTATACCTATAAAGAAAGTAGTTGTAAACAATATAGTAAGGGCATTTAGAACAATTCGTACTTCCCTCAATTCATTTTGGAAAACAGTATATGCTTGAGAAATGAGGCATTTGTTTTCTGACCTTGTATTCTTTTAGGATTTTATGGCAATTGCTACAAGCTCTATTTACCTTGAAGACAGCCGTGTTGTGATTTGTATAAAAAAATTAATCCACAGCAAAATATTGTGTCTGGTAATAAGTGAACTTTGGGGAGAGGACTATTTTTCACGTGGTGGACTAAAGATTATTGATAGCATAGTACTTGCTTATCTAATTGGAGAACCATGATTCTTTATTTTCAGCATTGAACTTTCTGACATCTAAAAATAAAATTGTTACCAAGTAACATAATTACAAGCTGAAATTGATGTCAAGTAACATAGTTACAAGCTGAAATTGTTATCAAGTGATATAAGATCAGTGCTCACCACTCCATAGTTTCGAGTTAAAAATACCCCCAACCTCTTTCGGTGAGAAGTGATGTTAAAAATTCAAATAAAGAAACAATAAAGAATCCAATAATTAAAATTATTTTAAAAATTCAATTGTTAATATAAAAACAAATTAATAATTTATTAAATAATTCCCACAAATTCGTCATTTCCTTCTTATTTTACACTTATTTTCTCTTTCACAAATTTTTAAGTGAGTCATCACCATTAGCTAAAGATTATTTTCACAAGTCATGCCAAATCAATCGCCATAAACGGTGACAAATACTACATTATTTATACCAAAAGATGCCTTACGAAGAACTGAAAATGAACAGAATGTGATGAAGGAATTTGGCGTTTCAATCTGGAAGGATCAAGAATGTTAAATTGGCAGTGAAAAGAGACACCACATACAAACTACACATGAATTGAGCGTAGAAGGTTTTCAAGGTGGCATTTAGACAATGACCGTGTGCCACGTGTCTCTTAACTCTCATTCGACGAGACTTTAAGTTTAAATCTCGTGATTTGGTTTTTCAGTGAAGAAAACCATGGACATAGATAAATAACATGCACATAAACTTGCGCCCTCCAAAGTCAGTGTTTTCGAGTACGTGGGAGAAGAGGTCAAACTAGTAAAATGATAGAAATTTAAGAGTTGAAAATCGAACAAGACAAAATGAACAAAATAAATAATATGTAATTGAAAAAATCTATAATTTTATTGGTTTTAAGTTCAAGTAGTATTTTCTCATCTCTTATTTAGTTTCCTTCATTGGTACCGAATTTCTTATATATTTTCTCAAAAAATCTCACCATAAAATTAAAGTCTGATTCATCCTAATAACAGTTGGGAGAAATATAATACAAGTGAAAAATCCTAAAATCCAACAACGTCTTATATCAAAAGCCTTTTTTCAAAAATATGTCTTACATAACAAAAAAATCTTTCATTTTAAAAATATTTATTAGATAAGTTTGTCCATAACTTTATGAGCCAGATTTCGTATGTGTCTTGCATAGAATCTCACATAAAATATTGTCTTAGTCGAGACTAAGAAAATCACATCACTCATTTCTACATTATTTAAACAGTGGCAGTTTTTTTTTTTCTCTGGATTTCATCGTGGAAGAAAACAAGATGGTTGAGAGACTCTGCCCCTAGATTATGTAACCACATATCAATACCAATCAGTGAAGGGACCCAAATAAAAATAAATAAAATGCTTTTATTTCCAATTTTATAGTTTAAAACTAAAAATGAAAAATTCACCGACCCCAACACAGCATAAGGATTTTGGGTTATATAAATCAGTTTCGTTTCGTTTGTTCCCTCCATACACCGAAGCACAGAGCGAAGAATGGCATTCAAACTCAAGCCGCTACCTCTTCCTTCTTATCTTCACTCTTCTCCCCGCCAAAACCCTAATTTCACACTTTCAAACCGTTCTCTTCCTCGATTTTTCTCTGCACATTCTCTTCCTCTCGGTCTCTCTCTCTCAACCACAGCTTCAGCATGCACGTTTCATCGCAATGCCTTGGTAACCGCTCGCGCATTTCGAAGCGATGAAATCACTAGCGAAGGTCAAGAAGAAGAAAAGGAAGAACAAGTGTCGAGGCAGAGTGAGAAAAAGGAACTAGCGAATCAAGGAATATTGGATCAGATAAAAAAAATTGTGATGTTTACAGGTCCAGCAACGGGACTTTGGATATGTGCACCACTCATGAGTCTCATTGATACTGCAATTATTGGTCAGAGAAGCTCCGTTGAACTTGCTGCTCTAGGTATTGAAAGAGATTAATCGTCGCTCAACTCACATTATTAGGTTTTGTCTTAATTATGAAAAATATCTCGGTTATCTTATTTTAGTTTCCTACGAGCAGGTCCTGCTACTGTTGTTTGTGATTACTTGAGCTACGTGTTCATGTTTCTATCAATTGCCACTTCCAATATGGTTGCCACTGCCCTTGCTAAACAGGTTGGTAACAAATGTGTGTGAGATTATTGGATGTCGAATAAGATGCATGTGTTGTCGATACAAAAAGTTGATGTTCTTATTCAAAGTTGTTGTGCCGCTCAACTTGAACAAATACTGCCAAAACTGAGTAGTAAACACCTTGTCTCTATCTGAAACAATGGTTTTAGGATTATCCTGTAGTTTGACTGGTCTTCATGAATATCTTAGCCACTTGCTTGCTGGTGTAACCATTGGAAGAAGGAATCCTTGTGATAAATAATCCATAGCTAAATCTTCCCTTATTTAATCTGGAATTGGAAAGGATTGAAGTAAGCTAGCAAGAAGAGTATTTTCAGTTGTAGCTTGTTGACGAGCAAGGCAATCCTGAACATATTGCTTGACGTCTTTGTGCATGCTCTACCGATAAAATTGGGCTGTTATTCTGGACATCTTCTAGCGACACCAGCATGTCCTACCCCTAGCAATGAGCTATGAAACTCATACAGAATCTGTTTGACTAATTCATGTTCTGCTAGGATAACTAGACTACCTTTTGAGTATAAAATTTACTGTGTAATTAGAGATTAGAATGAGCACACAGAGCCTCTTTCAGCATCGGACCAAGCTGAACTCTAGGTTGGGATTAGGCCATAATCTGCTGCCTCATTTCTTTACCAGATTTATATTCAATTGTAAATTCATGGACCAACAATTTGGGTAGCCAATATTTCTGTTCCAGTGTCTGGAGTACTATATCAGTTAAGCTCTTCAAACTTTTCTGATCCATATTAATCACAAATTCTGGCCAAGGAGGTAACGCCTGAACTTAACAACAACCTCAGAAATAGCATAAAACTCCCTACTATAGTTTGACTGCCTCTGCATTCTAGTGGTCAATTGGATGGTGAGTTTTTCTCAACACAGCACCTATTCCTAATCCTGATGCATCTGTTTTCAAGACAAAAAAGGTTGAGAAAAATCAGGAAGTGTTAGGACTGGGGCCTGGGCAATGGCAGTTTTGAGATCTGCAAGGGCTGTGGCAGTATGATTATCTTGGTGGAAATTTCTTTCTTAACGAAGCATAACTCTTTATAAATATTGTATTGTATCCTGTAAGCACAAGAAAGCCTCCCAGATTTTTAAGATTCAAAGGTGTAGGACAATCCAACAGCACCTACACTTTGTTTTTGTCCATTCCCTTTCCTGTACTAGAGACTTTGTTCCAAATAATCTACTTGCTACAATCCAAATGAGCATTTAGATAATTTGCACAAAATCTATGTGATGCAATATCGGAAGACCACCTCCAAATGAGACTAATGGGTGGACCGATAAGAGCTATAAATCAATATATCATCAAAGAATACTAAGACATATTTCCTCAAGAAGACCTTGAAAAGCTTCATCTTCATCCACTAAGCTCTCAAAAGTTGTAGGGGCATTAGTTATTGTCCAAGTGACTTCATCAACCATTCATAATGGTCGTGGTGAGTTATAAATGTTATCTTATGTCTATCCTCCTCCTTGACTAAAATTTGATGATATTCAAATCTTAAATTCAGCTTAGAGAAATAAGTTGTTCCATCTAATTCATAAACAATTGGCATAGGAAAACTGTCTTTCATCATAATTACGTTCATATCTCTATAAGCAATACAAAATCTTCATGTGCCATTTTTTTTATAATAGGATATGAAAAGGGATGAATTCAAGGCACAATAATACCTTCCTGTAGCGTGTCTTTCATCTTTCATTAAAAACATAGTATCGACACCTTAACGTTCGATGTTGCAATATTTAAACATGTGGTAATGCAATGACCACATCTTTATCTAGCATTACTTGATTTGACTAAATCTACATCACTTTGTTTATTCCAATCTGCATAATTAACTTGTGCACTTTTGGGACTTATACCAATTTTTTCACGAACTTATGTAGGACAAACAAGAAGTGCAACATCACATATCTATCTTGGTTTCTGTTGGGTTATCTTGTGGCGTTATAATGCTTTTGTTCACAAGGCTATTTGGTTCTTCAATAATAACTGGTATTGAAAATAGAGTGCTTTAGCCACCTGTGTTCTTTGATACGTTTTGAAAAACAATAATTCATTGCGCTGAAAGGGTAGCAGAGTCAATCCCATAGCTGGTCATTTTTCTATTTATGCCTTTTCAGCTTTCACTGGGTCAAAGAATGCACACATAGTACCTGCTGCTAGCAGTTATGTAAAGGTTTGTTTCTACATATTTTTATGTCATTTGAGTAATAATGATTGTAATTAACATTCTATGAAGTCAAGAAGTTACTCGACATGTTATTTATGGAGGAAAGTAATGCAGAGGGTGTTTACGTGTGTTTCTACTATCCGTTTTCAATTTTTATTTACAAATTGGCAACCTCCCTTATAATTTGTCTCTTATTTTCAAATATTTATACTGCATATTTGTTTTTGCGTTTCTTCTACAAATCCTTAATAACAAATTGAAAATGAGGTGCTCCTTCGTAGTTTGAAAATGGGAAATAAAAATGCAAGTAAACACCCCTTATATTTCATCAGTTTTGTTTTTTGGCAATTCTAGATTAAGGTAATAATAACAAGACATTTCTCAAAACCTGCTAATAATATTTTGCTTTGTGTTTCCTAATTATAAACTGTGGTGTTCCCCTCTTAATTTATTGCTGTGATTTTTTGGTTAATCTGATTTTGTTAGATTCGAGGCTTGGCCTGGCCTGCTTTACTTGTTGGATGGGTTTCTCAAAGTGCAAGGTACAAATACGCTTTTTGATTTCTGACATCTGATTATCTGGGGCGATAGGTTTTGTTGATCCTGAGTTAACGATTTGAGGCTTGAATATTGATATCATGTAGAAAATAATATTTGTAATAATCATAGATTTGTCTTTATATACTGTTGGAAACTATTGGCTTGGCTAAAATTCCCTTGCTTTGGCATTTCTCACACAAGGTTAATTTACCTCTATATGTTGAATGTATATTGTCTGTATCTTGTATTTTGAACTAAGTATGCAGTTCCTCTTTCTAAACTGAGTAAATAACCTTTTTTAGGCTCTGCTCTTACAATTAGCAGAGCTTATAATGCCAAATATCAAGGTTTTTGTGGAATGCTTTCGGAAAAATGGTGAACATTGGTTTATTAATTTAATTTCACATTCTGTAGTCTTGGCATGAAAGACTCCTTGGGACCCTTGAAGTCCTTGGCTGCTGCTACTGTTCTAAATGTTATTGGTTGCGTAGTTCTGTGCAACTGGTTAGGCTATGGAATTGTAGGGGCAGCGTGGGCTACAATGATCTCACAAGTATGCTGAGCTAACCCTTATGCATTTAATGTATTGAATTGTATTATATGTGGCTTTTCCTACTCTCAAAGTACTGTCTCTAACTCGTCATATACTGTTTTTCGATTCTCATACTGATTCTAGGTTGTTGCTGCTTACATGATGATTAAAACTCTAAACAAAAAGGGATATAATGCACTTGCCTTCTCCATTCCGTCAGGGAAGGAACTTCTGATGATATTTGGGCTTGCTGCTCCTGTATTTATGACAATGATGTCAAAGGTTGTCTCCATCATTATCCATCATTATACTAGATCTGTAACTTTGGATTAGTTTAAGCTTTATAATTTAATATGAAGTTCTAATGTTTAGGTGGCTTTCTACTCACTGCTTATATATTTCGCTACATCATTGGGTACACATACAATGGCTGCTCATCAAGTTAGTTTTATTTGCTGTTTGAGTTTTTTCCGGGAAAACCAAATTTAAGGCGAATGATGAGGTAAGTTTTTGCTTCAGGTAATGGTCCAAACATATTCCATGTGTACTGTTTGGGGTGAACCTCTCTCCCAAACTGCTCAATCATTTATGCCTGAATTGATATACGGAGCTAATCGCAGCTTATCAAAGGTCAGTGTTTCTCATTTATAATGTCATAGATCATACTCTGATGTCCAAGGATCTCTGCCCTATCCTCATATCTACGGTTTCCATCACTCGTGTTTTGTTGACATTCATGTTATAAGACGATAATTTCTTATCATTTCTTCTTTTTCAAATTTTTCACTACAGGCCCAATTGCTCCTAAGGTCTCTTCTGACAATCGGAATCATACTTGGATTATTGCTAGGGATTGTTGGAACATCGGTTCCTTGGTTATTTCCATACATTTTTACACCTGATCGGATGGTCATTCAGGAGGTCAGCTCATTCCTTTTTATAACTTAGATTTCATATCTATGTTGTGTCCCCCTTTTGTGCTTTGCATCTTGTTTGAAAACGTGCCGGTATAGTCAATCAAGTATTTTGAAGTTAAATTACCATTTTTCCTTGTTAGTCTGGTTCTTTGGGAGTTTATGATTTTAAATCATTACATGTGCAATAATATTTTAAAAAACAGATCAGATATTAAAACTGTAAATATTGTAGTTCAGAGTTTATGTATTTGAGGGTTGAACCAATGTAATTGTTACACAATCATCTCAATAAATAAATGTTATGCTTATAGAAATTGAGTTTGTTTAGATTTTGAAGTAACATAAAAGATCATATTATGTGTCATGCGTTGTTAAAATTCAATAGATTTGAACCAATAAATGAATGAATTTAAGTTGCACATAGATTTAACGCAATCGAAAAGGACTATTATTAAAAAAAAAAATTGAAATAAACGACCAGCTTTAGTGGCCAGCAGCGTGGCATGGTGATGAAGCTGGACATATCAAGTTTTGAATCCTAGGGTTAAAGTTTTACCATTTTGTACAAGAAGCTCAAACCAGTTAAGTACTAAACAGGCTGGTTCACTTAATTCTTTTCTGGTTTTCAAACACTCGGTTGAAGAGGGTACTGACAGGTTACTGAACCAGTGCCTGGTTGGACCCGCACACAAGCAACAGAGAAAACAAAACCGAAGTGCAGCAATTTTTGTGAATTAGTTAATATATTTTGAAACTTTGATAATACTATTAACTGGTGTTTTTGTAATCATGACCGTGCAGATGCATAAGGTGCTGATTCCATACTTTATAGCACTGTCTATAACCCCCCCTACTCACAGCCTCGAGGGAACATTGCTGGTATGTTCGTTAAATCTTTATAAATATTTATATGAATGGGAAAAAATAGGCATATAAAACTTTTTCAGTACGTTCAAAGGACGTCTGGTGTGTTTGTGTTACACGGCTTTGTGAAGCTTTTATTCATGAGAGCTTATGTTATAACTTTGACTATAAAACTTATTAGAATAATTTAAGAACTTGCTCTTGAAAAGTTTGCTTAGAAGATTATTAGCATAAGAAGCTAAAAAAGACTAGTCGTAAGCTATTTTGTCTCCCGACACCGCAGTCAAACTTGTTCTTTTTTCGGCATTACTCATTCAAAACAAGGACCTGCGTGTCTCCTAAAATCCATATTAGAACTTTAATGTATCTTTACTCATGCAGGCTGGGCGGGACCTGAGATTTATAAGTTTGTCAATGACTGGATGCTTTTGCGTGGGTTCAATTGTATTATGGGTAAACTACCTTTCCTTAGGCTCGGGGAACTTATAGTAATCTTGCTTGCCCAATTTTGTCTGAAACACACAATTTTTTGTGATGCCCAGGCCATGAGCAGTAGATTTGGTTTACTTGGCTGCTGGTTTTCCCTCGCAATATTTCAATGGGTAAGAATAAGACCCTTAGCCTGTGTTAAGTTGAAGTACTAGTTCTTCAAGTATTCTGACTTGTAATGCTTTTCTGGTTGATAGGCTCGCTTTTCAATTGCCCTTCAGCGCCTTCTTTCTCCTAAGGGTGTTTTGTACTCAGGAAACACAGATCAGCATGAGCTGCGAAAGCTGAGGACTACTTGACTTGTGTGGCCTTGGTTTTATAAAATAGATCTTTCTAACCATTGGCAAAAATTGATTTTGAATGAAATCAAATTTACAAATTCATTTTACTTAAACGATGTGCAAGTCAGCACATCAATTTTCTAGACCCAATCAACGAACACACTGTAAAATGTATTTCTAGACCCAATCAATGGACACACTGTAAAATGTATTTCTAGACCCAATCAATTTCCCTACGCAACTGAAATAACGGAAGTTTCAGTTTCAACGTGATTCTAACGTGAAACTAGAAAATGTACAATGAAAACTATACGCGTTCTAAAGTGAAGTACAATGTCCTTCAACTACTTGCTGCCTAAATTTTAAAATACTCATAGCTGAAGAAGAATTCAAAGCCACGTTAAAGTCACATTAATTGCAGCTTGCCAATCAATTGCTCTATCTCATTAAAAGATGTCCTTTGTTACCAACAAAATATTAGTAAAAGGTAATGCATTTAATCAAGGTTTTTAAGTTATTGACAACGGTGTGTTCAGCAAGAGTTTTGATTAATAATAATTGCAAATACAATACGTTCATCGCCGTAGAATCTATTGATTTGGTCTTCAAACAATCGTAACCAAACTCAATGCATTGTCATGCTCTCCAGTCGTTACAAGCATATTCTATTCTCGTGTTCATTGATTTAAAATGAACGTTAACTGTATTTTCTTCTGCCGATAAACATCCAATTCCGTGACCTTTGGTTTTTGTGCATGCAATAGCCTGAAGCTTGGTCAGGCAGGAGAACCAGGACAAACCTCAATACAAGTAGAATGTGTTTATGGCCTACTTCTTCTTCCTTTCCATGAAGAACCAGGCCGCGATAATTTGGGAACTTGAACCCTACTCTGTAGTTTCTTAAGAACATAAGGGAAGTGTCGCAATTGAACACAATACTTTATGCAAAATAACATAACGGCACAACTCTTACCTTGTTAACCAGGCTTGAATTTAGTTGCTTTTTCGGAATAAACTTACGAACTTGTTTCTTCTTTTCTTCCTCTTTCAGTTTGGTTGCACTGGGCCTATATATGATCAGAGTTCGACCAATTTGACCAACAGCCACCGAACCAGTTGCTTCTTCCAACTGCTTCACCACATCATCTAACTCACCAGGACAGCTCCTATGTATTTTAATCTGTAAATACCATCCAAGATTTTGAAAAAATTAACACCTTTTCCTTTTCAAGTTACAAATGAACAGAGGAAACACAAGATGAAGACACCGTAATAGAAACAATTATGTGGATAAAAAAACAGTTGCTGCAGTCTACAACAACCTAATTTAGTGACTGTTTTCTAGGTATGCAACGTAAATGAGTGATAATCGCATTTTGTTTTCTAGGTATGCAACGTAAATGAATGCCTCAAGCCACACGAAATTTCAACTAATTTAAGTGCAACACTGAGTTTGATGAAATATTTCAAGCAACAATCAGCCATAAAGCAAGAAAAATACAACTCCAACGGTTTCTTTTTCCAAGCACCAGAAAAAATCATGAAAACAAAAAGGACAATCACAATCAAACCGAGAAGAATTTTTATTTACAGAACACAATCAGCAGAAACATACTAAAAATGGGATAGAGAAATTAACGTAATTGATTGATACCTTGAGAAGTTCATTGGCTTCAAGGGTCTCAATGAAAGAAGTGGCAACATTGGACGTAACACCAGATTTTCCCACCAACTGGGTCTTGAGCTTATCCCCCAAACTGTGAGCATAAGACGCAAGCTCTTTCCTTTCTTTCACACTGAGACTCGGCACCTCCAACTTCAGCCTCTCCTCCCTCTTTCTCACCAACGGCGACGACGTTGAATCTAATTGGGTATCTCCAAAATCGCCTCTTTCACTATCCAATTCATCATCCCCAATCTCTGTTTCCTCGCCTTCTTGGGAAACCACAACAGAAGAGGAAATGGAGAAGATAGATTTTCGAAGGGGTGGAAATTGGAGACGTGGAAGGGGTGTAGATATTCTATTAGGAGACGAAACAAGAAGAGGTTTGAGGAAAGAAAAGACAGAAGAGGGTGATGATGACAATGGCTGTAAACGAAGAACAAACATTAGATGAGAGGATGCTGCTGCTACTGCCGCCATTTTGGTTCGGATGAATCCTCAGATAGTAGATAGTATCTGACTCTTCTTTAGGACTAAAAAGATAGCACACAAGAAATCAAGATATATTAAAAATGGTAATGAAAAAACCATTATTATCAGAAGGGTGTTTGGTCTAGTGGTATGATTCTCGCTTCGGGTGCGAGAGGTCGCGAGTTCGATTCTCGCAACACCCCATTTATTAATCTATCAACTTTGAACTTTTCGCTGTTATTTTTTTCAAATTTCTCGTCATTTGGCATAATTTCATAGCACTGCTAATTTTTCATAGTATACTTTTTTATAATACGCTCTTACATTTAAATTTTAATACAAACATTAAGGAACCTTGTATTCATAATTTACGTAGGAAGCAACTCTCAAGGTTTTTACATTTAACAAACTAAATATTTGGAATCGGAAAATAGTCTAAGTTGAAAACGGTCACGTTCATTTTACAATTATAAAAGTCACAACACAACTCCCCAACTAGCATTCCACCAACAATTCCTTGAAACTACAGCATCGTTTTCTGAAAGCCAAGGTTTTAAAGAGCCACAAAAAGCATACCAGTTACAAGAGCAAAGTGACTACAATAAAAAAAGTTCCAAATTTGTTGAAGACAAACAAAACAAGCTCTACTTTCCAAAAGTCCATACTGAGAAAAAGTTAAACACCCCAATCTTCACCATTTTTAACCACCTTTGAAAGAGCACAAAACACCTCCTATGACTGACCCATTAATTCTCTAATTGCTTCAAAAGGGTTAAAATCTTTTGACCCAGCAAGCACAATCTCAAAAGTAAATCATCCATGCAGAACTTAACACTGACCCCAGACAACGTTTGTTGTGCCCTTTGACTTCATACATATCTCCAGGCGCTGACTAAAACCCAGACATGCCAGATATCACAAAAACTAACACCAAGAATTTGAACTTTCGCAGCAACGAACTGCGACATTACCACAAATAGAAACATAAACGACACAACGCATTAAAACATATTCCCTCAGCCGAAAAAACAACTTCAGCTTTCGTATTATACAAGCTATATACATTCCCAAATATACAAACAGATAAAAGGAGGATCCTGATACCAACAAGAGTAAACACTGCAAAAGAAAACTTCATTAGCACAAGGCTTGATTCAGTGTTGAGCCTCACGACAGAAAGGGTGGACCCCACCACACAACCTGGTTCATATCATGGGATCAAGTGGCCAGGGTCCACCCAACCCATTCGTGGAAACTTTTCAAAACCATGTTTCATCATATGAATACTACAATTACCACAGCACAAAACCTAAACTACTGAACAGATATAAAACATGCATGCATGTTTACAAATACATAGAAACATTGAACCATCTTCAACCAAAGTAGAAAGCTTTGCCATCACACTCTTTAAACTTGTTCACGCTTAGCAGACAGTTTCCCACAAGTTATTTGCTTTCCCTTGGTAACACCATCACGTGGTGGGTTAAAGCACACCGGCAGAACATCCTCGGACTCGCACGGAAAGTTCATAGTTTCAAAGTGCTTCTCTAATCTCTCTTTCCCCTATATAAAAACAAGCCTTCTATGTTAATAAAGAACTACAATAGCTATATATAGCATTATAAAATTGTAAATTTAGTCCCTAATATTAATGAAAATAGCATTTGAACAGATGAAGAGACAGATATAATAATATTAATGGTTAAACAGTAAGAATAATGATTAAGTCTATTCTATGATTTTATGTGTATGTAACTCTATACCTGCAAACGTGCAGAAACCACTTCACGTATCTTGTGGGACTGGAACAAGTCCCATTTCATGTTGGAGGCTGTCAAAAGAAACTTCCAAGCTGCCTGGGGTTTGGTGAAGTTCACAAAAGCGTAACCCTTGTTCATCCCAGTTCTGCAAAACATCAACAAAGTTATAATCAATATCACACACCAAAAAAAGAAAACAAAGCTAAACACACAAATTGAATAGACCGACTTACTTGAAATCAATTGGCAAATAAACAAAATCAAAAGCTAAAGAACAGGACTCTTCGTCTTTCTCTTTGTCTCTCAGATTCACTTTCATGCAGTGACTATCCAGAAACTCCACCAGCATATCTCGGCTGCGTGAACAATAATCTCAGATTACAGAAAATGATAACTTCAACAACCCATTTCAAAAATTAAAATCAGAAACAAAAGGGAATAAGCAGACTATTATATTATAGAATCACATACTTGTATTTGCTAGGAATATTTCTGATCATGACAGTGGTTTCATTCTTCTCCACTTTAACAGGCAACAGAGGAAAACACCGCTTCTTCTTAGGATAACCCCTCCAGCAGTACTGTTCATATGGGTGCTTCGTAATCTTTCCATTACTTGAAAAGTCAAAGCTTTTATGTTGACCCTTCTGTTCTCCCTTCTTTCTCGGCAGGTAAGTCTTCATCCTCGTACCTTCAGAACGTTGACCATTCATTGTTCTGTAACTCATGTAAGGTTTAAACACATGTTCCTGCGCAAGCTCTTTTGCGCCACACTTTACGTCTTCATCTACAACCACTTCATCCTTCTTCTGGTTCACTGGGTTAGGTTCCTTTTTCATTCCATGAATACAGAATGGTTCATATTGTGGTGTCAAATGGGTAGTTATAGAAGGTGGTGGAAGCGTTGCGGTGGTGGGGTAGTAAACGTAGGGGTGAAGTTCTCGAGAGGGGAATGAAGAAACAACATAGTAGTATTGACTATGAGGAGTGAATAAGGAAGTAGGGAAATTGGGACACGTAAAAGGTTGTTCTTTTTTGTGAAGCTTCATCGTATGCGTGGGAAAAAATTCAGGTGCTTCTGGATTGAGAGAAACCATGGTGAGAAGAGTGTCTGATGACAGAGAAGAAAGAAAGAGGGAGAAAAAAGAGATGGTGCAGTGCAAAAATGGGTTGTGTGTGATGATTATATGGGTTTTCCAATGAGAGGAAGAAGAAATAGCTAAAAGACTGTTGGAAGGAATGACTTGAATATTTATCACATTACTGCTCCTCCTTTTATAGATATTCCAGTAGTACCTTCTAAATTTTGTCTCTTTTATAACAATTATCAATTATTAATTAATATTATTATATAGAAAATTTTCAAAGATAATACCTACATTTTATTCATGCTGTATTCATTTTATGTAGAATTTTTTCAAAAACTGTCCTTTTGTGCATTTTAAATAAATTTATCTAAATTATAAAAATTGTCAATGAGTAATTATTCTATTAAAAAATTGTGAAAAAAAGTCTAAATGGACTGACTGAATAACTTGTTTTTATATTTGTTATATAAAATGTAAGGTTAACACACTTTTTTTATTTTTTATATAAATTATGAAAACCTAATTTTAATAATATTTTGATAAAGTGTGACTACCCACTAAGACGCTCACTCCAAAGTAAATATATAACCATTTTTTAAGACAGTTATCCGCACAAAAATTTATATCATAATTTATATAGTATAATTAAGGTTTAAAAATTGTGTAGTGCAATATTGATTTAATTATTTAAAAATAATTTAATTAGTTATTGCTAACAAAATTGCATTTTTTTTATAGGCTTTAAGGAATAAAATCATATTTTGAATGAGATTTTTTTTTTGGTATTTATTATAATGTATTGCTGAACTTTGATATAAGGATGAGAAGATATTCACAAAGGATTAAAAAAAAACTAAAATAATTTAGAATAATTAAGGCATTTTTAAGTGGTTAAATTAAACATTATTGATAAAAAAATTGATAGATGAATACAATATATGTTTTACCTACCTGTTAGGAAGATAATTTGTGTTATAAAACCTTTGTTAAATTCTGTGTGTAAAAATTCAATAGCTTTTCTAGATAAAGATGAAAACAAAAAGAAATGGACAAAATACCGCTGAAGAATATAATTGTTTAAACAAACTAACATAAGAAAAATTAAAAAGAGAGTATTTTTGCTATTTTTGGAACATATCTCACAATGATTAGTTATAAAAGTTTCTTAAACATTTCTTGTGACCTCCAGTTACTTGTTATATAGTCTTTACAGTTTCACATTATAGTTAAACAATTCATATTAATTTTATATCTATAATAAATTATTTCAAAAAATTTGAAGAAAATGTTTATTTTATTAATTTTTACATTATTATGTTTCAAATATATTTTATTTGAACATTTGTTTAACTATACTTTAAAAATGCGTGTTTTTTATTAGTTAAATGTAATATTTTATTATTAAAAACATTGTAAACTGGAAATAAGAGACAGAGGAGAGTGTCAAATAATTTTTTTATTTATTTATTAAATCAAATAATTCACCAAAACAAAGAAACCACCAACATGTTTAAAATGTTATATCAGAATAATCCAATAAAAAGGTTACCATAAGCAACTTCCAGGAACAGTCTCTAACACTGTTCTTTTGTTTGATGAAAAAAAAAATTAAAAAACTCTTCCATTGGACCCTATCTATATTTTTTTTAATACTATCAACCTAAAATTTGTGCTTAAGATCTTTCCAACACTTGCCTTACAAAAATATCTAAAGTTACCTTTTTATTGTTCATGCAATATTTTCTTTTCCCTGGCCCAATTACATAATTTTAAAATGAAAAAACAGGTATATTTTTACTGAAATGGTAAAATAAATCAAAAAATATAAATAGATTTATATTTTCATATTTGTTATTTTCCCTCAATTATGTTTCAGCTAAATTATATGCGGAAGTTTGTAAAACTCTTTTAAAATGCAAAACAGTTTTTCTTAAAAGAAATAAAAAAAATAACTGTTTTAGAAAAAAAACAGGAATGACTATTTTCTTTTCTTAAAATGTTCCTTTTTTTATCGTCTCATTTTCTCTTTTTTAAGTTTTCTCATTCAAATTTTGGTTTTTATTATCAAAAAACTCTTCCAATATGACTAAACAAAATATTATAGGTATAAGTAAAAAATTTTGTTCATTTCAATGTCCAATATATTTTTAACTTTGTAAGTGATATTTGTTAAGTTGCATATGTTTCTACAGTTTCTTTGTTTTTGTTCTTTATATGGATCGATGGTTCTTTTGATTCGATCAATTTGTTTTTACATTATATTTATGTTAAGTTTAAGCTTTCATTAGTAGAGAGACTTCTCTTTTAAGGCTATTTTTTAAACGAGAGAAATCGATTTAACTAGTTTATTGTATAATTTCGTGTTAGGAATGGATTATATTTGTGAAATTGTATGTTTAGTTTGCTTGGAGATTTGCTTTTCACTTAAATTAAGTTAAATTACTTTAAATTTGTTTTTACTTAAATTATACTTAATATATGCAAAATCATGGTTAAATGTGTTGAATTTATGTAAAACTTAAAATTAATTTATGGATTAAGGAGAAGGCCTTTGTAAGATTTGAATTGGATAATGTGGCACTGGTTGAGCTAAAGATCACAAAACTTATAATCATTAAAAAATTTAAACACTGAGAATTGTTCAAAGAATGTAAAGTTATTCAAATCAAACTCAAAATACAAAGTTTGAGTTTTCTGATGTCATCAGGTGCCACTTAGACGGTGGTCACGATCTCAAGGGCACTGGCACCACTGGGTACTACCCTGTTTTTTTGTTTTATGGCATTTTGGAAAAACAAGATTCTCGCAATATTAACAATTGAATCAGGCTAAAATTTTAATAGTAAATCATAGACACAAATTATTACTTTGAGTGATGGGATCTTTTTCTTTTATTAAAGGTCTATAGTTAGAAAATTTAGTCTCTTATGTTTGTCTTATTATAGGTTTCTCTTTTGTGAAATATGTTTTATTGTTTGTGGTTTTAGTTCGATCTTTGAATGATAGAAAGTATATAGTTGTTTATATAATTGTTGATGGAACTGTGATGATGATGAATTTGTTAACCGACGTGAACATGATATGGGTGATTCTTTGGTGTTTAGAATTTGATGTGGAATCATGCTTGTGGACGAAAGTGTGAGTTTAGCATAATTTCCATAAATTTTGTCGTTCATTTAGTATATACATTAATGTAAAAAGTCGGTATTAGAAGTTTGTTCCAATACTTTAATTCCATAAAAAAAACTCATGCAAAATAAAATGAGTTATACAGTAAACAAGCATTAGGTATTGTCATTAAGAAAGATTTTAAAGTTTTTATGACGGTTGTGAAAATTAATCTTATGTATGTGTGATGAAATTCATTGATAGTAAAAAAATCATATATCAATATTTGGATATAGATAATTGATTCTAAAAAGTATATAATTATATGTTTGATTATTTTTTTTATGAATGTTTAAAATATACTATTTTACGATAAAATCAATTTAATTATTATATGATAATTTATTTCATAAACTAATTTGTCTTATTTTCTTTGTATTTCTTGTTTGTTGTTATATATATTTTTTATATAATCACCTTTTTTGTTACGAAGATACGAGAAAATAGGTGTGGATTATCAAGAAAAATTCATCACTTCACATACAATTTTTAATATAAAGAAAATTCATCACTTCGCATCACCAAAACTCATTATTATATATTGAATTCTATATTATTGGACTCAGATCTAATAAACCAATAACGTCAAAAAATCTGTTACAAAAATTCTTATAGAAAAAAACGAAACAAAAAAAATAATATTTTTAAAATGTATTTTGGATTTAGATAATAAATTGAATATTTTGAAAGAGATTATTTTGCAGATATGACAATAATGTTGTGGTGGACAGTGACTCCTCAGTCCATGCATTTAATGTTTATGTAATGATTACCCTTTCACTCTTTCTCCCTTTCCGTCAATTTTTTGGGCAACCAATACTTTCCTACCCTATACTCTCGCCACCCTTTTCCGTCTAATTTTTATTTTTTCTAAAACCTATTAAATACTCTATTATCATTCAAAATAATTAAAAACTCTCCCCTAATATTTGTATACTTATTATATATTATGTACATTAAAATTTAATAATAATAATAATAAAAAGTCTTTAATCTAAGTTGTACTAAAAAAATAAAAACCACTTATTAAAACAATTGGAAATAACATAAGTTTATGACGAAACCTAAAATCGATATGATTCATTTGAAATACTTTTATAGGATAAATCTAAAAAAAACTAAAAAGTAATATTAATAAGTGATTAAATTCAGTAATTCCTCGTATAAAATTATTGAAATATAAATATTTATTTTTATATTTCAATGTATGATAATAAATAAATTTTGATGATGTGAAGTGATGAATTTTCTTTATATTAAAAATTGTTGTTTTCATATAATTTTGTTGTGAAAATAGAGTTTTTATGAGTTAAAAAATATATAAATGTGAATAATTTGTTAGTAGGATATTGTATATAATGTTAAACAATTTGTTAAGTTGTGTCAGGGCCTTTAGGATAGAAAAAGGAAAAATAGGTATTGTATTTGTTCAGCATAAATGATAAATAAATAGTAGGATCCTTGTAAGCTTAGGAAACACTTGTATTTAAATAATTGATTTAAGTTTTGTTGATTTTTAACTAATTTCAATGTATTAAATTGTAAATCCAACCAAATATGTGATAACTCAAAAATTATAAGCTAAATATAATATATCAGGATATAATAATATGGTAAAACAATTTAAGAAAGTACTTAAAATCATAACATTTACAGTCATCTAAATAAATTATAAAATTAAAAACTTTAAGTACATAAGAAGTCTCTCAAAATAATGGAAAAGATCTAAGAGTAATAATATAAACTAGGTGTTGCATATAAGCTACAAAGTTTTTCAAAATATAAAAAGGAGTCTAATAGAAAGAGTCCTAAGAGGTAGTGGTTGGATCCTCTGGCTCCAAAGCTTGCTCCAGGAGAACATCCTCTGCCTCTGCTCACATCCAAAGGGTTGGATGATCATCGCAAGGAAGAAGGCAAATGCATACAACACATACAAATACAAGGGAAAGCTAGGTTGAAAAGCATGTAAGATAAGTCCAAATTCTAACTAACATATACTTAACAGTAAGCATACAAGCAAGCAAATAGACATTCTATCAGATTATACATTAAATGAAATTAACTATAATGTTATACAATCACACACAACATGCAAAGACCATAACACAATATAGACTAAGACCAAACACATTTTGTTGATACCAATGACCGACCACATGATTTGACCATCCAGACTAGTATGAAATGTCGAGTTCCGAAGGTTTGTGCACTTGTTGTGGCCCTACTGCTTTGCAAAGCCATTGCTAAGGGGTTTCACCCGACCACACACAAGTGTAAGCCCTTTACCAAATAATAGGCCTCCACGTAGCACCTACTACTAGGATCTCCTGCTATTCTCACCACATGACTCATCACTCTCTAATTGAGCATGGATGATCATTAGAATGTCAGGATAAACCCCATCTGGAACTCCGGTCATTCATACGGTCAATCACAACAACTACAGTGGCACCACCATGTAACCTCCCTTGAGGATCATGGAATTACGTCCATCAATCATACTTTTAAATTTTGAAACACAACTCATGATTTTCAACGTTCATACACTTGTAGATGATCATACATTGTCATTTGAATCTATACAAATCATATATAATTCATACATACTCAGACATTACATACTTTCGCAGAAACATCATTTATTAATACAAAATTCTTCATAGCATTTTATTACCAACACTTACTTAATTTAAAAAGCTTGGAGACCCTCACCAATGGATCCAGAAGGGTCAAAAACCCCCATAACGACCTAAAGAACGTCCAAAACAGACGTCTGAAACCCCCAAAACGTTAAAAACATTAAAAACACTCAATTTGTCGCAGAAAATTCGCTCAGCGCACACCCTGTGGTGCGCTGTGCGAATTTTTCCTGCCAGTAACCCTTCGCAGTGCGCACAGAGTGCGCTAAGCGACTCTGCATAATCTATAGCGCAAAATTTTGCAGATTTGAAGAACTCACACACCCAAAACTTACTCTAGGCCATTTGTTGAATTTCTAACACTCCAAATTCGAAGTATAGGTTGAATTAAACTTTTCTAAAGGTTCACACACACACACACTCCTAACATCAATCTCTAGTAATTGTGCATCAATTTAGGATCTAAAGTTTCAATTTCAGTTACTAAAAGGTTCAATTTCAGATTTACCATTTGGAAAGTGTTTCAGGCCATTTTGATGCTACTAATAAGTCATATTTGATCCAACTAAGTGACTCTAATTGCCTATACTAGACCTTAACATCTAACTCTAAAAATCACTAGTCTAGCTCCCTGAATTTGGACTCTATCATTATAATAACTGAACTGATTTCCCAATAATCTACATAACCTGAAATCACATCTTCCAAACATTCACTCACACACCATCCTATTTTCATACCAGTCCAATTTCATATCATTCGAAATCACATAGTTCACAGTAACTTAAAGCACACATTCAAGTATACATATTCATCATTTTAATTACCACAGAGAGTACACATGCATCAACTTAAAGCCTTTAAACAGTATCAACACAATCAAATTGGTTTCTACCAACCAAAATTAAACCTAGCTTCCCTTGCCTTAAATTTTCAGCAGCTAAACTCAAGAGGAAATCCAAAGGCACTCTAGAAAAAATGACAACACCTATAAATCCCCAAATTGGAGATAGAATAGTCTTTAGGACATGATAGGAGCTAGAATTTGAAAGAAAACGCAGAGATCGTTACATGCAACAAGAAGAATTGCATGAACACAGTTTAATAGGTATATGGAAAAAGGGAAATAAACTCACGAGTAAAAGAACAGAAAAAGGATCGAGAAGAATGTAGCCTTTGAAGCCTATATGGCCTAGGAAGCTTCTGATCAAGAATTTGTTGGTTAGATTTTTGGAATGGAAGGAGAGTATGTTGGTCTAAGAAAAAAGAAACATGATAATGATGCAGTGGTCTTTCAGACAGAAAATGAGTTCAAAAATTAAGTTTTTGTTATTTTATTGAGACAACCATAAGAATGCTGCCACTTATGCCCCTCAACATTTTCTTTTTCTCATATTTCACAAAATCACTTAGTTATAAAATTAAAATTTCCAAATATTTATTTTAATAAAAAATAATTTTAATCGGTTATCAACTTCTGAATTAATTTTCGATTATTATTTTTTATCAATTTTATTCTGAACATTCTATCTTGTATCATGGCTATTTATAATTGTTTTAGACATTAGGATATTGTAAATATTTTTTTTATGACTTACTTTGGTGTAGTTTAATATATTCATAGATAGTATATGAATGTTTTACATTACATGTTGTATGCATTTTTTTTTTTTGAGAAATTAAAAGTATGGTTTAGTAAAATTGTATTTTTATTTAAAAACATTTTAAAACTACCATTTATTGAAATTTGATATTATAATAAAAAATAAAGTGAAAATAAAATAAATAAATAAAAGAGGCATTTTAAAACCAAATCAACACAGTTTTTGTTCTTCTTCTTTTACTTAAAAAGGAAAAGAGAAAAAAAGTGATCCAAAACCAAAAGATCCATAACCTACGGATCTATATCACCTCTGCATGAGTTTATCACGCATTTTCTTGCATTATCAAATTAGTTTTTACAGTTACTCAATATTGTGGCATTTTAAATCTTAAAAATAATAACATGATGTAATTAAGCTTTTAATTTAAAAAAAAATCAAAATTTAGTATAATGGTTGTGCAATTTTAGTAAACCAAAATAATGCTTTAGTCACAATAATATTTTGACGCTGAAAAATCATTTACCATAATTCCCAAATTAAATTAGAAACAAATTGACTGTTGTGCTTGATGGGTTGATGAAAGTTTTTTAGGTTTTATATGTTTGAGTATTTATTTTTATAATCATTCCTTTTCTCAAATTTGAAGTTATCTTAAAAAAATACATTGAGGGGGAAATTAATTAATATCATAGTTAATTTATAATAAATACAATTATCTATTTCTTTATTTTAAATTTATATTTATAATTTCAGATAAACTTTGAATTAATGTCATTTTAATTACAGTTTAATTATGATAATCACGTTTTGCTCTAAGTTAAACGAATTAATATTAATGATAATTTCTTATATTTTAATAGTTTGTGATAAATATATATATATATATATATATATATATATATATATATATATATATATATATATGTGTGTCTGTTTGTGTTTCTTTTGTTTCTAATAAAATTTTAACTCGTGAAACTATCATTGTCATGCCATAAAATTATTTTTAATACAAAAGTTGTTTCTGTAATACATTAATCTGTTTTTTTCTTTTTTGTGAATTTTATCATGTCTTACTATTATCAATGTATGATCATTCAAACTCGAATTTATATTTTATTTAATGATCAATAAAAAAAAAGTATGTTTTCAGTAAAGATTAACATTTTTTATAAATTATAAATATTATTTAAATTTCAACATTTTAAATCTTATATCTTAATACTATTTTAAAAATATATCTTAAATACAAAATCTCACTTATAATAAAATTAATTAATAACATCCTTACATCATTTTCTTGCGTATCAAAATAACTGGATCTCCTACAATTTACCGAAACAATATTTTCTTAAAAGAAAGCTTTCATGTATACAAATGGTGAATAATTAAATTATTTAAATTAATAAAACAGATTAATTTGTTTTTTAGAAAAAAGAAGTTTTTTTGGCTAAAAATTTGGTATACGCAAAGGTGAATCTTGGATCATTGATGATGATGAAGATCTGGAAGAAGGGGTGTCGAAGATGGATTAGAAAGGCGTAATCATTTCACGGACCCACGTGCTTATAGGTACCACAAATTTCAGATTAGTGAATTCATCTCTGTCCTTTCTCTCATCGGCGCAATAACTTGCAGTACTTTCTGTATTTTCAATAAATTATTATTATTTTTGTTTATCTGCCTTTTCAAACAGTGTTTGATGATCCTATTTCAATAATAAAATATTATATTTCATTATATAATAGTTATATGTAATAATAGAGATGTCAAAATCTCATTTTCATAAGAACAAGTTGCATGAGAAATACTGGTTACCATCATCAAACAGGTGGAGTGCAATAATTTATGAAGGAATATTTTGCTGATCAGCCTTTTTTGCCAATAATGCAGCTCCATATGCAGCTTCTGTTTGATTTGCACGACTCACAGGCAAACCAAGCACCCTCTCACGAATCTTTATCCACTTCTCATTTTTGGCTCCTCCACCAGCAGTGAAAACTTCCTCTACCTGGGTTGCTCCTAGCTCCTTTAGCAACTCATATGCCTTTGCCTAAAATACCATTCAACACTCTTTCATATTTGGCTCTAGTGGATGCGTGAAGATCCACATGTTTCAATAAAAGTATGAAACGAAGACAGTATTTCAACCGAGTCAGAAGATTTTCAGTTTTACCTCTATACGCGCAATGGACTCTAAAATCCCATGCAGGTACTCAACATCGTTTTCAGGACGTGGATGAAGCCTGCCCAAGAATTCAAACTTGGTTATGAAAATGAAAAGTCTTTCAGACTTGTTTAGATTAAGTTTTCAGTAAACGCTTAAAAGTAGAAAATAAAAAATTGAAATGAGCTATACTTTCTGCTATAAGTTAAGACTGATTTGTGGTTGAGTTAAAATTCGTCTTTTGAATGGTACAGTTAGCAGAACCAAATTTGGCTTTGTCACAAGACCCAAAATGAACCAGCCTTTTAAGAACTAATTAATGCTGATTCTTTGTATATTGAACTTGAGATGTCATTTCTCCATTCTAAAAATTGGCACAATCACCCAAAACTTTCCCTTCGATTGATAACTTATTTTAACGATTCTTTTTTGGTCAGCACTTGTTTTGTTCATGTTAAGAGATTTTTTGGCAGAATATTATAAACAGATTCCAAACAAGACAAAATTGAAATGGGAATTGGATTTGAATTCCAAAAAATGAGTGATCCAATGATAAAGCAGAAGGGATTCAGTACCTTGGAGCCAAATTTGGATCTGCTACTGGGAATCTTTCACCTGCTTTGGGCAGGGGATAGTAGTCCAGAGGAGAAGGTTGTGAGGGATTGATCTGTTCACTCAGTTTTTCTAATTGGTTATCGGTGAAGAGCTGTCTAAGAATTGCTCCACCTGTGTTTGAAGCACCACCAACTAGCCATTTATCATCAAGGCGATGGCTGTAAACTCCAAACCGAGAATCTTCAATTCTTGTATTACTGAGTAGTTTAATAGCTAGTGTTGAACCCAATGAAGTGACCTACCAAGAAGAGTATTAGCATTGATAAGGAACATGATCTGCAACTGTCAGAGATGGTTTAGCAGAAAGACATGCAAAAATCATAGTTGACTAAATATTACCACAGAAAAGATCCATTCTTGAAGCTAATAAGCTTCAACATTATTTTTGGATGCTAAACTGAATACAAAATCATGAAAATTACGAAGTTTCCAGTTTAATTAGCAATCCATAAATACAGCTTCCTATAAAACTGAAGCTGTCTTAATAAGCAAAGGTAAAAGACAAGTTTAGTTAAAAAGAAGATTACAGCTTTCCCAGGTTGGCTAGCACGAGCTGCAAGAAATGCAGCTATACTGTCTGTGGTTCCGGTGCATACAACACAGTCCTTTTGAAAACCTGAAAGGATGTAAAGTACACATGATTTTCAATTCTATAGAAGTAAGGTTTTATTCAGGATGTTTAAAGAGATTCTGATGTCCTTATATTATATCACAACACCAAATAGTGCACACAAATACAAAAATAATGTGCTACTTGAATAACAGGTTTATTAGAGGCCAAGTTGGAAAAGCATTGTCTTAACTCTCAAGAAGGCACTAATCTGAATAGAAAACAACACCCACATAAGGTTGTACATAACAAATTGGAAGGATAAAAAACCTTATTAATAGGATCCTAGTAACAAACAAGTTAGAGAGTCTACTCAACTAGTATTCAATAAAACTATTAAATTTTCAATCAATGAAAAAGGCAAGTATTAATCAATTTTTATGTTGTGTATCAGACAAGCCTTATTTTTCAATAAATAAAAAACATTGTTTCTCTCCCCCCACCTGATGTCCCTAAAGTTAGCAATTGCCATATTAATAATAAGCTTTACCACTAAAAACTGGAGACTATAACCTAAACATCTTTGTTTAATTTCGTTTATAGAAGGCTCTTTTAAATGGAATATATTACCACAAAGGGTTTTTTAGGTACCGATTCTCATTGCACCTGCAATCAATGTACAAAGAAAACATACCATATTTATTTCCAACTTCCTCCTTTAAACAAGCAATTGGAGTTCCGGGAGCAAGAACTGAAGGTAAAAGATGATAATATGGTTGACACACTAACCATGAAGGATACGAATCCACTTCAGGATCATAGCCAACCTGCAAAACAAAACAAAACAAAACAAAACAAAAAATGGTTAATATTGCAGCATAGACATAAATCTCCTAGCTGTGAAAACCCAGAACGGTGATAGATTTATTAAATGATGCCTTGAGAGCATTATTATAATCTGTAACTCCAAGCTTTCCATGAAGAAGCCACAAAAGCCAATCTGCTTGGTGCAACAACAAAGCAGGTTTTTTATCCGAACCAACATGGTTCCACCAAGAGACAAGTTTACACAGAGTGGACGATCCAGTGCAAACCGTATGGTTTGGAGGAGCAATAGACTTCACCACTGGTAATGCATCAGAACAACTCTCATTGTAAAGAAAAGGTCTCCATAACGGTTCCCCTGTGTAACTGCAACACCAGATTCACATTCTTACTTCAGAATTCAGAATTCAGATACACAATCTTACATACAATTCAAATCAACACAAAGGAATTAAACAAGACCAAAAAGTGCAGGGCCAATATCATCCACCTATCAACAATGAGAGTAGTGGCAGAAGTCCCGTCAATTGAAATAGCCACAACATGTTTGCGAATGTCAAGTGGGACATCTTCAAGCAGAGAAAACAGTGTCTCCTTCCATGAGCGTACCCAATCCTGTGACTCTCCATTCTTTCTAGACAAGACAAACAGAAACCTCAGAATCAACAATTGCACAAACCTTCATTTCATATGTTAAACACAGAATTAATTCAATTCATCGTATTCTGGGAGATCAAAACGGAAAATAGAGTGATACCAAGTACAAGGGGTACTCTCTCTTTGCCTCAGCTCGAATTGCTCCATCTTTGTCGATTATGGCAAACCTGGCACCAGATGTGCCAAAGTCAAACCCCAGATAGAGCCTTTCACCTTCTCTTACACTTGCAACTTCTGAATTCTGATTTTTCTGGTTACCAACAGACATTGATGCTACTCTTTGTTTTCTTACCTTGTTATTACATAACACATTCCCTGTGATAATGGGTTCAAAGTATAATGAATATGGGAGAAACCAAATAAATAACAGTTCATAATTGCTTTGCTATGCTTATGATGAAAAATCACATACCACGTTTTTGCCTTTGGATTGATGGCAATGATACTAAAACGGTGCTTGCTGGGTGGATTAGTGAACTAGCGCAAATCATGTTGAAATCTCGTTACAACTTCTGCCATTCCCCATGGATAAGATGCTGAGGAACAAAACATGGTGGCAATTGGCAGAGCCACTCCACATAAAATGAATTAATTATAAAGACATTATTACATCTCCTAATCACAACCTTTTTTGTGTTTTTTTATTAGAAAGTTATTAAAAACTATAAAATTATAAAGTAATTTAGTCATAGAAAAAACGTTATTGATAATTTCATATTTTCCCAAAAAATTGTTAAGTTAAAATATTATCACAAAAAGCAAAATTTATATACAATGTCATATTATTGAGATGTTGTTTGATGACCTGCCTTGAGTTTAATTAGAAAAATAACACCAACCACATAAGCAGTCAAGGTCTATTTTTGTCCTTTTAGAAAATCTGGGGGTACAGGAAGAAAAACGTGGGGTGCAAGAAAAAACTCCATTGTAAAATTGTTATCATGGTTGGGCTGGATGGCACTTTTTGTCTAGAATTAGACTTTTGCTTTCTGCAACCCCAACCTCCACAATCATGGAAAACAATTCAAACACTATCCATCACTGCACCACACCATGGTCACTTGCATCACCACCACTGCAGCAGAGGAAGAAAAAGAGAGAAAGAAGGAGAGAAAACACGTGGAAAAAAATCCATTCCGAAAAATTATTTTCGAAATACATTTTATGTTTTGCGCAAAATTATTTCCAGAACATGTATCATGTAGGGATGTTTCGAAAAACTCATTCGGAGAGGCATTGTATGAGTCACAAAAAGTTTCTTTACAAAATTCTAATTCTGAAATGCATTTATTATGCTTCTAATATCTTGTTTCTGAAAAATTTATTCTAAAAATTTCCAAAATCTTATTCTAAAAATTTCAAAAAACTTATTATTTTGAAAGTCACTTTCATGAAAGGTAAAATGTCACTTCAAAAATTTGAGGGGGAGTGCAAAGGAATTGTGGGGGAGTGCATGAAGTAAAAGTCCTATAATAGAGGAATAGAAGAAAATTTTACACATACGAAGAACAATCTTAAACTATCTTGATATACCAATACCCAATTTAATATTTCAAAATTAGCAAAGCATAGAAAGTATACTGTATAAACCGATCGATCTATGTCCATCAATAGGTCAATCACATAATAAGTTAATTTTAGAAACAAATTGCAACTAAATCAATTGAATAGTCGATTATAATGTTTGGTTTAAAAAACTAACTCTTTTTATTGATAAGGTACAAACATATTTAAATAATATTAGATTATGATTGGGTCAGCTAAATTAAACTTTCACTCTGCATTTATGAGATATTTAATACTTGACTTTGACAATCAAATCAATAATTATAAAATTATCCTAACTTGTAAATGGATGATGATATTTTGACAACACTTTTTGACAACTTTTTTTATAACGAGACACGTGTCATCATTTTATTGATCTATTTGAATTTATATTTAAAAAAATATTTAAAATAGACTAATCAAAAGTTGTCACCTATACATTGTAAAAAAATTGTTAAAAAAATATTGTTAAAAACACTTTTGTAATAAAATAATTCTTGACCCTCCGTACTAAGGAAGTTTAAAGCTATTTAGTTTAGTATTAGTTTTGTAATACCTGAAATGAACACTCTTATCCTACCAGTGCATTTTTCAGGTGAAATTGCAGGTTGCACAAGAAAGTACTACTATAATATAAGGTGCTAGGATGGGGCTGGGAACTGTAATAAAAACTGAAGAAACTTCGACCCCTTTTTCCGCCAACGTGATGCAACCAAAATTGTCACAAAACATGAAAACTATGAAACATTGCTATCCTAGCTGTGCATGATGTCCCTACTTACACGTGGGTCTTCCCTTCAGTTTAATCAACTTATTTGCCTAAATATCTTTTTTTATTTATTTTCTTTGTAAGCATAATTAATGTCAAGTTTTTTAATAAATGACACATGACTTTAATAAATAATAAATTTTGAATGTATTTTTATTCGAATACTAAGCGTGAAATTTTTTACAAGTGATAGAATTTTAATAATAGTTTGATAATTGACGTTTAAATTAATAAGAGAATTATAATTTATAAGTGAAAGTACTTAATAAATATTTATTAAAAGATACTATACTTATATTTATATGATCAATATAAGTTTTGAATTTATGTTTATAATAAAATAATATTTATTTTATCATATAATTGTGCAGTCACTCATAAATCAAACATCAACGATTAATAAAATGTTTAAATAAATATCTATCAAGAACGGATGATCATGAATTCTACTCAATCGAAATTTATTTTACAAAATCTCCAACAAATAATATGTTAAATGTAGTATTTAATTGTAATGATGCTATCTTATGATTTAGGATAATGATACTTTGACACTCGGAATATGACAAATTTTTTACACCGCTACGTGTCACATTCTGGGTGGTTCACATGTTTTAAAAAATAAAATGACAGAACATGGATTGAATGTGTAGTGATAGACCTGGTATCAATGTACAAATAAGTGGGTAGTTTAAGCTAACTTTTAGCACGAGGAGGACATTTTTGAATCTGCGTTATTTTTACATTGATACCTTCTCGTGCTAAAAATTAGCCTAAATTACCCACTTATTTGTACATTGATACCAAGTCTGTCACTACACATTGAATCCATGTTTTATCATTTTTTTTAAACATGTGGACCACCCAGAATGTGACACGTGGCGGTGTAAAAAATTTGTCACATTCTAAGTGTCAAATATCATTATCCTATGATTTAAGGTGAGAGGTTTTAAAGTTTAAGTTTATTTTATTTTATATTTTTAAAAGGGTAACATAGTATTTGTTTTCTTGTAATATACGTGAAATGGTGAAAGTGACAGAAGTAAGTAGCTTGAGGTCACCGTCACAGGCATAGCCATAACGAGGACCACAAACAATAAAAAGGATTACCCTTATCATCGTGCATGTGCCATAAAGCTAGCAACATCCACTCAAAGTGAAGTGTCCCAAAGAGAAAATCAATTTCTCAGCCTTGTATTCTTTGCCTGTACTCTTTCTCAGACAGAATATAGACATAGAAGATATATTTTACAATGAAATATAACATGCACAAACTTCTAATATTTTTTACCCTTTTCTTTATAATTTCTGATTCAACATCTTCCTTCTGGGTACATGCACAGTGGTTGTTGGTTAGTTGAAACAAATCCATCTTTTTTAACTTTTTCATTCAGATGACCCCACTTTATTGTAAACTTTTAAAAAAATTAAGTTTACGAGATTTGTTGCATATGTTGATATGAAATAACAACAATTTATAATATAAATACAAATATATAATTTTTACTTTATAAATCCATTTTTTCAAATTTGATTTGATTTCAAGTCAAATTTTTAAGATAGTATGAAAATGTTTTAAAGATTATTATTTTTTTGTTTAATTATTCATTGACTTTTGGAACATTGTCATTAATATATATATATATATATATATATATGTGTATATATATATATATATATATATATATATATGTATATATATATAGTTTTACATAAGAAGTTTTTGTAAATTAAATTTTAAAAAATTAAGATTAATAATGGTTTTACAAATTAAAAGTTAATTGTATTAACATTTAACGACACCTTTTATTTATATATATATATATATATATATATATATATATATATATATATATTTCTTAGGTCTTGTTTGTTTATTTGAGTAGATTTAGAAGAAAATAATTAAAAAGATTTGACAATATTTGATGATAATTTTTTTGTTGTTATTTATTTGAATAGATTTAGAAAGTGAATTTGGAAATAAATATTTTTAATCTGTCGCATAAATTAAATCTTATACTGATTCTCACAAATTTTACTTCAAAATTTATTGTCACTTACTTTTAATTCCATTCAAATAAACAACAACAAAAAATTACCTCTAAATCCTCTCAAATTCTTTCAATTAATCTCTCCCAAATCCACTCAAGTAAGCAAGACTTTATTATTAGAAAAGAAAATAAATTATGATAAAATTTATAATTTTCAATAAAATGTTGATCACTTGGAGCAATTTCCCTTTTCACTAACCTAATTTATATCATTGTTTTGAGCTATAATTATTGATATTTAAAACATTATATTTGATGCGAAGAGTAGATATTTATGCTTAAATTTCACATAATTAAGGTTATGTGTTACTTTCACCTATTTATCTGTCTGAAAAGTGAAGATAGTACATTATTTAATTGTGCACCTAAATATAACTACTGTATACTTCGGAGTGCAAACCAGAAACCCTTACCACAAAATTTGAATAAAATGACCAAATACTTTCTCAATTAAATAATTTATTAAGTAATAGATTTCAAACATTAAAACTTAAGAAATGTACCAAATAATGTTTTAAAAAATGACTACTTGAAGTGATTAGTTAAATTGTTATGTTTTTTTTATTCAACCCCTTAATAAGTAACATTAACTCGAATGAAGAAAATAAAGCTTAGGGGAAAGGGTAAAATGTAGTATATTTTGGAATTGAAGCATCCCATGTACATAAAAAAAATAAAAAATAGTATGTGGAAGTCACATGCAAGAGAAATCTTTAATTCACGAGGGTTAGATAAAGTTGTTGAGTTTGATTTTATTAATATATAGGCATTAATTAATTGGTTCATCGATGCCTGTGATGCGTGTCGCCAAAATAGTTCAACCAGAAAGCTCAAGCATTAACGCGTGCAACCACGACGGCGAGAGCGGTGCCGTGAATTCAAAATAAATATAAATTAATATTAAAATTATTACCAATATATCGCAACTTAATATAAATTATTAATCTAAATACACATTATCAAGATATCACAACTTAAGTGAATTCAATAAGTATTAAATAATGAACAACTTGATTTATTAAATGTTTCAAAAGAAAAATTAAATTTTAAGACAATAAATTTATAATTTTTTATGTTATTTATTAATAGCATTTATTTAATATTCTTTCGTTTTATGGAATTAAGGTCAATTGTTTTTTAAGTTTTATTTGTCAAATTCTTTCTGTTTGTTAGAAGTTTATAAATACCAAAATAAATAAAGATTTTACAGTTTTAGTGATAAATAAGTATTAAATAAAATTACTTACAAACTCTATTTTGGAATGAATTTCATATTAATGTTAGCATTAATTACGGTTTAACTAATATGACTGTTTTAATTTAAATCAATCATCATGAATCTTGAATGTGGTTTAAAATTAACTATCTAATTTATGTTGTCTAAATCCTAAATTGACCATATACAGTCAACAGTATATAATTTAATATTTAAATTCCTCACGTCAATATTTTCTTATATAAATTTTAAAAGAAATTATCTATACACTTTATTTATAAATTTTAGAATAAACTTCATATTAATTTTTAATTATGGTTTAACTAATATGATCATGTTTTAATTTAAATTAATCGTCATAAATCTTAAATGTTGTTTAAAATTAACACTTAATTTATGTTGTCTAAGTATATGATCATATATACAATACATTGTATAATTTTATACTTAAATTCCTCACATCAATACTTTTTTATATGAATTAAAAAAAATGTTTTTGCAAGTTTTAATCAAAAGAAACAAAAAATGATACTAAATAAACTACTGATGCAATACAACAAAATAAATTTAAAAGGCAAAAAAGTAAACAAAACATATTTGCTTGACATTTAAGGTATTACATGAATGCATGGTCACATGTTATGAAACCCAAATGTCACCTTCTTTGATTTTAATAAAATAACAAAAGATATATTATAATTTATTCAATTTATCTAGTATTACTGTGTATTATTCAATTTATGTATATTTCCAAAAAAATTAAGCATGTGCATGCACAACTATATAACGCCACCAAAAAAAAAAAATTGCATTAATAAAATTTAGGACAGATTTTTAATCTAGATAGATATTTTGAATGAGAGTTTTTTCACTGTTTTTATCTATACATCTAAATTTGAGATTTCATTTAAATTAACATAATGGATTCAAGCAACTACACATATTACTTTTTTTTAAGTGATCGGTTATTATGAATTTACATCATTTTATTTTCAATGAATATGTTTGGAACCTTTGGAGTTTGTCATTTTATTATTATGTAGAGTTAAATATGTTTTTGTTCCTTAATTTTTAGTAAAAATTAGAATTAATTTTTTTTTTTAAATTTTGACCTAATTTAGTCTCCAAATTTTACAAATATATGAATTCAGTCCTTTTAACTAAATTTTGTTAGGTTTATTTGATGTTTTAAGCATGTTTTATGATAGTATTTGGGTTGTTTACATTGTTTGACGTATGTTTGCTTCAATCTTAATTGAGAAACGCATTTGAAACATCAAATGAGAAACGTATTTGAAACATCAAATAAAATTGACAAAATTCGATTAAAAGGACTAGATTCATATATTTCTAAAGTTAAAGGACTAAATTAGTCAAAGTTTTTAAAAGAGACTAATTTTAATTTTTATTAAAAATTAATAGATAAAAAACATATTTAAACATATTTAACTCTATTATATACAGTCTCAAAAAAATTAAAATACTTATCGGTTAATTTGCAAATTTATAATTTGATGGAGACAACGGAACCTATTATAATTTTCTCCTTTCTGAAATTTTAAGAAAAGAAGTTATGACAAATAACATTTTACTCAAAGACAAATCCTGATTGCAACAAGTGCACAAGTCCCTGGGTATTTATTGTTTTCATTTGATTTTAGCATTTTCTTTTTTTAACTTTTGTCATATGCTTTGATGTTGTTATTTGCAATTTGACACGGAGAATATTTCAATGGAGGTTTCTAATAAGACTGGTTGCTTATTTTTGAACCTATTACCAATAAGATTTTGCCAGTATTCTATAATGTCTTTTTTTAATGTAAATCTGTCAATATCTATCTTCTATAAATTTAGGTATGTCTTTTTTTAAACATAAAGAAACAAACACGGGTATTTTCCAAACCATACATCTTACAAATCCTTACATATATATTTTTTTTTTTTATATTTTTGCATATTTCAAATTTGTTAAAATAATAACTTAACATTTGATTGATTTTAAGAATATTATCTTAACAAATTTAAGGTTAAAATATTGACATGGGAAAAAAATATCTTAATATCTGATGGAGATATTTGTCTATTAATAATGTTATATTATTTAAAAATTAAGATAAAAAGTAATTTAAATACAATTTTTTCTATTATTTTATAATATGTTTTCAAGACGAAATTATAGAAGTTTTAAATTTTGAAACAAACACTACCTTAAAATATAAATTATTCACGATATTATTTTTGCTAAGTTGTTATTTCAATTATGAGTTTTAATCCTTTATTGGATAGTTGGTTTTTTTGTTAAGTTGTTATTTCATTTGTAAATTTTAATTTTAAATTAATTTGTTTTCTTTTTGTTTTAAAAATTGAGTTGAACTCACACTATACTGTTTTTTCTTGTTTATTACTAAATTAACTTTGTAACTCATCTGTATTTTGCATTTATTTTAGTGTGTATTTTTGTAACTTATTAAAGTGTAACATTCTATTTAATATTATAAAATTATTAAACAGAATATTATAAAATTAATAACACAGAATATTATAAAGTCATCCATTAGACGTCAGTTCTGTAAAAATCTGACGTCTATTATTGCACGGTGGCATTATCATAAATAAATTGAAAAACTAGACGTCAGTTTCGATGTCAGGCGACGTCTATGACATCATAGACGTCGCACCTGCCGCAAACTGACGTTCAATTTCCTGAGGTATGTGATAAGACAGTCCATTGACGTCGAATTTTCAAGGGACCGACGTCTACTAGACTGCAATTAATGTTGCCCATCAAATTCCCAGGAGCTTAGAATTCGGCTAGCAAGGGCACTGACGTCTACGTCACTGACAGGAAATCAAACGTCAACTGGTTCAGCTTTAGACGTCGAATAGACGTCGGATCCCGTGAAAAAACGACGTCGACTGGGCTACAATTAATGTTGTTCACCTAATTCCCCAAGCAATTAGACGTCACGTAGTCAAACGCCAACGTCTAAGGCCTGTCTGAAAGGCGGGAAGACAAAAATTCTTCAATGTAGACGTCAGTTCTAAGGGGCACCGACGTCTAAGTTCCTGTATTTTCACCAAATTCGAGGGTTATAGACATTGGCTGTGAGGGGCACCACATGAACTACCCTGACAGGAAACCAAAACGTCAATCTTTTCAGCTTCCTAGACGTCGGATCCCCTGAAACACCGACGTCTATAGACGTCGGTTTCTGGAACAACCGACGCCCCATTTCATTTTAAATAGACCGCAGACTCTTCTCACCATTCAGTTTCTGATCTCGTCTTCATCTCTTCTCCTTTTTCCCTGCTTCTCCTCTTCTTTTACTCGCTTGCGCACCTCTACTTTTTATCTCTTGCGGCATCGCATTATCGTTTCTCAATATGTTATTGTCTTCGTCCTCTCCTTTTTCTCTCTTGCATCCTAGGTGAGTGTTTTTTTTTAATGNTTACCGTTTAAACTTTCTTTAGTTTTTTATCGATTATCTTGTGGTTCAACTGATTAAAATTTGTTTTCTTTGTGTTATGTTTTAGTGCAGTTTTGATCCTCTCTTTAGGTAACATAGTGTAACATTCTCCCTTTGCTAGTTTCCTCACAAATAGAGTGACGATCTTTTGAGTTTTCTATGGCTTCCGACCCAAAATGGAACTTGGATCCTTGTCTAGTTCTCGTGTCACCGTAATTTTTTTATTTTGCGGTTGAATAATGGGAAGTAGTCATGGACCCAGGTTCGGTTTTGGGTTGAATGTCATAGAAGATTCAAAAGACGCAAGCTTTTTTTGTGGGGAAACTAGCGAGAGGAGAGTGTTAGACAATGTTATGGATCAAAACTGCTCTAAAACACAACGCCCTTGTTAGACGTCGGTTAGTGCATGGTCCGACGTCTATAAGAACATAAACGTCGGTTAGTGTCATTTACAACCTCTATATATTCATGTTGACGTCGGTTTAGGAATATGCGGACGTCTATATGGAGTAAATAGACGTCGGTTTGAGTATAATCAGACGTCTATATAGACGTCGGTGGATATAGTTAACTGACGTGTATATAGACGTTGGTGGGTTGAATTCCGACGTCACATAGACGTCACCCATATAGACGTCGGTTGGGAAAGTGACGTTAAAAGCCCAAATTAACCAACGTTAAACAACATTTTTGCACTAGTGACACAAAATAATGTAGTGTGTGCTAATGAACAAAATCATCATCATACGATATTTAACCACATTAAATGCAAGTTAAGCATGGATAGGGTACAATAAGTTACACATGTATGCACTTGTAGTGGTTTCTAGGCTTTGTAGCCTCAAGGGTTATCACTCAACCATACACTAGGTTAACCTCTTTCGCGCTTACAACCACAAGTTGTCCATAGACTGTAACCTTTTATTACTTTTTACGACATAACACATTCTTTTTATCTGAGTGTGAATGGTTATTAGAAGGTCAATGTACCATCTCATAAAATCTTATATGTCAAGGCATACATTAAAGTTATCACCAAAAATAATTTATCCTTAAAATTCCTTCAACGTTATCACCGTACACGTCCACGACAATATTACCATCTTAATCGAACATAATGATAATCATAAACATGTACAAAGTTTGTTATAATTCGATATTAAAAGGTGAAAGAAGAAATCAAATCTAATATACAAGTCAACGCTTAGAGGTTGCACTCAGCACTAAACATTTTGCAAAAGATGACGCTTAACTACAAGACTGATGCTTAGTGTTATTCTTCTTGTAAAATTGGGCGCTTGGCATGATATCCTATTCGTAAAATAAGACACTCAACGTCACCCTAACACCGTTGAATGCTATACCAGATATCAGAATTATAATTTGTACTTTTTAAAAGGATTTATACTCGTTCGATTGATCAAATAGGTATGTTTTTTTAGTGAATTAGTTCAAAAGAGTTTTAGACAGAAAACTCATACTTTTTTACCAATTACTCACATTGTAACTTTCTTAAACATACAAAATCCAAATCAAACTAACAATTCACAATTCAAACAATTCATAGTATACATATTCACAGGCAACCATGCTTATCACAAAATCAATTATTTAAAAAAATCACACTTTATTTATAACTCGAAATCAATCAACGACGTGCATGAATGAACTTAACGATACCGATATAAAAGCCTTAAGTATTAGCTTCATTTATCTTTGATAACAGCCAAACAACTAAGAGTATGTCTTTCAAAACATTAATCAATAAATAATCTTATAAATGATTCTATGCACGAGACTTTGTCCATAGTCCACATGAAAAATGAATAAGTAATTCTAACCTAAAAAAGAGGAAAAAAACGATTTTTTTCAAACTAATAAATTAATCGGTCAGGAATGAAAAATTTGTCACAATGATCACTCAAACATTATCCAATTTTTAAACCGATAAATAAGAAGTTAAGTAATATAAAAAGAGAATATAAAGCTCCAGGAACAAAATTATAAAATAAATACGTGTTTTTAAATAAAGAATCTTGTATATACAAAATCTATTTATACTTTAAAATTTATAATATCAAAAGTAATCGAGTCTCGTAGTATTAATACATTACCAAATTTAAAATACAAATTTACAAACTCTTTGTTAATGCACATATGTTTTTTTTTTTTTTCAGTTGGTACATTTTAGTAATGTATATCGAATTTTAGTAGACAAAAATACTCTCATATATCATGGATTCTAAGTTTAAGGTCAAAGATATTTGAATAATTTTCTTTCTCAAAACTTAAAAAACAAGAAGTACTCGAAACCTTTACTCACATCTCTTATTCTCTCAACCCTTTCTCTTTCATCTTTCACACTCCGATCTTTTCTCTTTCATTCCTACTATAATCCCAATTGAAAAGAATCAGAAACACTTGTCTAACCCTAGTTCACCTTTCTCACTTATCTAATTTGTTTTTCTCTCATCTCCATATTCTCTATCACCCACACACAATAACCTGTGACACCGTAATTTGTTGCTCTTACTTTGTTCTTTCATTCGTTTTCCACTTTAATAACAAAATAATGGATGATGTTGATGTTGATTTTTGATCAGAGGACTCTGTTATATATTTTTCCTTCTTACTATTTTAAATTTCATTTTTAAATTAAATCACGGTAATAAAACCTTCACAAATCACAAAATTTCCATGCATCATTTGTGCATCTACACCACATTTCATTATATTTTTATCACATTATACATTAAGTTTGTTTATTGATGTGTATGCATGACTTTTTTTTTTTATGATAAATATTAGAATTAAAAAAAATGATATAAAATTTATGTATAGTTCAACACACGTAGCAAAATCTTTTTCTTAATGGAAGTAGCAAAACATGGTGCCACTGGTGTCACTCAAAATGGATTATTTTGGTAGGTGTATGAATGATGCATTTCTGGCTACGATAATTGCGTTGAATGACATTCGTTATTTTTTTTATCATTTAGTGTGATTAGTTTACATGAAATTGAAATAAGTAATTTCATGTAATACAAAATTAATAATAATAAATAAACATATTAAGATACATTGGATAATCTTACAATACTCATTTTGATTATTTTGTTATTAAAATGGAAAACAAATGAACAAACAAATCAAGACGGTATCACTGGTTGCTGTGTGGGTGAGACAGAGTATAGAAATGAGAGAGAAACAAATTGGATAAGTGAGGAAGGTGGATTAGAGTTAGACGAGTGTTTCTGATATTTTCAATTGGGGTTATAGTAGGGATGACAGAGAAAAGGTTAGTGCGAGAGAAATGAAAGAGAAATGGTTGAGAAGAATGACAAAGGTGAGTAAGGGTATGAGTTTTTTTAGTTTTGAGAATGAAAACTATTAAAATACCCTTAACATTAAAACTTAGAATCTATATTATATAAGAGTATTTTTTCCTACTAAAATTCGATATATATTATTAAAATGCATCGACTGAAAAAATAGTGTATGCATGTTAGCAAACTCAATAAATAATTTATTTTCATTACAAATTAAATGACCGATGATTAATTAAATTAAAGTTTGGAAATTTTGAAAATAATAGAATAAAACATTTTAACAAGGGAGACCAAATTTAAGGATTTAGAAAAAGTAAAATAAAAAACATGTATGTAGTTCTTGGAATATATCTTTACTCTTTAAACATTACAGATTTTTATATATTAAATTTAAAAATACATCACAATTAAGCTTTCCTTGGCACAGTAAGAAAATAAAGTTGCTAATTACCTATGCAATAAGAAAGAAAATATTCAAGTAATACAAACATAAATCACAAAATTTAATACATCCATACCTACTGTAAGTCGTTATAGCGTAAAAGAACATAATTGTTTATCTGTGTATTACAACCCAAGTTACACATATAATTTAGTATACATGCTAATTATAGATTTCAAAATCTATTTTCTGATACATTAAATCGGCCCAATACACGTAACCATTAATAATACTATAACACATACGTAATAACCATATAATAAATTTTATCACATAAGAATTCTCAATAAGTAAATGATACACACAAACATACATATATGTATATATATAATTATTGTGAATTCAAGTTAATGTCACTAGTTTTATAAAAATACTTATCAACAGGGAGGTTATTGATTAAAGTTTTTATTGAATTTGAATTTTTTCTTTTTAACAAAAATATTGCGGGTTGATAAAAATATATATAAATATTTACTTATTAATGATTTTAATTATATAAAGTTTAGCATTTATGGAAATTGGCCATTTATATGTTTATTGTTGCTGTGCTCCCGCTCAAATTCAGGCTTAGGTTTATTTAAAGCAATTCCTCTCTGATATTATTGCGCGGGCACTTCCACTGTTCCGCCAGTTTAAAAACCCATCTCAACATCGTCATCCGCCATGTCAGCATTTGGAAATTTCTAAATCAATTTTTTGTATCCTCCCATAAAATAAAATAAAATTACACAGAAAAAAAAAAATTTAAACTGAGACATGCCCTACAATCTCTCACCATTTTCACCATCTTCTTCACCCACTCTCTCTTTCTCTCTCTTCCCCTGCAACTCACGTCTGTCTGAGAGAAAACGAAAGACTCACTCTATGTGATAATCATATCTCAGAGATTCAAAGCAGACAAACAAAAAAGAAAAAGAAAAAGAGAGGAAATAGAACTAAATGTTCTTCGCCTTTTCTTTCCATCGCCATGTGAGTTCTGACACATTCTATTCTTCTTCTCGTGTTCTCTCTTTAATTCATATTTCGCTGGTTTCTATTGACTCACCAACTCGGTGAGTCAACTCATGGCCTCGTCCTCACGTGCAAGGAGCAGCTCGCCATTTTCGCACCGCAAACCCTCTACTCCTCACTCCTCATCCTCATCCACTTCTTCCGTCACCAACGGACGCGTAATGCCTCGCTCCTGTTCTTCTTCCACGTCGTCGTTTTACAACTCCGGCGGCGGTGGCGGTCCGTCCATGACTCCGAGTCGCGGTCGCAGCGATTCAATCGGCTATGGTTACGGTAATCCTTCGCCGGTGGAGTTCGGAATGGAGGACGAGGTGATCATGGAGCCGGTGGATCCTTCCAGGTCTCGGGATAGCATTTCGGTCACGATTCGGTTCAGACCGTTGAGGTAATGCTTAGATCTGTAGCTATGAAATCAGATCCATTAGCTGTGAGTTTTAGAGAAACCGAATCGTTCGGTTTGTTTCTATCTTTTCTGCGTTGATTTATCTGTGATCGAATGAGTGTTACGGTGTTGTTTGGCTGTAGTGAAAGAGAGTACCATAGAGGAGACGAGATCGCGTGGTATGCGGATGGTGACAAGATTGTGAGAAACGAGTATAATCCAGCTACTGCTTATGCATTTGGTATTTTCATTTCGAACTCCTCTTCATGTGATTTTTTGTGGAACAAGTAGTGAGCAATTGGGTTTTTTCTTTGTGTGGAAAATTATGGATATGGATGTTAGAATTCTGAATTGATTTGTGACAGATAGAGTGTTCGGACCGCATACAAATTCCGACGAGGTGTACGAAGTAGCTGCCAAACCTGTTGTGAAGTCTGCCATGGATGGTGTAAACGGTATGAACTCTGGATTCGAGAAAATTTTTCACAACGGGATGTGATGCCTCTCTGGCAGTGTCCCATTTAGTGGCAATTGCAGAGTCGTTCTATTTCTTTGATGGAAGCTGCTTTAGTTTCCAGTGATGCATATAGTTAATAGTTAGATTTCAATGGTTAATACGTACTGGTTATGTGTTTAGTGCTGGTGGAGTTTGCTGGGTTTGGAAGATAACTTATGATAAACATTGCAGGAACTGTGTTTGCATACGGTGTGACGAGTAGTGGTAAGACACATACTATGCATGTAAGTGTCACCTTTAAAATTAATGTACTGGTTTGAATCTTGTATACTATGAAAGTCAAATGTCTATGTTTCATCTCTTCATTATATTGTACCATAAAGTCAGTCGTTTGAATTAGTAAATTTTACAGATATTTATTACGGGTTATTTTCTTCCTGCTCTCTCCGATTCAAACCTGTCTGACTATTTAGAAATCGTTTTGTTTGAATTTAACTTTAGTATAAGGATTTAATTAAATACTTAATGGGATTAATTTTTATATATTATTATTATTATTATGACACGATTGGAAATTATGCTAGATATAATTTTTGATTCAGTTATTTTAACAATTAATTGAGTTACCTTACATATTAATTTGTGATTGAACAACAATATATAAATCTTTTTCACTCTCATTGTATGGGATATTTTTTCATATTTAATTATGTTTTTTCCACCTTTATCCATATCTCTTAATATCTTCATTAAGTGCATGTTGGTTCAGCCTATTTTGGGAAAAAAAATAAATATCAATGAAGTGACAATAATTTTGGCATTTTAATGAAGGTAAGTTAGTCAAATGTGTATTTTCTTCTTATTAGTGTTATTTTATATTTTTCATTATCCTTTTGAGTGAGTAACTTTTACCAGTGGGTATTTTGAACGAAAGGGAGTAGTTATTTTGTGTCGTAGTATATTTGTCAATTGTGAGGTCTTTTTGATGAATTACTAATTTTTTCTGTTTTCAATTTTCTAATACAGTAAAACATGTTACATGAAAGCAACTTTCTTGTAAGCCTTTACTTTTTATATTATTTTTTCGATGATTCTTTAGCAAACGGTAAAGAAGTTTCGGGGGAACTTTTAACTCTGTAAACTATCACTGTGCACTACATTAGTTATAAGTTATCATTTTACAAACAACAAATGCCACAAGTTCCTTGTCATTCATCTTAGAAGTTAATGTATTGGTGATCGAGTTAAAAGAAGTACAACTAAAAGTTTTATTTTAATGTATTGAACAGAATTTTTGTATTAGTTTGAAGGTCCAATTCATTAACAGAAAATATAGATTTTATTCACACAAAGATACAATATTAGCTTTGTAAAGAGTTAGTTAAACTGAAACTATCGAGAACTGAAACTTGCGATTTGAGACTAGATTATTAATTATCATATGAAACTAGCAGCCATTTTTATGGTTGTTTTGCTTGTTATATATCATATGGTTTCAAGTAGATGTAGTGTAATTCAGTATTGCAACGTTGTAAGTTCAATTTTGAAATTCAGTAGCATGATTTGGGATTCGAATTTTTTGATGACTCTAAAGTCTTACAAGTATTTACAATACCATATTTATTGTTTCCCTTTCCAATTCATTCATTCCTAGAATCTTCTTCATGCTGTACATTTATAAATTTACTTGATCTTTAAAGTTGTGTTTCTTATTGGCATTTTAAAAATGATATTTGCAGGGAGACCAGAATTGTCCTGGTATCATACCGCTGGCTATCAAAGATGTTTTCAGCATTATCCAAGATGTGAGCTTTCACGCTAACCTAGTAAATGTTGACGAAGTCATTGTTATTTGTGGGTTTATTTAGAAATACTTGTGTGGCTCTGACCATTGCTATTCACTACAATATGTGCTTTGGACTATAGGCAGTGTCTTTTGTATATGTTATTATCAATTCTCTATTACTTTGTGTGCCGTACTTGTGGCCAAGTAGGCATCTACTTACCTTGCACACCATTTATCCCCCAGAATACATGAGTTGTACGTCTGGACTCTTGATTGATAAGTCAGTACTTGTTTTATTTAAATGACTACTTTTGAATAACTAATTGCTTTTAATGCAGACTCCAGGAAGAGAGTTCTTACTCCGAGTTTCCTATCTAGAAATATATAATGAGGTAAAAATGGAACAAACTGTGTTCACACATCCCACCTTCTGTGCTCTGAACACGTTTAAAATAGTTCATCATTAAATGCATCACTTTAGGCCTTATCTCAATTATATTTTCTATGATCTGCATTTTGAGATACTGATTATCACGTTACATGTTATACTGTCTGATATATTTCTTCTTTTTCTTTTTTGTTTTAATAGACGTTTTCCTGTTTCTACTTCTGTCAGGTGATAAATGATTTGCTCGACCCTACTGGCCAAAATTTACGTGTTAGAGAAGATGCACAGGTTTCTTACTTATTTTTAGTTAATTGAAATTAAAATTATTTATATTAGTTCTTACCAGATTTTAAAATGAACTCTTTTCTACACTGTTGTCAATTCTCTTTCAATAGGCAAACGGATATTTGTAGTTGTCTTTGAAAGGTGGCATGGCATGTATAAGAACTTTATTTTAGAAGCTTTTTTGGTATAGCTAACATTCCTGTTAAAATTTCCACCGAGATAATTCAAGGACACCATCTGTTATTGGAAGAACATATAGAAATTTCTTTACTTTGAACTTCTCAAACAAAATTCTTGTTTTCTTAAGGCTAGTTGTAGTCGTGACCAGGGATTTATGTTCGCATNTATTTCAGGGAACTTATGTGGAGGGTATAAAGGAAGAAGTTGTTTTGTCACCTGGACATGCCCTTTCCTTTATTGCTGCTGGGGAAGGTTAAAGTTGCCTGTGTTTTTAATAATAAAGCTCTCATGGTTAATTGTTGGTTACTTGGTTAAATGTTACTTTATTAACGAGGATGTTATATAATGGCAGAGCATCGTCATGTTGGATCAAATAATTTTAATCTTTTCAGCAGCCGAAGTCACACAATTTTTACACTTGTAAGCATTCTTGGAATTACAGTATCGAAATTTTGTGTTGTAGCAACATGTGTACACGGAGTCTTATTTCCAAAGGATTTTTAATGGCTAAGGGACTCAAATTATGCTTACATACTGAATTTATCACGTGCTGGTTAAATGTTTAATTTTTCCTCAGCTAATGTATTTGGATTCCTGGACCTTGGTAAGCCATTTTTTGTTTCAATTCTAATCTGCATTGTTATTGCTATCCAATTCATTTGCAGATGATTGAAAGCAGTGCCCACGGTGAAGATTATGATGGAGTGGTCTTCTCTCAGCTTGTATGTGAACATTATTAAGAAATTTTCAGATAACATGCACACATACATTGCCTACTATTCTTATTTTTGTACTTGCATTCTTCGATTAGAACTTGATCGATCTTGCGGGATCCGAGAGCTCAAAAACTGAAACTACTGGATTAAGAAGAAAAGAAGGATCTTACATAAACAAAAGTCTTCTGACACTTGGAACAGTAGGTGTCTTTCATTTCCTATATTTGTTGTCTATTATGAATGTTATGATTTTCTTTTTGGGAGACCTGATCACTAGTTAGATAATTTACTGTTTCTCTTTTTGCCGAAGATCACAAATTCCGCCTCCTGAAAGCCTTGATTTTATGGTTTCAATTTAAAGGTTATTGGAAAATTAAGTGAAGGGAAAGCATCTCATGTTCCATATCGTGACTCAAAGCTTACTCGCCTCCTGCAGTCTTCGCTTAGTGGGCATGGCCATGTTTCGGTGAGTTTGGGATTCTACTACACTTTTAATGATAAAAAATCTTTATCTGTTTTTGGTGTCCCTTTTAATTTACACAGTTGTTGAGACATCTTGGACCTAAAAAATCAGTCTTAAAGTGGTTGTTAATTTGAATACGAATAATAAATTTCCATTATAACCATTTTTTTGTACATTCAACATATTCTAAGGATAGAGGAATACATTATTGAGTGTTCTATTTCAATAGACCATAAATATTACAGTCTTACAATTTGCAATTTATATCAAATGATGAATCGCAGCATTTAGAATCATTTGATAGCTGGATGGATTGGTGTAATTCTGCACCATCAATGTGATATGCTCGATTCTGCAACTTAGTTATTTCTTTTTCTTTACCTTACCTCACCAATGAAATGAAGAAGTTAAACTTTAAATTGTAAAGAGGAACTGAGGAAACCCTACTGAAATGCTTTCTAGTTTATCAGTTTCATCCTCTATTTTTATTCCTTTGAAATAGTTTTCAGACATTACTTACTCATTCTATTACCATACACTAAATTTGGCTGTCTAATTGCTGTTGTCAATCTTTTGAAATAAAGGCTTCACTAAAAAATTACATGATTTTTGTTTTTCTGACAATTATGGTTACGTAGCAGTTTTGTAATTTTAAATTTATTATTATACTAAAGCATTATACATCTTTTAGCATTTATACGAAACATTTTGAGATTTTTCTTTTTATTTGCTTGTTGTATTTATTGATTTGGTATGATTATCATTCAGAATTAACATGACAATTTCAATTTGAACCCCAGTTTATTGCAATAGACTCTTGAAATAGGGCATGGTCTTTTGAAACTCTTTCCATTCTCTTTATTCACCATAATGGATGTATTTGAACAAAGTATGTCAGAATGTCTGCATGAGCACCATTGCACCATATTGATGTTGTCTTTAACATGGAAATTTCAGCTTATTTGCACCGTAACTCCAGCATCCAGTAATATGGAAGAAACTCATAATACCTTGAAGTTTGCTAGCAGGGCAAAGAGAGTAGAGATATATGCCTCACGTAATAAGGTCCGGTTCATTTTTTTGTGTTCTCTGAACATCTATTAATTAGCCACATAACAGTCTGGCTATTATTCATAAAAGGATCTAGGTGACTATTATCATGTCGGTGAGGTTTCTGATTGATTATTGAATATTTTGTTAAAACAGATTATTGACGAAAAATCTCTAATTAAGAAATACCAGAGAGAAATTTCTGTCCTTAAACATGAACTTGATCAGCTTAAGAAGGGAATGCAACTTGGTGTTAATCACGAGGAGATCATGAGCTTAAAACAAAAGGTTTTTAGCTTCCCCTAAATTGTTTAGTTTTACATTTCTTACTCGGGTTTTTTGTATTTGTGCTCGAGATCTGATTCTTATTTGGTACAATTGACATGAGTAGTTGGAAGAAGGTCAAGTTAAAATGCAGTCAAGATTGGAAGAAGAGGAAGAAGCGAAGGTTGCTCTTATGAGTCGGATCCAGAAGCTAACAAAGCTCATTCTGGTTTCATCAAAGAATGCAATTCCGGGATATGTAACTGAAGCTACCAGTCACCATCAGAGTCACTCTGTTGGTGAGGATGATGTGAGTTCTTCCTTCAATCGGTGTGAAATGTGTTTGACTGCTTTTTAAAATAATAACCATTCTAAAAGTGCAAGTACTTTAAGCTCCTAGTTTGATGTAATGCAATATTTTTGTGCAGATTGAGTTTCTCATTCTAAATATGGCCACCTCGTGATCGTGTAGTTCCTTTTAGGCTTAGTTAATTCTTTGCATCTACGGGTGGATATAAGTTGGGGTTGAATGTTTTAGCGTGACTTAGTTCTGAAATTTAGGACACAATCTGTTTAAACGATCTTTGAATTAAATATACTTTTATGAAAAAATCGAGCCTGGCTTTATCGTAGGACTTACTTTACCTGAGCCTGCCTGATAGAGGCTAGGCCATTGGCCTCCACAAGCAGTTTTGGCCAATTTTCATCCCCACTCCCAATATATTGAAGTGTAAATATTTTTAATGAATTGGTCAAGTATTTTATCCTTGCTACCGTTTTCTTGGAAAAAATAAATAAATTTAACCCTTGGTAAATCTAGCATAAGCTTTGCCCATATTTCAAGCACAAATGGCGTTCTCGTGAGGGGTATGCGATATTCAAGCCTCTACTTCTTTACGCTTTCAGGCTGAGTTGGTTATTGACTTCTTAATTATATGAATTAAAGTATTTGCTATTATCAGAAAGATATCTTCCTTCCATATAAATCTAGCTTATTCCTTTTTCTTCCAGAATTATGATGCCCTACGTGATGGATCACTTTTGATTGAAAGTGAGAGTCAAAAAGATGTTTCCACTGTGTCATCTGATCTGTCTCATGATGTTAGACATATGAGATCGTCAAGTAGGCGGAATGAAGAACTCTCCCCAACTAGCAGTATCATCACTGAACCAATACGACTACCAGCGGTAGATTCACGTTCCCATTCCCCCTCAACAATCTGTTTGCTTGTCTCATTCCATGATCTGCATATTAAATGCCTCATCTGCGTAAATGTGTCATAGTCCTGGGTAAAATAATGCATAGTGAAGTTGTTAGAGGGCCTATCTAAATTTCAAAAGCTAGTGAAAACCTCAAACTCATCCGATGCCGTCATCGTGGGGTTCCCTTGTGACTTGTGATCGATTTCTATATGTGTGTTTGTGTGTCTATATATATATATATATATATATATATATATATATATATATATATATATATATATATATATATATATATATATATATTTATTTATTTTTATATGTAAATACTGATACAATATCCTTTGCTGCGATGTTTCTAAAAAGTATTGCCTTTTTGATTACTTATTTTACCTCACTGTATTTTCATTCTTCAAAAGTGTTGGCTTTTTAATATACCTTATTAAATCTCCTTTCTAACTGCATATTAAATTGTAGGGAGGGATGACAATGTCCGATGAGATGGATCTTCTTGTCGAGCAAGTCAAAATGCTTGCTGGAGATATCGCTTTCAGTACCAGCACTCTGAAACGCTTAATGGAGCAGTCTGTAAATGATCCTGAAAGCTCCAAAATACAGGTATCCTGCGAACCTTTCGAACATATTGGTAGATGCGGAGCAGAACTAATAAAGTATTTGCGATAATTTAATTTTTCCGTAAGAACAAGGAATTCAGAGTAGTGGCGGATGTACTAAAATATGACTTGGAAATCATGCGTGTGTACCTCGTGCTCTACGTTGTTCATGGCAGCAAGAATTTAGCTCAGGAAGTTACCAAGCTTTCAGTGCAGAACGCAATGGTGGAATTTAGCTCAGGAATTTAGCAAGAATTTCACTCCTTCCTTCTCAAATTTTTTATTTACTACTTCAAAAAAAAAAACTTTTACTATTTTCAAATTTATCTTTATTAAAATTTTGTAGCACGCTTATTTCATATATTGTGTGCAATGTCGAAAATTATGATAAAATAAATTTTCTTTTCTTTTTGTGCAATTAAAAAAGTACTTATAATATATCCCATAAGTATGAATCTACAAGTATTACGTAATTACACCTGAAAACACTGACTGTACATGTTTCTATAAACATATGTACGCACATTTTTTAAGTGACCTCGACGCTCCATGTTACAACAAGTTCTGTACCTAACTCTAATTGATATGACACTTCGCAGATTTAAGTTTTTTGGTAGAAACCCTTTATATGAAATCTGTGAATTTCTTTTTACAGATTGAGAACTTAGAGCAAGAGATCCAAGCAAAAAGGAAGCAAATGAGCATTTTAGAGCAAAGAATAATTGAGAGTGGTGAATCTTCCGTAGCTAACTCATCTCTGATTGAAATGCAGCAGGTGGCTATTTTGATATTGAAATTCTTTGCTATTCTAACATCTGGAAAGTTATATTTCTATAAATGCTTCAGTAAAGGTAATTTTTGATTTTTGATTTCTTTGGTGTTTTGTTACAGACAATCTCAAGATTAATGACGCAGTGTGATGAAAAGGCCTTTGAGCTAGAGGTATGTCTATTATTCATCACTAGTCATCAATTTATTTCCATTACGTTTGTACCCTCTGATATTTTCCAGCTAATTTCTTTGATATAATATGGATTATAATTCATGAATTATCTAGTCAATGTTTATTAGCTTACAATAATTTAGAATTTTTAATATATCTCTATAGATAAAATCGGCAGACAACCGTGTCCTTCAAGAACAGTTAGATAATAAGGTACGAGTTTATCTTTTTGTTTGTTTTCTTCATCCTTTAAGTTAAAGATGCAATGGAAACCGCTTATTGCTGGGAGAATGTTAACACCCCTTCTTTTGTTATTTTGTTGACAGTGTTCTGAAAATAGAGAATTGCAGGAAAAGGTGAAGCTGCTAGAACAGCAACTTGCAGCAGTCCCAATTGGTACCTCGTTAATGCTTGCTGATCAGTGTACATTTGGAGAACACATTGATGAGCTGAAAAGGAAAATACAATTCCAGGTAACTATTAATGCATTCTTTTGAAACCTCATGGTTAAGAGGATTATGTGCTTTATAAATCCTTTACATTTGGTTTTTGTTTTTCCCTTGGTTATTGCTTCCCTACTTCTCTTCGTACTTCCTCTGTCTTCAGTCTGTTAGTTACAAGTTCTAAAATGAAGTATTATAATTTAAAACCAATTTTAAGGATTCTGTGGAAACTTGATATTTGAAGTTACTAGAGTTAGCAATGATTTAGTTTTTTTTGTCCAATTTGCAGTTTTGCTTTGATTGAATTGCCTGACATATTTATTCACTATTCAGGAGATTGAAAACGAAAAGCTGAAGCTCGAACAGGTTCAATTATCAGAAGAGAACAGCGGGTTGCATGTTCAGAATCAGAAACTCTCTGAAGAGGCTTCTTATGCCAAAGAACTGGCTTCTGCTGCTGCTGTGGAGTTGAAAAATTTAGCTGGGGAAGTTACCAAACTTTCATTGCAGAACGCAAAATTGGAAAAGGAATTGATTGCTGCACGAGACCAGGCTAACACTCGAAATTCTGTTGTACAAACAGTTAATGGTGTTGGCCGCAAATACAATGATGCTAGATCTGGGAGGAAGGGGAGAATTTCTGGCCGTGCTAATGAAAATTTCGGAGTTGGTATGGATGAGTTTGAGTCATGGAATCTTGACGCTAATGATCTGAGGATGGAACTGCAAGCTAGGAGACAGCGAGAGGCAGCTCTTGAGGCTGCATTATCTGAGAAGGAATTTCTGGAAGACGAATACAGGAAAAAGGTTGAAGAGGCCAAAAAAAGAGAAGCCTCGCTGGAGAATGATTTAGCAAATATGTGGGTTCTTGTGGCTAAGTTAAAGAAAGAAGGGAATGCCACGCCGGAATCAAACAATGATACAAAAAAATGTGATGAGGACGTTCAAGTAGACGATCTGAAAACTAATGACATTGAAAGTAGTATTGTCCCCAAGGAGCAGGTTTTAGATATATCAATACAAGAAAATGAAATAACCAATGAAGACCCTTTGGTTGTTCGTCTTAAGGTAACACCCATAGACGTTTATCTGTTTGTTTCTTTCAACATGGAAAATGTGGAACTGGCTACTTTTATATGCATCCCAAGTATTTTATGGTGTTAGTTCTAAATGGCCATAAGTTCTTCCTTGATGAACACATTTGGATGTCTAGACCTCGCTCCGCATATTTTGTTTCAAAAACCTACAGTTAAATAAATTTTTAGTATCTTCAAAATTTACTGTTAAAATTCGTACCTACAGAGTTGTTTCATTATTTTTATTCTCATTATTTAATAAATATGTGAATTTGTATTAGCACACTTGGAATATATCATTAGACCAATAAAGTTATTGCTATGATCGGCTTTGCATTAAATGTTAGGAATAAAAATGCTGAATTTTTTTTGGAGTTTGCAATTTTATTGTGGACTGTTTTTGTATGTACCAAAAAATTATTTAACCTAAAACTCAATTAGCACAAATTATAATGTGCTTCAGACTTTTCTCAGTGCATATTATATGAAATTTAAGATTAACGAGTAAGTGATTTACATTTTTTCTCTGAAACAATCTTTTTCAAGTTCTGAAGGACCAATGACTTTTCTACTTTTTAACAGTCTTTTGTAACAAATGTTTGGTATGAAAGAGGTCTAAATTATATAGCAATGTGCAGACTGTAGAAGTATTTTGACTGTGCTACTTTTACCTGCATGATAAATTATCTTCATATCTTTGGTGACTAGCTCTCAGAAGGCATTGCATTCAATTTTACTGTACAGTTTTGTGATTTGAAATTTAACAAAAAGCTCAATAGGTACACTTTTTGATCTGTAACTTCCTATTTTAGGCACGCATGCAAGAGATGAGGGAAAAAGAATTCAGGCATCTTGGCAATGGAGATACAAATTCCCATGTTTGTAAAGTATGTTTTGAGTCGTCAACCGCAGCAATTCTTCTTCCATGCCGGCATTTTTGTCGTAAGTATTTTTTTTGCCTTCATCTTTTGCAGTTTCCTTGTTTTAAGTCTATTTTCAGCATGAATTACAACCTCTTGTTTGCCATTGCAGTGTGTAAATCTTGTTCACTCGCTTGTTCTGAATGTCCAATATGCCGCACAAATATTGCAGATAGGCTTTTTGCTTTTACTTCTTGACTCTTTAAATAAAGGTCTTGCAATTTTTCTATATACGAGCCATATCCAATTGCTGTACATTTACAAAGTTATAACATGTTTTCATTTTTGTATGTTAAAAATTTCCAGGATTTTATCTCATTGAACTAATATATCTTCGCGGCCACAGGTGCAATTCTTTCATCAGAATTTTTGTATGTAAAACTGTTTGAAAGGTATGTGGATAATGTCTTTTTACTCTACCCTGGAAATTGTATAATAGGGGAGACCAAAGGGTGGGAAAAAGGAATGTAAAAGGGAAATGGAAAGGGTGTAAACAACACTGCTGAAGTACATCTGCACATAGTCTATCTATTCTTTATGTAATACAGCAGATTTTCTGTTGTATATCCTGTGTCTTTTCCAGAGTATAACAACTCGGTTTCCTATTTTTCCCCTTAAGATATTTGGGGTGTTTTAACAAAAATCTTGTGATACAGGGTTTTGACTTTACTTAGTAAAACATGATTCTAATTTTTTGTAGTAGCTTGAGTATTTTCGAAGCCATATAGTAGAACATTATTAATTGAAATTTACTAATAGATCGGTCGAAGGTTGTCTGTGGTTTTTATGAACGCCAATTATACCAAACTTACCAAGTTACACAGTTAAACTAAAAAGATTAAAAAAAAAACACTATCAAATGTTAGATTGGCAGGACAAGAAAAATGTAGAATACATATTCAGAAGTCTAAGTGCTTTTTGGAATCAAGATTATTACCCTTTTGAATGCTTTTTTTTCTTTCAAATATTTATTAAGTTTAACAACAATTTGATGTTAAAAAAAGTTTAAATATCTTTTCTCTTTCAATTAGAACTTTTCATTCTTACCAAATACATTTTTCAGTTTTGGGAATTTAATAACACTGTTTATGATGTGGTTAGGTGGATTATTTGTCACATTTTTATTAATTTATTAAAGTTTTAAGTATATTTTTAATCTATAGATTTAAGTATAATACTTTTTTTTGCATTAAGATTAAAAGTTATTTTTAATCCTTCGCTTTTTGATAAAATTATACTTATTCTTTAAGGATAGACTCTTACTGAAGATGATATACTGAGTGTAAATATACTGAATACATTTTATCAGGATTTTATTATATTGCGTAACATAACTTTTTTGGAAATATTATTAGCTTTTTTGTTACTTACCACATTGAATACATTTTCTTAATTATTGAAACAAAATAAATAGGATCTCAATTCAGACCAATAAAAGTATATCTATATTCGAAAAAAAAAAACAAAAAATGGTGTGGAAATGTTGATTCGCTTACAGCTTGCTTATTTATTGTGGCACTTGGTACGCTTCTGAAGGTTGTAAGGAAGGATCTTATTAGAATATTCCACAGATTGTGATATCTCTTTTAACATGTTTTTACATCTTAATTTTTTCTTTAATTTTATAATTTTTCTTACTAAATTTCTTTTATCTTAAAAATTCTTCAAATAAAGAGGCTTACATAGCATTTTAAAAGAATAAAATAAATTATACTTAAAATTAAGGACAAATTTTAATCATTTACATTATTAATGCTTATAATTTACAAGTAATAAAGATTTGAAATATTTAATTTTTTAAACAAAGGACCATCACATGATTCTGATATTTCAAGAAAGGTGAAATTGAATGTGGTGCTGTGTACTATTATTATACATCAAGTGATTCTCCAAATCATACGAGTTATGTCAGTGGTGAGATAAGCATGACGTGTTCAACGTGTAACTTTTGCTCACTATTTATGATTCTTTCTAGAACATGGAATGCAATGTTTAAAATGGAACTTGCATGTGTCAAAAAATAATTATCGAAAATTAATTCTATAAAATATGTAACACTTTAAACTTTCACATTTTACTTATTTCTATATTAATTGTAATACATGAACATAATCATATATTTTTCAAAAAGTATTCTTAGAAAAATTGTCTAAATTGATTTGTTTTTTCGTGTTATTTCTCACATATTTAAGTATAAGATATCTGGTTTCATGTCTAATTTTTAAAATTTCATTAGTTTCTACTGTAAAATATTTCGAATATGTAATTTACAATACATTTTGGTAAACATTTCGTGACTTTGAAAAACACTTGTTTTCTGCATCTATAACATTAATGAAGGATTATTCATTTTAACTACTGCTTTTATGTACAAAAATTCTTTTCTATTTACCTTTCAATTTCGTACTTGTTCTCTTAAACTTAATTAATTACCCACAATAATAAAAATCACGCCTATACAATGAAAAACCATCTACAGTATATTTATAAAAATTAATTATTTTATAACTATTGTTTATGAATTTCTTTCATAATTTAATAATATATTTTTTTATTTTAGTAGTTATTAAAATAAAAAAAAAAATTGTTATCACAGGAAAAAAAAAAAAAAGACACATACATACATGTTTATTTTTCTACAAATAATTATAAGGTAGATATTTGTGACTCAAATTAGTTTAGGTATAGTATTCTGAGAGTTGGAATCCAGTGAATTCAACCTAATTCATTCTATTTGTTAGATTACGGGCTTTAATTTTAAATTCGGTTTGTAAACATGTAATTAATTTATTAATATTACTTATATATCTTTTGAATTAAAAAAAATGCTGAATTATTGGTGATAATACATAACATTATTGATCATTTATAATAATAAAATTTATAATCTTAAATCCATTTAATATAATATATATATATATATATATATATATATATATATAAATGTCCATGCTTGTTTCGTCGTCTAGCTGTACAAACACTCTTGTCTTCTTTTTTTTAGCATTTGGTGTCACTAGATTTTATTTTGTCGGACATGTTTACAATTCAAGCTACAAGATTTATATGTGAAAACTTTAAATTAAAGTGAGAAAAGTTTAATTTATACCAGAATTGTAGAACTGTAAGTGTTTTTTTTTTTTCGATGTAAGATCCCTTAAAAAATTTAAAGATTTTTAAAATGTGTTTTTATAATTAAAATAACATGATTACTTATTTACATGTATTTTGATTACGAGGACGATCTTTTAGAATGTGTTTCGAATTACTAATGATCTATTTGTAATCAAAATAATATTAATTAAGTTTTTTCATAAATTAATTAGAATTAGGTATTTCACAACAGTTATTATGGTCGATAATAATGTTTGTGGAGTGATTGATCATTTGGATCGAGTAAATGTAAAATTTTGTGTTCAAATTAATTTATTTGATTATATTAAATTAATTGTGTTATATAAAAATATATAGCTAAAAATGTTGTCAAATGTGAAATTGATTATATAATATTGAGATGTATTTATTAGGATAATGATATTTAGACAACATTTTTTTTACAATATTTGAACATTGATTACATGTCAATCTGTGATTGGTCAAAAATTACTCCTCAATAGTGTTTATGATTATTATTATTGATTATGGAGTAATTTTTGACCAATCACATATTGACATGTAATCAATGTTCAAATGTTGTAAAAAAAATGTTGTCTAAATATCATTATCCTATTTATTATGTGTAGAGATGAATATGTTGAATTTGTACCATAAAAATGGATCTCACGAATCGTGAAACTTTATTAATTACATGAATGATAATATCTCTTAATTCTAATCAAGTATAAAAAAGGACGATAATATGATATATATAGATTTTCTAATCTTTAAATTTAACACATGTGTATATTTAATTAAAGTTACTAAGTGTATATTATGATTGGTCTAATTTATATGATGAAGATGATATTGACAGACACTTCAATTATCAACGTGTTAATTAACATTCGTTGATATAAATAAATAAATATAACTAGCAATTATTTTACATAATTTTTTTTAAATTAGTGACTTGCATTTGTGGTTATTATATCATACTGTTTTGTAATGATCCTCTTCTTACACGAAATTAACGCATTGATGAAATAAATAAATAAATCTATAATTTACTAATTTTGATTATAAACTTAAGAGATTAAAATAAAACATAATTTTGTATGCATTAAATTATGCGAGACAGACTATCCGGTATTGTTAAACATATACAAAATAGTATGACTTAACATGTAAAAACGCAATTTTTTTAATTAATATACTATATTTTAAAGCACAATTTAAACATTGAAATTACTAAACTACCATATAAACATAGGATTAATGAAGAGTTAATCAAATATTATTATTTAAAATTATCCTTATTTCTGTCATACTTAATAATTTTATATAATCTAAAAGTCAAATACTGTTTTTTTACTCTCTAATTATTTTTTTCCAACTATACAGCTGTCGGTTACTTATTTGCTTATGAGCCTTTACTCTCAATTATTGTAAAAGCAAATAAATAAATAAATAATAATAATAAAACTATAAGATATTTACACAAAAGTGCATAGGATGGCCCTCAGATTTCTTCTCATAAAAGTGCTAAAAGGTGTTAGCTGAACCCATTTTAAAAACGGGTCATCATATTTTAATAATATTTTTTGATAATTTTTTATAACAGATATATTCATCATCATTTCATTCGTCTAAAAATATTTAAAACAAAACAATCATATGCTATTATATATACGTTATAAAAAAAAGAAAATGAAATTTTAACACCATTTTTTGACACCATTTTGACACTACACACGTGTCAAAATGTGATTGGACGATTTCAAATTAAAAAAACAAACTTTGGTTTTTCTCTTCCAAATATACCCCTACCTCAATTTTTTTAATTTGAAATCGTCCAATCACATCTTGACACGTGTGCAATGTCAAAATGGTGTTAAAATTTCATTTTCCTAAAAAAAATTGTTAAAAAAAAAATTTCCTTTCAAAACCAAGTGTACTATCTTTAAAGGCGTATTTCGTTCCATAAAAGTAGAATAGAAAATCTTCAAAATTAGACTTCAAACTTTAACTCCAATTTACACTTTTAAAATTTAATTTATAAGATGTAGTTTGCATTTATTGAAAACTGATATTACTTTCCACACGTTTTCCTTATGCTAATGTGTGTGTATATATTCAGAGTTATAACCAAATGTTAATAAATAGATCTATAACTAAAATAATATATCAATAAACAATAAATCTTATTATAGTATATTCAAATTAATGAATCATGTTAAGAATATTAAAATATAAACTTTAAATTCAATTTAACTTTTAAATTTTATTAAGTGAACTTCCAACAGAAAAAAGAAGAAAAATTAAAATTTTGAAAAAAAAAATGCAGAAAGTAAGGGTTTTGGTGGTTTCCATGAATCTTCATACAGAACAAGAAAAATTGCAGAAAAGTAACTCAATTCTGCCACAAATTTTCACATAGAATTGATCAACGAGAGCGTTTGATTTTTTTTACTAAAGGAGGAGAAATCGAGGGAACTCTGTAGGCTGTGGAATCAGAATTATGAATCCAATCTGAGTATCCTTCACCAGCTTTGGCTTTTGGCATTTCAGGATGAAGATTCGAAGCTGTGCTAAATTGAGTTTGGAGTGGGAAAGAGCACATGCTAACTTGAACATCTTCATTCGGAAACTCATAATCCTGAATGAAACAAAAACAAACACTTAATTAATTAAAATTAACCGTAATTAATGAGTATTAATTAATTGTAACTAAATATGATACCTTAGAGAAAGCATTTGATGCAGGAAACGAAGCATCTAAAAGGTCTTCCATGCAGTAACCGGGAATGGTCTGAATCAAGTACTCAGATAAGCTGCTTGTTGAAACCGAACTCGAGTTATAAGAAGAACCAAAAGAATCGATGTTTTCGTTCGAGGTTGACGAGGTTGAGGTTGTTCTTGTTTTTTCTTCAAGCGTTATTCCAGTGAGAAGAAACCTGTCGTGCGTCTTGGTATGTTCGTTGACATCATGGATGGAAACATCACATTGTCTGCAAAGTAGAGCTCTGTCTTCTCTGCAGAAGACGTAAGCGCGCTTCTCCTGGCAAAGAATTTAAATAACGTGAGATGTTTTATGGTGTGTGTCTTCTCTGCAGATTTGATTCTTGATCGATATGGGACTTGTTTAATGATTAAAAAGAAAGTGACAGAGGAGGGAGTATACTATACATGACAGATATCACAGAGAGTGGCGGGTATGGAGGTGGGGTGGCAGAGAGAGAGGCGTTTGTGTTTGTGAGCGAGCTTGTTGGCATGGTGGATGGTGCGATCACAGGCATGGCAGAGAGCTGCTTCGTCTGAAGGGCAGAAGAAGGAGGCGACTTCTTTGTGACAGACATCACACTGGATCTTCATGGCTGCTGCTTTGTGTTGTGTTGTTGAATAATGTTTGATGGTTTGAGGTTAAGAGAATTATAATAGAGACAAAAAAATTATGGTGGTCCAGAGAAAACAGGTAAGGTTATTAAGTGTGTTTTTCTCAACATCTGAGAGAAAACTCTGGATGAATGCCTTAAGAGATAAAGACATCTAGATATATCCATGACTGTCTCTTTTTTTCTCTTTCTTTGAGTAAAGTTCAAGCAAGCAAGTTGGCCTAATTTATTTATGGAAAATGATATTTTCGTAATATTTTTTGACAATTTTTTTTATAACGAAACACGTCTTATCATTTTATTAGTCTATTTAAATTTATGTTTAAAAAATATTTAAAACAGATTAATCATAAACGGTCATTTATCAAAAATTATTAAAAAATATTGTTAAAAGAAGTTTTTTCTTTATTTATTTACTTATTAACTAGAACCAATGATATATTTTTATATTTATTAAATACAAAATATAAGAGTAGAACAGTTATAGAAACATAAATTTTTATATTTTTTTAAAAAAAGAAAAGAATAAAAGATAAAAAAATAATAATAATAAACAATTAAAAATTTAGATATATCAAATAATATTATTTATTTATTTATTTTAAAAACTTTCGCTCTTTATGAGTTTCTTTGATTCGGAGCTATTATTATTCCGGTAGGACTTTAAGGTGGAGTGAGTGATTTACTGTCTCTCTCATAAAACTATTGTGAAATAAAATAAATAAAATATATAATTTTTCAAATTATACCAAACTTTCATATAAAACTATTACAAATATTATTCATAGTTTAGTTCATTAATTTTAAAATGTATGAATATATTTTTTTAATCAAATTTTATAAATTTATCTTACATTTCAAATGAATTTAAATAACATCTGAGTTTTAAGAAATATTTAGATTTAATTTTTTAATTAAATTTTGTTAAATTATTTAACTTTCAAAATGTATTTATGATAATATTTGAGTTATTTAATACAATTTAAATACATTTATCATGATATTTGAAGTCTTTGAGACACTTTTATTTAATATTATTGAAAAACACTTTTAAAATCTTAAATAAGGATTTAATAAAATTTAGTTAAAATAATTAAATCCACACAATTATAAATATGAAATACTGAAATAAGTTAATCAAATTTGATTTAAAAAATTAAATCTACACAGAGATAAAGACAAAAGACTAAATTAATAAATAAAATTAAAAGAAATTAATTTCAATTTTTCTTAAAAATCAAGCATCCAAAAAAATGTCTTTAACCATTTTCTTAATCTCTAATTTTTAATGATATAATTTTATTATTTAATAAATAAAAATAGTAATTTACTCACTTATTTAATATAATAAACGGTTGTTTTCTTTTATTTTACTAAAATTAAATTAATTTATTTTCACAATGGTTACAAAATTGTTTTTAATATTATCTTTATAAAATTATATATACTAAATAGTACTGTATTTATTAATTATTTATAAGATGATAAAAATATACATTTTAATATAATAAATATATAAAAAAGAGAACACGAGCGGTGTTAATAGTTTTGTTTTCGTAATTAAAATAATAATTATCATGATAAGAAAATTCAACCACCTAGGTAAATATAAAAAATAAAATAATGTTATAACCGATGAATAATTACAAAATTATTAAAGTAATATAAATTATTATGTCTCTTTTCTGTTTATTGTTAAATGAATTATTTTACAATATTATTATTTTATGAATTATCATGCTACATCTTTATGCATCTGCCAGCTACATAGATATACAGCAAGGAGCGGGGATAATACAGCTTTGTCAGATTTTGGAAATAGAAGTTTTTATTTTATCTTTTTAGAATCTCATTTCAAGTTATTATCTCAATTTATTTTAATTTTCGTATTCACAAAATATTGTAAAAGCAATATTAATTTTTCAATTAAATATAAATATAAATAAGTTATAATTTTTTTAATTGGATATAAATATTAAAAGAATTAGATAAATTTAATGTAACAAATTTATACTATTTTTCATCTTTAATTTATTTATAAATTATATGATTGATTAACACGAGACTTATATTCATATTTCCATTATTGATAATCTTTTTGTTAAAGATAGGTTATTTTCGTATTTTTATATACTTAATCATTTAATTATTAGTATTTTAATTGTGATTTTTATATACTATTATTTTATCACAATAATATAGTAAAGTTGATAAAATTAATTCAGAAAATTTAGTGTTAAGAATTGATATGATATTTAAATAATAAGATTATATTATTTTAATATTAAAATAACTAAAAATATAAATAGAAATTTCATTTTTTTATAATTAGTTTTTTAAATCTTTATTATTTTTTTTCTTAAAGTTTTAACTATAGAGTCATCTTTTTTAATACTAGGAAATGTCTAGGTGATCAAGACAACAAGATCTTCATTTTCATCTAATTAATTTTTTCAAAAGAGTAAATTAGTTTATATTTTTTTTTTTTAAGTTGTGTTATTCTTTTATGTATGTGAGCAACCTTTTAATGTACATGTCTTCTTAATTCTATAGTATGTTTCCTAATAGTTCTAACTTCATACCCTTTTCATGGTTACGTGAGTTGTGATTTGTAGGTATAGATAGAGTTCTCTAAGATAAGAGAGTTGTTATTGGTCTCTTAGAACTGTTGGAACTTTCAAGATAAAAGAAGCTAATAATTACTTTAATTTGTAATAATAAGTTTAAATTTGTGTAATATGTTTAATGTACTGTGAAATTGATGTTTGATTTGTTGAATTTTTTATGTTATGCATTAGTTTGTTGTTGAACGATATATAAATTTGAAATTAGGTGTTGATATACCGAGATATTTGCTAAATGGTGTTTGAATTTTGATGAATGGTGAAGAACAAGCTATTATTTTTCATAAAGTTATTAGTTGCTAAATTATGGATTGAATAATAGGCTAAAATAGTGATTAGTTTTAGTAAAAAAGGAAAGATTTTGATAGGTGAAACTTTGAATGAATGGTTGGATGAGTAAACCTCATGCTTAAGGTTCGTTTTTAGGCTATTTATGATTCATTTAGCCATTTAGTGCACCGAGATTTGGTTAGTAATAGTAAAATCTGATGTATGAGTTTTTAGGCAATTATTTTGATCTAATGGACCAAGTCACTAACCAAATGAGCAAAGTGGTACCAAATATGAAGTATAAACAGGTTTTGAAATCAATTACAGTGTCAAAGATATCAATTTGATATTTTGAATAACTCTTACGTGCATTTAGATAAGAATTTGGAGTTTACTAAATTCTGGTATGGTGCTCAGCTATAACCTAGCGATGCCTGAGTGCCTAAAAGTCGAGAACTTTGACACTCAACAACGTCAAGGTGGTGCTCAGGCGCATGTTTTACAAGAAGAACGACACTAAACTGCAAGAGCGTGCCGTCCAATGCCATAATTCTTTGACAATCTTCGTGCTTTGCAATTCTTCTTGTTTCTATTTTTCCAATGCTTATTTGACACTTAAGCTCACTGCAAATTATCGACATACACTTTTTAATGTATGTATGTTTAAATGTCATGTAAAGTTTGTGATAAAGTTATGCATGTCTCGTGAATGAAAATGGTGGATGTGCATTCAATTTAAGTGTGTGGTAAAAGGGAAATTCACAGGAAGATCTTGTTGTTGTGCTTAATGTGATGTATTGTGTAGATTTCGAAATAGGGGAATGTTTATGATACTCCAATAGTCACCCAAACTCAAGTAGAGAGGGATGATTTTGTGGCAAGGAGCACCAAGAGATCCTTAATCCAGACCATAAGTATTTGATGAATTAACCTTGTTTGATAGTTTAAGTAATATGTTGTTTCACTACACATGGTTTAGTTTCCTTAAGAGTTCCATACTAATACATGTATCCATAGTCAAATTCCAAAGTCTCTATGTATGTATATGAGTTGGATAGTATATCTATTATATTTTGAATTGTTTAAATTACATATCTTTACTATTTTATAAATTAGTTTATCTTGTTATTTTGTTTGGTTTTTTTTAATAATCACCTATTTGCTTGATAAATAAAATAACTTATTTAAATTTCGTTATTTTAGAGAAACTTAGTTTTTTTTTTATATATTAATAATATAAAATATGTTGTATATAAAATTTAAATTATAATCATATTCTTTTAAGAAAATTTTAGTGCTTTTGTTATATTATAATTTGTATATAAAGTTTAAATTATGGTATTTTTTTATTATTGTAATAAGATGTTTATATACTCCTTTAATTAAATGTTTTTGTATATGAAGATTTCATGATTTTTCAATATTATTAAAAAAATATTATTTATAAAATTTTCATACGTAACATTCTTTCTAACTTATCCATACTAAAATAAATCATAAATTATAATGAATGATCTATCAATAGATTTATCTTATATATGTAAAAGTTTAATACACCTGATTAACTCAAATCCAAAATATTAAGTATTTTTTATATCATATTTTTAACTTTTTCTTTGAACATATTTAACTAATATTTAATTGAGTTAGCAAAAATGTATATATCACTTTTGTATATACGACAGAAATTTTATATGCAAACCCCGAACAAAATAATTTTTTAATTCAAAAATGAAAATAAAATTATGATGAATATTTATACGGAAATGATAATCACCCGCCCATTACCGTCTCTACCTACCTCTCTATACTGCCAGAAATTATTTTTGTTTATCAGGGATTTTTTCCGCAATAAATTTATTTTTAAAAAACTCAAAAATAAACACCTGTCAAAACGATTTATCAGTGAAAGTGAAATAGCATCATCATCATTGATGTCAGGAAACTGAGAATTCAATTTTTGTCATTTTTAATTCTATTTAAAATTATCTATCTTTTTTATTATATTTTCGAAAAGACAAAATTGGAAAACTTTACCGTAACTCGTTTTCTCATAGAACACTATTTTTTAATATGTTTTCATCATTTGACATAATGACATAATTTATATTACAATATTTAATTTTCTAAAATCAGAATTCCTAACGTGCGTACCAAAAAAATCCAATTTAATAAATCATGTTGTTATATGATTTTTTTTACGACGATTTATTGCTAGAAAAAAACCCTTATTTTCACACTTTGAAAGATAGTTGAAGCATGCTTCCTTTTGCATTTTGAGAATTTGGAATTTGAAATCGGGTATATTAAATTTTTGATTAAATATGTTTTTTCTCTCTTAATTTTTACTAAAAATTAGAATTAATTTCTTTTTGAAACTTTGGTATAATTTAGTTTTCAATTTTAAAAATATGTGAATTTGTTCTTTTATTAATATTTTAAACATATTTCATGATATCATTTGAGTTGTTTACATTCTTTAACACATTTTTTTTTAATGTTAAAATATATTTAAAACCTAAAATAAAATTAACAAAATTTGATTAAAAGAACTAAATTTATATAGTATTAAAGATAAGAAACTAAATTTATCTAAAGTTTCAAAATAAACTAATTTCAATTTTTATAAAAATTAAGATACAAAAACATATTTAATTCTTAAATTTTACTCCAAAGCTATATTTATTTTCAATAATAGAAATATACATCACAAATTAAACACAATATACAATTTACGCAATTTATGAATAAGGTTGATACGGAGCTTTTTAAATTTAGATTTGACGAAAGGGACACACCAAGTTCCAAGAATATAGTAAAGAGAAAATATAAAATTAATAATAAAATGGTAGGAAGATTACATCGTATAAGCTTAAAACTTATAAATTATAACTTATTTATTGATTTACGTCACTTAAAGATTGTATTCATGTCTTAATTTTTAAGAAATGAATGTATCTTTATTTTGTTTTCTCTTATCCTGTTAGCTTTCAATCACTTTCTAACTTAATATTTTATTTTAATTTAAGTTATAAATTATTATTTTTTTCTTAATTCAAATTGCTCCATCCCAATGAGTCAAGACCCACAGATTTTCAGTTTATAATTCACGTTTTAATTTTTATATTGAAGTGATATATTCTATCAAAAAAATATCTCATCCATATTATCATCGTTTAATATTATTTTCAATTGAAATAATAAATATTTATGGATATTTTAATATTCGTTTTTAAACATTAGATATAAATATTAAATTATCTGTCTTGCAAATTTAGTTAAAGTAAAATTAACTTATATTTTATTAGATTAAATTTAATTAAAATTAAATTTTAATTTATATTTAATTTATGTATTTTTTATAATTTTATTTAAAAAATACATAAAATATATATTTTATATATTTTTTACTAGTATCAGCATGTATTATGAGTATTTTCTAAATAAGTTCCTATATGAGTAGTGAACAAATTGTGGATCGATTTTTTTTTATATAGATTAGATTGCAAGTAAGCGCTAGTACTCAGATCCGGCCTCTATCTTTTAGTTGTTATACAGTTTAAGAATAAAACACACACATAATAATAACATATTGTTACTGTTTAATGTATCACAAGATAATTTTAGATTTTATTGATTTAGAAAAGAATAATTGAGAAGATTTTAAGATAATTTTTTTTGTTTATTTAAATAAATTTAGAGATAAAAATATATTTAAAAGTAAAATTTGTAAGAATTAGTAAAAGATTTAATTTATATAACAAACTAAAAAAAATTATTTTAAATTTATTCTCACTTACCTTCAAATCATTTAAATAAACAATAAAAAATTTATCATTAAATTCTCTCAAATCGTTTTAATTACTTTTCTTCAATTCCTTGGTACAGAGAGATGAAATATTTTCTTTATGAATCAAAATTAGTTTACATATTTTTTAAATAATTTTTGTGGTATTGCATGTGAAGATGAAAAATATGATAAGATTTGACGAAACATGGAGGCAGAGCCAGAGAAGCCTAAAACACGGTGTTTGTAAAACAGGTTCAGAATCCGAAATTGAATTATCTGTTTTCAATCATAATGTCTGAAACAACGCATTGAAAAGTAATATTCTAATATAAAATCACGTTTTTCTTGTCTATATTGTAATATTCCAACCATCAATAATTGCGATGCACCATGCCCCCAAAAAGGACTTTTTCAATTTAAAAAAGCGCTTTTATGGCATATCGGCCCCCACTTTCAAAATCATGAAAATGCTGGTGTCATTCCCATCTAACATTACCAAAAAAAATTAAAATATGCATTTAGCTTTTCTTATATAACAGAAATTTTAGACTTTTCTCACTTATCTCCTATTGAAAACTGTGCCCATCTTGCGTGCACAACTGGAATTTTGGTTTCACAAAAACTTAACTTTGTTTCATGTTATAAGAAATAAAACAATGTTTAAAAAGTTAATTTGTTTATTAAAGTTGATCTCGGCATAATATGATCATTCCGTACTCATTCGCTCAATTTGGTTTTGTCAATTCAAAATTGAACGATTTCGCTAATATAAAAAGATAAAATATTTTGACAATATTTTTTAATATTTTAATATTCTTTAAGTGTTATTTTGTAATTAGTTTATATTAATATTTTTTAATTATTATTATTATTAATTGTAAAATAATTTTGAATGAATCACGGATAAAAAAATATTCAAATGTCATCAATTCAACCATAATAATAAGTGAAATAAAAACTTTAACTTAAGCTTGAATATTAACGAGAAGATTTGATTTTGTTTCCAAAAACCAAGACAACATATATTAAATGAAATAAAGTCAATCAATAAATGAAATAAATTGTAGATTTTATATATTTATATTGATTAAAAATAAAATTAATTTATATAATAGAATAATTATGATCTTAAAAATTATTTCATGTGTGGAGTCAAGAATTACAATTAAATATTCTTTTACACTTTTCTTCTAATCACACTTAACATTAACGTAAGTATCTTTAATCAAATTTCCTATATTTTTTATGTTCGAACTCTAAATCATATCATTAATAAATTTATAATCATAGTCGTCGTAAATACAACTTACTTTTAGGGTGTGGTCACTTGGAGGTGATAGGAGATAATTGGGGGAGACTGATTTAGTGAATTTGAAGATAATATCTTTTGTTGTTCATTTGAGTGAATTTGAAACTAAACGAAAATGAATTTTGAAGTAAATTTTTTTAATTTGTCATAAAAACTAAATCCTACACCAATTCTCGTAAATTTTATTTCAAAATTCACTCTCTTTTACCTTCAAATTTACTCAAATAAATGACAAAAAAAAATTACCTTCAAATCCACTCAACCACTCTCCCTAATCACCTTCGATCACCCTCAAGTGAACACACCCTTAAGCTTGACTTAAAACTTTATAAAATTTGTCACCATTAATTAATTCAATGTCTCAAGTGATATCCTGACCAACCGGTCATAAGACATTTGATATTGACTGTACGCCCTGCATACAGTATATAAATTAATTTTTTATATAAAATGAATTAAATCTAAATTAATTATTAAATTTAAAAGCCGAACGAATTCCTAACTGATATTAAATCTCAGTTGCAACATGATTTCAAAAGCCCATTTTGAAGAATAAGTTGCTTATAAACATCCCTTTTGGTATTTCTTGGTAGTGGTTGTTGCAGAATTTGGTCCTCTGAGTGTATAATAATGGACCAAATGAAGGCTGAGAAATAAGCAAATCTGAGAAGTGGAAGAATGAAAATGGGAAAGTGATTATATATAATTAAGTCGGCAAAGTAAACGACAAAAAACACTTTTTTCAATATGCAGGGTTCACACTATATGATATTGCTTCAGAATCTTTGAAACACGACATTGTAGGAGATATGCAGGTTTCGGAGAACAAAAAGGTCGGCACAAGATAAGAAAGGAATATTTCCCTTTTCATTCCTCACATGGATCGCTTTTTCAACCACCTATAGTGTTGTATAGTGAAACGTCCTTCTAAACAAAAATTAAATCTTTAATTTATTATAGATGATGATTAAATGTTAGAAATTCATATCGAATAGAGATAAGATCAATTTATAATATATAAGTAAGGTGTAAATCTTATTTTATAAACTAATTTTGTAGGATTGAGTTAGACTTAAAATCCACTTCTATGGTATCAGAGCATATCCTAGCGAGTTTTAAATGGGTATTTTTTTTTTCTGTTTCTATCTGTTGTTATACCGTATTCGACCACTCAATTTTTACTATCACGCACGAGATGTCTATCCTTCGACTTGAAGGGAGTGTGTTGGAAGTCTCATATCGAATAGAGATAAAGTCAATTTATACCTCACCTTACGAGTTTGCTTTTGATACCATTTCAAAAAATCTTTTACCATTAAAAATATATATATTTATATAAATTCATGATCAACAATTCCTTTAGTCGATGTAAGACTTTGTTTGAAATCTAACATTATCAACACTAATGTAATCTGATTAAACTTTAAATAATTTTTCAAAATATCTTCTCAGATCTTAGTGGGTTCTATCTCGCAGTAGAATTTTTTTATAACAAAAAAACAAAACTTTAGCATCATGTATCAACAATTAAGTTACTGTGTTGTATGTTATTGCTTTGGTTGTGATTGAAGTAAGTATTATATTTTATTAAGACAAACTTTTTCTAATTGATGAAGGTATCAAAATCGAGAAAAATGCAATTAAATAAATTTAAATCGAAAGGATCGAAGAAATCGAAGAAAATATTAAGGAAATGATGAATGTTGAGTGCGTTGAATGTGGACTTATTGAAGAAACAAAGGTGACGTTTTTGTTCCGTCAATTTATAGACATGAATGTTAAGTAACACAAAGCCTTAGCTCTTTTAAGGCAAATATTTTAATTAAATAATATACCTTTTAATCCGATTTTATTTACAAGTTAAATTAGAGATGTTCGAATTGCAAGATAGACTTGGTATATTTTTGTAAATAAATTCAAATTTACTTTTAGATTATCCTACTGCTTTTATTTTATTTTTTGAAAAATATTTTATGTAACGTGATATTGTATTTAAAGTAGACTTTTTAGTTTAAGATTAAGTCAAATACTTCATAAAATGATAAAGTGATGCCAAAAAGTGTCTATATTTAAATGAAAAACTTGTTTTTGGTACTTTAAGCGTATAGAACAAACAGAGCTTCGAGGAAAATAAAAGTAAAAAAATACAATAATTAATTGTTTTTTGGTCTTGATTTTGTATACTTTCATGTTTGCAAGTGAGTATAATAATAACCACGCTGGCTACAATGGGCCTACGCGAAACTAACTGGGCCGAGCTTCTGACGGCGCTCCACTATTGCTTTCTAGACAATTTTTCCTGCATCTCCAAATTTTACTTCGTGCAGCCCCATGAATTAGAAAATACTATCTTTACCCCCTTAATCAAAGTAACAATCCTTATATCACTGCTCGAAAGAAGAAAAAGAGAGAAAAAAATTGAAAAATACTATGAAGGAAGAGAAAAGAGTAAAATATAGAAAAATATATTTTGATTTTTTTTTTCTGAGACATACTTCATGTATTTTTGAAACTTATCATAAAACATTTTATGTAAGAATGTTTTGGAAAACTGATCCCAAAAAATATTTTATGTATTTTTGAAAAATTTATTCTAAAATTTTTGTTATTGAATATATTTCGTGTTTTTTGAAAATTTATTTCAAAAGTATCGTTCCTGAAATCTTGTTCTAGAAATTATGTAAAATGTATAATCCAAAAGTAATTTTTATAAAAGGTAAAATGATCGTTTAATTTGAGTTGGTGCGCTAACAAATTGTGGGGTTGCAAGAAGTAAATGCCTAAGCGCCTGTTTCACATGGCCCGTATTTCCCTGATAGCACGTTTGGGCCTACGAGTTATTTTTGTATGGACAATAAAAAATTAAATTTTAAAAAGAAAATTTTGGACAGGTAGTGAGTATATGGTTGTTATTTGGATGCGTAAAACTTGAAGCGTCACTGGAGAGGTGTCTCTCTCTCCCGCCATTGAAGTAGCTATCTATCGTTCTGAGAATGAAAATACACGCATTTTGTGTCTCCGCTTTTGCTTCTACGTTTTCTCCTTTTCCTAACCCTAAGGTGCTTTTTTCAAATTCGTGTTTATGTATTTACACTATTTAGTTTAACCTCTATGTTGCTTATCGTTAAATCGTGTTATCTGTAGGGTGCACTTTTGCAAGATTGGAAACTTCGGAAGCATGCGCTGAGCTTGAGGCTCACGCCATTTCCTTGGAATTCAAGTTGCAGAAAGAGGAGGTAGCAGCTATTCGTGTTCGATGTCACTGATCAGTGGTTATTGTTCAATTAACTGTTATATCTAGTTGTGGTAAAAAAACACTGGATTGAATTGAACTTCTAAGAACTGCACTAGATTAAACTTTTAAATTTTAAGCTGTTTAGAATTTTACCTACTGAATTGTTTTATGACGGTTCATAAATGAAACAGAAACATAACATGAAACTGTTGTTGTGTTTAATTGTACAATATCAAACAATAAAGCAAGATAAACAATATCAAAACATTAAACGAAATGAATAAATTATTTCTATTTGAAAAAGTTAAAATTCGTTAACTATATATAGCAATGCAGTTCAACTTCATGATGAAATTATCTTGGTCACTACATATTTAAACCTGTTGCTACACACAGAAATGCAGTGACTGCGTGAAGAGTTTTGGAGAAAAAATATGTCATATTTGGTAACCTTAAAAGCCTTCAGTTTTTGGATTTAGTAGTAGCAAATTAGTAGCTTTGCAATATTTTGAGTTTTTTTTTTTTTTTTTTCTATTATTATTATTATTATTATCTAAAACATGTTCTTTGGTGTAATGAACTGTTTTAGGCACAATTCAATTCAATTAGTATGAAGCGTACTTGTAAGAAAAGTGTTGAGTTGAAGTTGAAAAATAATTATTTTAAAATGCAGTTCAGTTTATATTAAAAGAAATACTTCAGTTTGGTTTAAAAAACACTTCAGTTCAAATATCTCAAATAAAGTTCACCCAATTTAGAAATAGTTTAGACCAATATACTCAATTTTGTTTTTCAATCCTATAAGCTATTTTTTTCACTCTAATTTAATTATCACCCAAATCAGTGCAGTTCAAAATTTTTGTCTACCCCTAATTGTATCATGTGACGTGAAGGTTTATTTTCACTTCTAGTGTTGTATTCTAATTATATTTTATTCTAATATATTCTAGTGTGCGATTAAGCTATTAAGAGTCAGAATTGTGAAACGGCGTGTTTGGATCTAAAAACAGGAGAACTTTCATATGTGCAGCCAATCAAGAAGCTGAGGATGCTTTTAAGAAGACAGTTGAAATTGATAGGCTCATAGATACACTCAGAGAAGCTAATCCTCGCGAAGTAAGATTCATTCTAAGCAACTTTCATAGCGGAATTGTGATTCAGACTCGTTTAATATTTTTATTGATTGGTTTTAGATAACTTTTTTAATAGCACCCTTGTTGTTTTCCTTTTTCGTAAACAGCTTCAGCAACTTGTTGTTGAAAACATTCTTGCTTTCAATCCTAGCTTTTGGGTTCGACTTGCGGCAAGGACTGATACTTGCAAGTCTGAGGATGATAAAGTACACTTCTAATTTTCCAAAATCTTTATGGGGTAGTCTTTGAATAGTTCTTTCTTACATTACACTATTTTTTGGTTTTTGTTATTGCTATACAGAAAGATTATGAAGAATTGGCTGCATCGGTCATGAGTTTGGTGGATTGTGTGGTGCATAAGACTAATGTAACCCTCTCTTATGACTGAACATTGTTAAACAGTTATTTGGTTATCTTTGTAGCTTCTTATAACAGTAATTTTGTTATCATGCACATGCTTTGCAGGAGAAGATAGAGTCTTCCACGGATGTATTGAAGGGAGTACTAAAACCTGTGATTGACGAGGAAGGAGAGATTCCATGGCCTCCTAGAGATCCTCATGCTGTAACATTGATGGAAAAGGTGAACTAAAACCCGTTTCTTATCAATTTTATATTATGTCCTTGTGCCCCTCTCAATTCCATACGTGGTAAAGCAGGCAACAATACACAATTCGTGTCATGTGTTAACATTAAGCTTAATTTGTGTACTATTTGATTTTTATTTGTTGCAAGGATTTCCGACTGCCTACCTTCATTCTAAAACCCAACATTTGATATACGCATTGTGTCTTTGGTCTTTCATTCACCTTCAGGTTTTGTAAAAACTGAATTCGATTGGACTTTGGAGACCAAATGATTGATAGCAGTAATTAACTAGGTGATGTCTATGTGCATGTTTGCATAAACTTCTCCATAATCACTTCAAGGAGAAGGAAAAAAAACACTTGTTCATAAATTAAAATTAACTTATGTATAAGTTAAAATCATATTATGATATTGGAGAACTTTCACAAATTAACCTATGTTCGAGTTAATTTTAGTTTATAGAGAAACTCTTTCATTTTTTCGTGTCATTTTTTTCTTGTATAAATGCTTATAAATAAATTTATCTAAACAGACTCCATGTATTCTTCTACTCCCTTGTTAATGCAAGTTTAACTGAGATGAGCACCATAGTCATTTCAGAATTCAAAAAGTAAACAAGGTGTATGCTAAATTGTGATATTTGTTATTTGTTTATGTGTTTCTTCCCTTATAATTTCTAAAGAGGAGCTTGCATTTGGGTAAGCTATTCCATTTGCTAGTGGATTGTTTTGGTTATTTGAAAATATTTTCGGTAAATCCACTATCAATATAAATTTTAACTCCCAATCATTAGGAAATAAGTCAAAGGGAACAAGAAGGACAACTGGATGAAGGCTTCCTCGCTGAAGTTAATGCACAGCTACGACAAGTAAGTCTGTCTTTTTCTTGTACTGCTTTTTGTTTAATTTTTTCAGTCAATATTCAACAGAACCTTATACTCTTGTAACAACAAACCTTTGTCCAATCCTCACTGTCCGTGCTGTACTTATTCTTAAAACTTGCTGTGGTTACTTATATTCCACAACAATTTTTGTTTTGTGTGGATTCTTTTGGTGTATAGCTCAGATTTCTACTTAGCTTCCTGCTCCAGTAGGATACCGTTTAAGATATTTGCATAGAATTGTTATGTTTGATCAATGTGTATTTTGTATGTGATTCACACTTTCCCCCACTTTTCTCCACTGCAATATTACATATAACAAATTACTTGTTTATTTATCATGCCTATAATGAGCAGGCAAAGGAAGATGGTGATAAGCCTGGGCTCGAGGCTATGTTGCAAAAGGTGTTGCAGCTCTATGCTTCCAAAGTTCTCTCAAAACGTACTTATGCCATTAAAGGTATGTTCGTAGTTCTTGTATTTTATGTAGAAAATTTATTTCCAATTAGATGAGTATTTGCTTGAGAAATAATGACACCAATCAGTGTAAGTGCTAGTTTTGTTGTTTATTTTTATTTAATTATTTTTGTACTCTAAATTTATTAGTACATTCGCTTCACTTGACAGGATATAGAAAAGGTGGGACAAAGTAAGTTGAATTAATTAAGTTAAATGCAGGAATTTTCCTTCTACTTGCCATGGTCAAACTGTAATTAAATGCTTACTTTTTTCTTTTAACACGATCATGGTTGATTTTTAGTTCTCTTTTTTTCTCTTGTTCGTATATGATCTTTCTAGGTGCTACAATTTTTTATCCTTTTAGATCTGAATGGCCATTCTGAAAACTCTCCCCTGAATGGAGAAAGGCATGGGATAATAAGCGTATTGACTGTTAATTGTGAGGTTCTAGAGGGAACAGAAGAGGGAGATAGTGTTAGGTTGGTTCATGATGTCGAAGAGTATATTACAAATTTAACAAAAGACAAGAAGAATATAAGACAAGAGTAATACAAGTTTCCAAGTTTAAATATCTAGCGTCAACATTGCAAAATGATGGGAAAATTAATAAAAATGTTACATTTAGGATGGAAAAGGGATGTCTAAAAGGGAGAAACGCATCATGAGTTATTTGTGATCTCAAAGCATCTATCAAAATTTAAGACACTCTGTAGTATTGCTATGCATCTGATTATACTGTATGGTAGTGAATGTTGAGTTTTAATGGGACAAGGGAAAACATGAGAGTGGCAGAAATAAGAATGCATTTCCAGATAAACAAGACAGAAAAATATGCAAACTGATTGCATACAAGGTGGTATCTGTGTGACCCGATTGAGGAAAAGATGACAAAAAATTGGTTAAGGTGGGTTGGACACATACAAGAAAGGCTACTGTGACACCTGTGCGTAGATTAGATTGCATGGTTTTTAGTTCACCAGGAGGGGGAGGAGGAAGATAAAGAAATATATTGGAGGAATTTGTTCATAGAAATTTCATGGTAAATTATATCTTTGTAAAATCTGATCTCTAACAGATGCATGGCATTGTGTGATTTATATAGCTAATCTCACTTAGTGGGATAAGGCTTTTACTCGAAGAGTTTAACAATGGAAATATATGACGAGCGTTTGGTTGGATTGATTCATTTAGGAACTGGGATCGGGTTTATCGATGCATTGGGATGGCTCCCACGTAGTGAGATCTATTTTTTGTTATTGCGGCCATTGAGCTGCTATTTGATCACTATAATGTTTCTCCTGCAAAATATCAGTTTCATCTAGAAATCTCGTCGTCTTGAATTCTTGCTTGTGGGTTACCAGAAATATGGGGCTTTTATGTCTAATTTGGAAGGTTGCCGTGTTCTTTTTGCAGGGAAGGAAGTGTTAAAGGACGAGCAGTTCCTTGAAACCATAATCCAAGGTGTCTTAGTTATCCTAATCTTTTGTGTTGTTGAAAAACATTCAATTGTAAATTTCATATCAGAATTCTGTTCCTGCTTCTTGACAAAGAATGACGTCGTAATTTTCGAGTTTAGGTTTAATTTCTCTTTGTTTTCTTTCATCCTCTTTAATTAAATGTATTATGCGGTTTTTGATTTCATTTTTCAGAAGTGTCTTTTTATGGATTGTTCATTTCACTTGGTTTGATGGTAAAAAAATGGCATTTGAAATGATGAATTTTATTTTTATCATAAATATAATTTCTTATTGGATGAATAACCTTATCTTAAAACCAATACATCTTGTGAATCTGATCAAGAATCATGGAAAATAGCTTATATTAAAGGGATTTTGGCAAACCAAATTAGTAAAACTTCTATTTGAAATATTACTAATTGGCGGTTTATCTTGATTTCTGTTTATCTATTCAAGATTAATATTATCACGTCTTTTATCTCCAAATACTGATACATAGCTTGTTTCAATGATCAATCATATTTTATCCCTTGCAGCTCCTGAGCAGGAATGGAACAATATTTTGATCAATGGATTGACAATTGGTGCGGGCAATATTTCAGCAGAGGAGCTCTTCGCTGTCTTAAAGAAACGAATTGAACGCGTTTTGATTCGAACGGTGAGACAGAGCGTTGTTTTCATTCGTGCAATTATTGTTTATTTTCGTCCTCTACTTAACTGATGATGTTTCTTTGATTTGTCCTCGCTCTTTCTATTAACTGCGTGCTGCTAAAAAACAAAGGAGGGAGGCTCTTACCGACAGCGCATTCTGACAGAGTACCTGAGAGGCATTGAAAAAAGAACAGAGGAGATTGTTCAAGCGCTTCAGGGGAAACCACAATAGCATTTTCTTCGAACCTGAAAATGGCTTGGCAGTTAGAATGTCATAAACCAAAGTAATGTTCTGCATGAGGCTGGAAGTGGTTTATTATTTGTGAAGCAGATCAAGCTGATACAATGAGCTGGAGAAATATAATCACATATCTTCAATCAGTAGCAGTACTCACGGATCGGAAGATTGGCTTTCAGAATAGTATCTGTCGACTTTCATATTCAGGTAGCAAGTTAAGTAATATCTCCTGGAAGAAAATATACATATTTATTGTAATATTGGAATCTGGCAAAATTATTTTAAAAAATAAATATAATCATTTGTGGTTTAAATTTTGTTAATGTTTTATTTTTAGTTCGTTTTTGTTTCTATAACCTTAGGCACTTGCATCTGGTTATTTATTCTCAACCTGAAGATATGCACCTAGAGTGAGTTGCAATTCTTTTTTGAGACAATGAAATTTGAAACATTAATATATAACATTATTATTATTAATGGAATTTGTTCTTAAGAATTTTCAGCATGCTGTTTCTTTAAAGAATTGCAGAGGATTTAGATCAATTTCACGTGCTTGATACAACTCTGGGCAAATAATTGTAGGTTATATTGGGCTTAATATAATATACAATTTATGATTGTTGTATCAAGCTGGATGAATCTATGAGTTGGAAAAGCCATATTGAAGACTATATTTACTACGACAAATGCATATCAATTTTTGGTGCATATATATTAATGTACTCACTTTTTTTTATTGAAAACGGCACCTGAAATATATCTTGAGATGATTATAATATTTTTACTAATACATTTTTCCTAAAAACATAATTATATTTATGTTACATTTTTTAATATAAAAGAAGACTAATCAGCTAAAACTTATTTTAATTTATGACTCTTGCTTAAATAGTGAAGTATGGTGCATTGCATAAAAATTTTGGCAAGTGGCTTCTAATGAACGAAACATTCATTTCCTTCTACCTTTGTTTTCCTCAGTTGTTTGGTATGATTCCATCATCATATTAACACTTCCGCACTTCGCTTCAAATTAAAGCTAAAAAATAACTAATAGACTAATAGTTCATAATTTTCACTCATAATAAATTAATTTCTAAATCGTATATTTATGTTATTGACCGAACCATTAAATTATCACGAAATTATCATTAATATTAATTAGTTTAAAACAAAATGTTATTATTTATTATTAAATCATTGTTAATTTAAAATTTAATTTAAAAAATATAAATATAAATTGAGATAAATAGTTATATTTATTATGTATTAAGTATATAAATGTCAAATAAACACTGATTTTTATATTAAAATACCTTATGTAGATAAATTGCAATTCAACCAAACGAAATAAAAAATAACTTATAACATTGAACTCATAATCATAAATTCTATTTTAAGTCGATGTTTATTTGAATTAAAAGAAATTGTCATTGACCACCATTTACAATTGTCGTAAAATAACAAATGTTGAAATTGACGGATAAGTTTGTATTTGAATTACTCTATCTGTTTACTTTTAATATAAAAGAGTTTATATCTTTCTTAAGACATTCTAAATGACTAAAATGGATGAATTTTAGATAAAATAAAATATAATCAATTTTCAATAATTATAGAAAAATGAAAAAATATATTAATTCCCGGAAATTAATGGTTGATAAATATGTAATAAATGGTGATGATGGCAGAAATGCAATAACAATGTCCCATTTGAAACTTCAGAAGGGTACGGTACACTACTTATAGAAATTTGATTCCGATCTCTCTCTTTCTCTTACTTTCTCTGTGTCTCTCGTTATTCTTTTTCTTCGTAAATTAACAGACATACCCAAAAACCATAGCCAGATCTCATCTGAAAAGAGAAGTGAATATTCTCGTTCTCTCTCATCTCTATACATGCTTATCATCACTCTTCTGTCGGTGAACTTGATCTCTTTGTTGTAATCAGATCTGAGGTAAATTCGCTCCACTTTTCAATTCCGCGTTGCATTACGAATCCACCGAGTAATGGTAATTCCGAACAATGAGATTCGATTTTCATTCTGATTAGTCGGAATCAGTGAGAATTGGTGGGGGCAATGTTAATTGTTAATTACTATATCTTGTAATGAATTTAGTGTCCGAGGTTGGTTCCATTTGAGGCGAGAGAAACGTTTTTTGTGTGTCGGAATGGGGATTGGGGTTTCGGGTTCTTATTGAGGCATTGGAAACTGGAGTTTTTATCAATTTGATTGGATCGTGCAGAAACGGTGTTTGTGATCGAGGGAAGATGCTTACCAAGTTCGAGACCAAAAGTAATAGAGTGAAGGGACTCAGTTTCCACAGCAAGAGACCCTGGATCCTCGCGAGTCTTCACAGTGGCGTGATCCAGCTATGGGATTACCGAATGGGGACCCTTATTGACAGATTCGACGAGCATGATGGTCCGGTTAGAGGTGTTCATTTCCATAATTCTCAGCCCCTATTTGTCTCTGGAGGTACCTTATTCACAACCCTTCTTATGTTTTTGAATCTGTAATTTGCTATCTTCAATTATCCTTACACTAATTATACTCTGATCCGTTAGTTATATATCCTTTATTGTTGTTGGTCTGCTATATCTGAATGGGGGCACTTAATTACAACCTCCTTATGTTTCTCTATCTTTAATTTTACTATCTCCAATTCCCCACACACTTCTTAGCTCTGATCTGTAAGTTGTGTATCCTTTATCGTTGTTGGTCTGCGCATATTTGAAATATTAGTGGCAAAATATTAGTTTTTACGGAGACATGTAAGCTCCACTAGAATCCGGTTAAATCTTGCCGGTTTATATAGATTTGTTTGTGTAAGAAGCATCTCTCTGTCTAGATCTGCCATGCTAAACGAATAAAAGTAGAATTATGACTGATTACTCATATTTAAGTGTCTTGGAGAGGAATTTACTGCATTATATATAATGCTTCTTTTATTAGTTTATATCTCTTTGCTTGCCCCTGGTTGATGAAACAAGATTATAGCATGAACAGCAAGAATGGGGGATTTGCATATATGTTTTAGTGTAGTTGAAATGCTCTGGATCTGCAAATTAGTTTATATTATAAATCTGGCTTTTGAAAACAAAACAGTGGTGCATGACATCTTGTTCTAATGGTTGGGTTCAATGTGATCTTCGGAAAGTTTCATTTGTCACTTGGAGTGGAGAAGATTTTGATGTGTTATGTACTTTGATAAAACAAATTATTGTTCTAGTAGAATAGGGAGGGGTTTGTACTTTATACAATTTCACTATTTTTTTTTTTCTTGAGACAGGGGATGATTACAAGATTAAGGTTTGGAACTATAAGATGCATAGGTGTTTGTTCACTCTATTGGGACACCTTGATTATATCCGCACTGTGCAATTTCATCATGAAAACCCATGGATTGTGAGTGCCAGTGATGATCAGACAATTCGCATTTGGAACTGGCAGTCACGGACCTGTATATCTGTTTTAACCGGGCACAATCATTATGTTATGTGTGCTACATTCCATCCAAAAGAGGATATTGTTGTGTCAGCCTCCCTTGACCAGACTGTTCGTGTTTGGGATATTGGTTCTCTTAAAAGGAAGGCTGGGCCTCCTGCAGATGACATTCTACGATTGAGTCAGATGAACACAGATCTTTTTGGAGGTGTTGATGCGGTTGTTAAGTATGTATTGGAAGGTCATGATCGGGGTGTCAACTGGGCTGCTTTTCATCCTACACTGCCTCTCATTGTCTCCGGAGCTGATGACCGACAAGTGAAACTTTGGAGGATGAATGGTAAATCTGAAACAAAGATAATTACTTTATATTCTCCTAAATAGTAACTGCCTAGACAAGTGAAACTTTGGAGGATGAATGGTAAATCTGAAACAAAGATAATTACTTTATATTCTCCTAAATAGTAACTGCCTAGGAATGTCAAATTCTTTCTATCCCGAATTTTGTATTGATGCTATTCTGATTGTTATGAATATTAATAAAACAGTGTTTGGACGAACTATTTTTTGTATTGTTGGTACCAATACCTTTCATACAGGACAGTACTTTCATGCATTCACTTTTTAGTGCTTAGTTATCCGAACCAAGTATAGTATTTTTATTGACCTTCTCAATGTCCTTAATATTTTTCACCTGTTTTCAGACACTAAGGCATGGGAAGTGGATACTTTGAGAGGGCACATGAATAATGTTTCATGTGTTATGTTCCATGCCAAACAGGACATCATTGTGTCAAATTCCGAGGATAAGAGTATTCGAGTATGGGATGCCACAAAGCGGACTGGAATACAAACTTTCCGCAGAGAGCATGATCGGTTTTGGATTCTTGCAACACATCCTGAAATGAATTTGTTGGCAGCTGGTCATGACAGCGGCATGATAGTCTTTAAGCTGGAGAGAGAAAGACCTGCTTTTGCAGTCAGCGGCGATTCACTATTCTATACGAAAGACCGATTCTTGCGTTTCTATGAATTTTCTACACAGAGAGAGACACAAGTACTTACAATCAGACGACCTGGCTCCTCAACTCTGAATCAATGTCCAAAGACTCTTTCCTATAGTCCTTCTGAAAATGCAATTCTTCTCTGTTCAGACGTGGATGGAGGATCTTATGAGTTATATTGCATATCCAAAGATAGCACAAAGGACAGTTTTGGTAGGGGGGATATGCAAGATCCAAAGAAAGGTGTTGGAGGATCTGCAGTCTTTGTGGCTAGGAATAGATTTGCCGTCCTTGACAAAGGAAGCAACCAAGTCTCTGTAAAAAATCTGAAAAATGAGCTTGTGAAAAAGAGCGCCCTTCCAACTGCTGCAGATGCTATATTCTATGCTGGAACAGGCAACTTGCTATGTAGGTCGGAGGATAGGGTTTTTATATTTGATCTACAGCAGAGGATTGTTCTGGGTGATCTGCAGACCCCTTTTATAAAGTACGTAGTCTGGTCTAATGACATGGAAAATGTTGCTCTGCTCAGTAAACATGCAATTGTCATTGCTAGCAAGAAGCTTGTGCATCAATGCACCCTTCATGAGACTATCCGAGTAAAAAGTGGAGCCTGGGATGACAACGGCATTTTTATTTATACTACATTAAATCATATCAAATACTGCCTCCCCAATGGAGATAGTGGGATAATAAAGACACTGGATGTCCCCATCTATATCACAAAGGTTATTGGAAACACCATCTTTTGCTTGGGTCGGGATGGGAAAAACAAGGCTATAACTGTTGATGCAACAGAATACATCTTTAAGCTTTCCTTGTTGAAGAAAAAATATGACCAGGTAATGAACATGATAAGGAATTCACAGCTTTGTGGGCAGGCTGTGATTGCTTATCTACAACAGAAAGGGTTTCCTGAAGTTGCCCTCCATTTTGTTAAAGATGAGAGAATAAGATTCAATTTGGCTTTGGAGAGTGGCAACATTCAAATTGCTGTTGCATCAGCAACCGCAATTGATGAAAAAGATCACTGGTATCGATTAGGGGTAGAAGCTCTTCGGCAAGGTAACTCTGGTATAGTAGAGTATGCATACCAGAGGACCAAAAATTTTGAGAGACTGTCATTCCTTTATCTCATTACTGGTAACGTGGACAAACTGTCAAAAATGTTGAAAATTGCTGAAGTGAAGAATGATGTCATGGGCCAGTTTCACAATGCCCTATATATGGGGGACATAAGAGAGCGTGTCAAGATCTTGGAGAATGTTGGACATTTGCCTCTTGCTTACGTCACTGCATCAGTGCATGGACTACATGATGTTGCTGAAAGGCTTGCAGCTGAACTTGGCGATAATGTTCCATCTGTTCCCAAGGGAAAAGTACAATCTCTCTTGATACCACCATCACCTGTGTCGTGTGGTGGTGATTGGCCTCTTCTCAGGGTCATGCGGGGAATATTTGATGGTGGGTTTAACAATACAGAACGAGATGCAGATGATGAAGAGTATGAGGCTGCTGATGGTGATTGGGGCGAGGAACTTGACATGGTTGATGTTGATGCATTACAAAATGGAGATGTTTCTGCAATTTTGGATGAAGTAGAAGTGGCTGAAGAGGATGACGAAGAAGGGGGATGGGACCTGGAAGATTTAGAGCTCCCACCTGAAGCTGAGACACCAAAAGTTTCTGTCAGTTCACGATCTTCAGTGTTTGTGGCCCCAACACCTGGGATGGCCGTTAGTCAGATATGGATTCAGAGATCATCTCTTGCAGCTGATCATGTAGCTGCCGGCAATTTTGATACTGCGATGAGGTTACTGAACAGGCAACTCGGGATAAGGAACTTTGTCCCCTTGAAATCTATGTTCCTAGATCTGCATACAGGCAGTCATTCCTATCTGCGTGCCTTTTCATCCGCACCGGTTGTAGCAATTGCTGTTGAAAGAGGTTGGACTGAGTCATCCAGTCCAAATGTGAGAGGCCCACCAGCACTTCCTTTCAAATTGTCTCAATTAGATGAAAAACTCAAAGCTGGTTACAAGTCAACAACTGCTGGAAAATTTTCTGATGCTCTTCGCACCTTTATCAATATTCTTCATACCATTCCTTTAATTGTTGTTGAGTCAAGGAGGGAGGTTGATGATGTGAAAGAATTGATTGTCATAGTGAAAGAGTATGTCTTGGGGCTGCGGATGGAACTAAAAAGAAGGGAAATTAAGGACAGTCCAGCACGCCAGCAAGAGCTTGCCGCTTATTTCACCCACTGCAATCTTCAAGTGCCTCACTTGAGGCTAGCTTTGCTGAATGCCATGACTGTCTGCTACAAGGCAAAGAACCTTTCCACGGCAGCTAACTTTGCCAGGAGATTACTCGAGACCAATCCTACTGTTGAAAACCAAGCTAAGACAGCAAGGCAAGTGCTGGCAGCTGCAGAAAGAAATATGACTGATGCCTTACAATTGAACTATGATTTTCGGAACCCATTTGTAATTTGTGGGGCAACCTATGTGCCCATTTATCGTGGACAAAAGGATGTCTCTTGCCCCTATTGTACTTCCCGTTTTGTGCCAACCCAAGAGGGACAGCTATGTGCTGTTTGTGAGCTTTCGGTGGTAGGGGCGGATGCTTCTGGATTGCTCTGCTCTCCTTCCCAGATTCGTTGATTGCGCTGGATCAGGAGCGGTTGATGAATTTTTGTTTCAGGTCAATTTTCAACAGCAGATAAGAATCCTATTCATCAATTAATATATTTTTCTGTAGAAACTAGAAGTAGTCAAAAGTTACTGTTTGAGTGAATTTCTGTCTTTCCTTTTTTCAATGGTTTCCCTTTATGATTTTCCCCCCTCGTCTAAGTATAAGAAGAAAGGGGACAAAGTCTATTATTAATCTTTCGTGCATGTGAAGTTTTCTTGTATTATGTTGAATTAATTTTGTTAGTTTGAGTTGGAAAAAAAAGTAACATTTTGAGGCTTTAATAAACGGACTTATACAGTAATTCATGATTACTTTTTAAAATAACGACTCGTTTTGTAGTATAGACCATGTTTCCATTTTTCTGATTTTTGTAACTGCCCAATTGTCCCCAGTATATGGGTACTCCTCCTCCTGCTTAGGTTGGTGCTTGTAGCAATAACGATACCTGAATCACTCTATTCTATTACATTATAGCTTCTATATCAAAACGTTTGTTATGAATATGATAAATCCCATTAAAAGTTTACATGTCCTGAAGACTCGAATTTGTCTCAATCAACTGTTAATCCTACTTATTTAAATAATAATAATGGTTTTGGTTCAAAAATTATAAGATCGATCTATTAATTGTATAATTCAAATTAATTACTTGAATAAACAAAAAATTATGCTAACATTTAACTTTAATATAAAAACTATTGTTTCAAAACTCTTTTAATTGGAAAATACCATAAAATATACAAATAAGTCTGCATCTGAGTTTTATTGGACGATGGTCTTTGCGTGTCTATTGTTTCGCCCAAAATATCGTGTTAACATAAGAAAATGGTTTTAACTTCAAAATTACATTCGAGTGTTTTGAGACCTATTTCAAATTCTGTCAAGTCCTTAAGACTTTTGAAACTCGATGAATTTTTAACTAAATTTTGAAAATCAATTAAGAATTTGATGAATTTTGAATTCTTTTTAACTCTTAACTGGTTTTGAAATCCAGTTAAGGATTGATGACATGAAAAAAAAATGCATTAAAATCTTTATTTATTTATTTTTATTAAATGAAAGGGTAGATATTTTTTTTATGGAGATACAAGAAGGGATGAAAGTACAAAGAAAAACACTTAAAAAGTGTAAATTATGTAGTTAATATAATAATGATATTGTAATTAATATGAAATAATAAATAAATTTTATTGTTTTCTTGCCAATACTAATTTTATTAATGATATAGAAATTATTAATAAACATGATAACATAACAAAACCAATTTTATTATGACTATAAATAATGATATAGAAGTCATTAATAAACATGACAACAAAACTGGAGGATATTTATTAATTATTATAGGTGAAGATGTGAAAGTCTTTAAAAACCATGATAATATGAAAAATAATAAAAATCACTTATTATTTTATATTATTTATAATATCATTTTACATTAATCATACAATTTTATATTTTTATTATATAACGAAGACAAATGAATAAAATAAAGAAAAATAAAAATCATAATCTAATTAAAGAAAAAAAATATAAAAATTTTAATACTCAACCAATAAATAATAATAAGTAAAACAGTTTCTTTCCTTTATTTTCCTATTATAAAGCTAAATTAGAAAGATCCTTTTTAATAAAATTATTATTGACAATAGAAGTCAAATTACTGACACTTATAATGATTATTTTGTAAATTACATTATTTTTATTATTTACAGTATAAAATTAAACCAGCAAACTCTTGTACGAAACAGATTAATATCACGTATCTCACCCATATTCACGTATTACGAATAATAATAATAATAATAATAATAATAATAATAATAATATTATTATTATTATAAAATTATAATTATGATAAGACATCACATTTCCTTACACAAAAAAACTGTTTATTTTTCGTTTTAAAGATGCATTTAATTTTTTATTTTTTCAACAATTTTATTTTGTACGTTGTTCCATACCAAATTTATACATGACTATAAGAAGCATCTGTGAGTGGCGACCACAACACGTAACTCCATTTTTACACCACTCAACCACCATTTTGAACCATACTCTCATCTTCTTCCTTCAACTCTCTCTTTAAAAAACTAATTCAACAACCATTTTTCTAAAAACCATTACAGAAACAAGGACTTCAATCACAAACGAAAGACCATCATAGCAATTCAAGGTAATTCGAAATATTTAAGATCATTATTTGTAATTTCAAATTAGATAATATTATTTAATTATTATTACTATTTTTCTCACTCTTAAATAAAAAATTATTATTGTTTTTTATTATGAAATTAATCATATTTTTATTTGTTAGATATATATTTTATTTCTCTCTTAAAGTGTGTATTACTGAGAAAATTATAGTTGCACATAGTAAAATATTTCAGCATCATTTTCGTTTCTTTTGAATGATATTTTTCATCATGCATTGTTGTTATTCTAAATACGATAAATAACTATCTTGATAAAACTTCATTAAAATCTTCATATTTACTCGTTTAAAAATGATTTCAAATTAAATATTGTTTATTAGTTTCTATAAATGTAGAAAGTTAAATTACAAATATTAAAAATGAACAACATTTAAGACATAGTGACAACCACCATGTGGTTTTTGTTCTCTTATCAGTCTTAGTTAGTTAGTTTATTTTTTATTTTTTTCTTGAAAAAGTAAGATTAGTTCAATGAATTATGATTGAAAATATATATTTTGTAAACAGACATTGGCTATTGTGTTAGGAAGTAAAAAAACATTATAATTAATACGATTTTTTAACAATTTATGATTAATATGCATGAATAATGTTTATTGTAAATTAATGAAAGTTTATCTTTAACACGCAAACTTAATAACATGTTGGTTTTAAAAAATATTGAATTTTCAGTTTAAATATGTTGATTAATATTTTGTTACTATATTAATATAATAAAAAATATTTTAAAATTTTTATAAAATTTTATGCATATACATGTATTATATAAAATAAAACGTGATCGCCAACTTTTTTTGTATCACCGGAAAAATCCCTTGCCTAGTTTTTCTAACGTGAGATTGTGTAAATGTTATTTTGTTAATCTAAATTTTAATTAAAGATTAATCTATATAAAATATAAGATATAAGACTTAAATTTAATTCAATACGAGAGTAATGAAAATTAAAATCAATATAAAGATATTAGTATCAAACTTTCATTCTATAATTAAAGTATTTTATCTTTAAATAATCTATTAAAACCTATTTTATTTGAATATATGTTATAATTAAATTTATTTAAAATATCAATACTTTATATAATGATCTTAAAAGTTATATTTATAGAATAAAATTACTTATATCAGTAATATACAATTGTTATATTCAGTAAAATCGACACCTCTCATTAAACTCGCATAATAAAAGGAATATTAATGAAGCACTGTTTTATTTATAAAATTTGAGTTTGTAAAGCATCTTTGTTTTTTTTACGAACAAATCATTTTTTTATATTAGTTCTAACTTAATCTCATTTAATATTTCACTTCATTTAGATATATTTTTATCACGACAAAAAAATTTATCTAATCGTATTATTATAATTTTAAATTTGTATTTAGAAATTCCAAGAGGATTTCAACGAGTTGAATTAATTTTTCGTCGTACCACAAAATATCACTACTTTATTAATTGAGAAAAAAAAAAGGAGTGGGTAAGAAGACGTAACTAGCAAGAACCCACACGTACGAATCCCACGTGTTCGATTGGTATTGGCTTAAGCACGTAATAAAAGCTGTTGTAACGTTGTCCCTTAACGACACGTATCCGTGCATTGCAAGCAACGTATTTTATAAATACTTTATTTATTATTATATTTACTCACACCACACACCAACGCAACTAAGAAGAGAGAAAAAAACAGAAAGAGAAGAAAGAGCAAGAAGAAGAAGAAAGAATCAATTAGGGTAACCATGGAAAACCAATCCTCAGAGATGCACTTTCTTCTTCTCGAAGAGGTTCAGTTTTTGAAGGTCAACGACGATTCTCTCTTGCAGTGGGAGCTCGTCGATGTCGTCGACGCCGAAGAGGAATTCGACGAGTTCGATTCTTCCGATTCTTCCGATTCCTGTCCCAACCGTGCTCCAATTGAAGAAATTCGTCATCTTCTTCTTCGTGAGAGTTTACACGATCACGACGTTGATGGCGAATCGCAAGTCGAATCGGGTTTAGATGTTCGGCACTACGATCATCACCAACGTTACTTTCCTCATCGTGATGCTGATGATGATGAGGATGAGAATGATGATGGTGATGATGATGGCTATGGTTTGGATGATGAGCTTGTTCCGTGGACGGTGAGCAACAAGTTCGGGAGACAGAGGATGAGGAAATTGGGGAAAAGGGCATTTTCGAAAATGCACAGCTCCAAAAAATCTCCTTATCTGTTTGTGAGGCCTGGGTGTGTCCGTGGCAAGCACGGTTTGGGCCTTAAGCACGTTACTGACTCCTAATTAGGGTTATGGATTATTGATTTGGTGCTCTCTTGAATATGTTAGGCTGCTTAATTTAACTTTTAGAATCCCTGATTATCATTTGTATTTTAATATCAGGTGGATATATCTCTAGGACATGTAATGATTGATGTCTTTCTCTTTTGTGCATACCTCGCACTGATTCTCAATGTATTTACCAATGGAAAATGAAAAAAATTCTTATGCTTCTGCGTATTTTTTGTTGATTTTATGTTTGGAGTTGGAGTTTTGTTCTGATTTTGAATTGGTTGGTTTTGTGCTGAAAAATCTGTTTCTATAGGAACCGCAAAATTTGAAAGTGAACATTAGTCAGAAATGGTTTTCATTCAAACCTGTTTGATTCGTTCAAGCTTTTGGAAGTTGAGATTGAGCCATTCGTGGAAGTTTCTTCTCATTCTTTCAATGCAATCTGTGATTGGTACGTCTCTGTTATCAAGCGACACTTAACTTTTTCGTCGAGAGAAAAATATATGAAATTCTCATTTTCAATTTTGTTTCTTTTTTCTTTTATCCGAATACTTTTATTTTTTATTTTTAGTGTAGCAACTTATTTTATAATCGAATGATTAATTAGGATTTAGACACTTAAAGGAACATTAACATATTTAAATTTTAAAAGTTAATATATAAATACTGTTTCCGAATGCAATAAATTAAAATAAAGAATTTGTGTTTTAAACAAAATTTTAAATTCAAATAAGAAATTAGTTTTAAATATAATTTTTGTAATGCCTTGAAAAAATATTTTTTTTGTCGAGTACACGTGGCAGCTAGTCTTTGGGCCAAGGTTAAATGAACAAAAATAAACTTTTGTAAAAGCTTGACACTCTCATGTTCTTTCACAACACTTCCTCATAAAACACAACTCTTCTTTTTTTCTTCTTCATTGCTCCACTTTCCATCCATCCAAACTCAAATTTTCACCATTTGTTTCTTGAATTGAAGCAACCCAAGCCTTTAGGGCTTCAAGAGGAGCATTTCCACCGATTGAATCTTCGTTTCATCCAACGGGTAAGAAAACCCCTTTCTCCATTTTTCCCTAGGATTGTAAACATGCAATTTTTTGCTACAAGCAACCCATTTCATTTTCTTCCACAATCTAGCTTTTATTTGGTTCTAAAATTCATTTTCCATCATCAATTGGTGATTCATAGGTGATTCTCATACTTTGGAGTTTCAAGCAAGTGGTTTAGAGTTCCTAATTGAGCGTGGCTGTCCACACTAGAGGTAAGGGGAGCTAGTTCTACTTTTCATTTTAGTTGTATGATGTGAATGCATGATAATTTTGAAGTGGTATGTTGTTGAAGACATGAAATTGGTTCTATTGACTTGAAATGCATGTATGGAAGTGGGTGTGTTATGTGAATTTGGTGATTGATGGCTATGAACTGTTTGGAATGATTTTGAATGATGAATTATTTATGTTGGAACTATTTTGGTGTGAAAAATCTGTTGTGGTATTGTTAGGAAGAAAAATCAAGTGTCTTAGGGTCAATTTTAGGTCATTTAGAGGAAGTGAGGTAGTGATTTTGAGCAAATGAGGTCTGTCACGTTTTTGGACTGTTGAGGTAGCTTAGGCAAGTTAATTATAACTTGTTAGAACTATAAAATTGGTTAAAATGAGGTTCTAAATGGTAAAAGTGGAGTTGAGTCCTTAGGTTGAGGAAAACTAGTGTTTTGAGTGAGTTTAGAGGAAGTGGGAGGGTGTTTTTGAGTAATTGAGGTCTAGGGTATAAGTGGGCAGTGGGGACAGTTTGATTAAGTCAATTATGACTTGTTAGAAGTTTTAAAAGTGGTAAAAACATTGCTTAACTGGTAGAATTAGAATTGGGCACATGTGTTGATGAAATTGAGTAATTTGAATGTAGATTGATGTGAAATCACTAGAGAATTGGTTTAGGAAGTGTTAAAGTTGATTAGGCAAGTTAGATTCATCATATAGATCAAGTTAGGAGTGCTAGAAATCCACCAAAGGCCTAAAATGAAACTTAAGGGTGTGAGTTTGAAAATTCTGCAGAAAAATCTGCAGAATTCACGCCCGGGTGCCCCTGAAGGGCGTTGGGGCGCCATTTTCTGCGGTCGTGTTTGTTTTTGATAGTTTGTGGGGTTTCGGACGTCCGTTTTGGACGTTCTTTAGGTCGCTCTGGGGGTTTTTGACCCTTCCGGAGCCATTGGTGAGGGTCTCAAGGCTGTTTGAATTACTTAAGTATTGATAATTAAAAGTCCTAAAGAAATTTGTGTTAATAAGTGTTGGTTTTGTGAAAGTATGTAATGTATGAGTTGTTTTTATGACATGGTTGATGTTGTATGATGGTGTATGGGTTTGGTATGAGACAATATAGTAAGAATGCACTTGAATGACTATGAAATTTTACGTTTGATGAATCAAAGTGGTTTATGAGGTACATTATTGATTCAAGAGGAATATCATATGATTTAAAGTGGTCGAATGGAATACGAAATTAAGATCTCTCGGTGAGATCAATTAGTGTATTGAATGTATGTAAGAGGCTTCCACTGTGGGGGGTTATCCCTAACACTCTAACGATCTTTCATTCTCACTTAGAGAGGATTGACGCGTGTGGTGAGAGTAGTGGGAGGTCCTAGGGTAGGCGCTGTCACTGAAGGTCTATTCCGCGGTAACGGACCAGCCTTGTGTGTGGTCGGGTGAAACCCCTCGGCAATGGCTTTGCAAAGCAGTAGAGGCCACCACAAGTGCACAACCCGCCCCAACTCTATATACATTCTTAGTCCGGACAAGTCTAGAGGTCTTTATATGATAGGATGATTATTTTGATGTGTTTTATGAAATTAATGTCCATGTTTCCGAGGATTCACAAGTTTATGTGGGGGTGAAGGTTATCAGAATTATTAGATTAAATTTGATTAAATTGTATGTTTATTTGAGACCTAGCTTACCCTTGCATTGTATGTGTTGCATGTGTTTGCCTTCCCCCTTGCGATGATCATCCAATCCTTTGGATGTGAGCAGTAGATGATGAGGTACCCTTGGAGCAGGCGTGGGAGACTGAGGAAGATCTAGCCCCTAGTACTTAGGACGTTTATTAGTTCTTATTTCAATAGTTTGTTAATTTTTGGAAACACTCTCTAGGCATCCTTCGATTTTTAGTTTATTATGTATTTTGGAGAACTTTGGGGAACTTGTACTCAAGTCTTATTTCGTTTTAATTTCCACTAAATTTCGGATGACTATATAAATATTTAAATATTATCATCTTTATCTCTTAACTGCTTTCACATATTGTAATAGCTGAATCCTATTATATTATATGTGAATATGATATTTGGGATGTCACAATTTTATTTCTTCATTTTAATTCATGTTTATAAAATCATTTTTAAGAGAAATTTATGTTTCCAATTTTATATTTAAATAAATCTGCGTGTTTTAAATACAGCGTTTATAATTTTTTGTTTTTATTTCATGCTGATAAAACTATTTTTTAATTTTAACTTCTTAAGACAAATTTGTGTTTCTCGTGTAAAATAATAGAATAATTGAAAACAACACCGTTTGAACATTGGAACTCATAAACGTAAAAATTATAAGTGAAAATTAAATTTAAAAAAAAAAGAACGAGATTCACGTATAGACATTGATTGTGTATATCTCCTCCAACTGTGACGACCCTTTAGGAAGTGAAGAGACCCAAAGAAGAAAATATAAAAAGAACTTCTATCAAAGTACAATAATATTTTTAATATGTAAAATATAAAAACCCTAAAGAAGAACACCCAATAAACAAAATTCATTAAAATAAATTAAAATAAAATTTCAGAACAAATTAAAATAAGAAAATATATATATATATATATATATTTATTTATTTATATACAAAATTACTCTCTGAACTCCAACCATTCAAATAAACATTACCTTACGGGTGAGATGTAATTGTAAGGGGTGCAGAAAGCAATAGCGTACACGAAACCCAAAGGCCCGGATTCAAGCCCACAGGTTTTGGCGGGAATCTACAAATCATTCCCCGCCATATCTTCCCGTTATTGATCCCTACTCACCAGTTGCCGCGCTTTCTGTATCACTCACTCTTGCTTCTGTATCTGATTTTCTCCGAGACAACCAAATCCATGGCTTCCGATTCTTCTCCGAATGCCAACAACGGTTCGTGCAGCTCTTCTCTCTGCTCTTCTTGCGGTTTTCATTTTCCGAATTTTCTGATTTGTTAATTTTTTCAAACCTCTTTTCTGATAGGTCCTACTTCCCCCGACGACTCCCTTTCCAGCCCCATCGGCAACACCTTCTCGTCTCCGGGAAGTAGGCGCCGCCGCCGCCGCTCCTCCACTCCCTCCGCATTCGCCACTCCTTCGGAGCGTCGATCTCGATTCGCCTCCTCCGAAGCCACCCCAACCTCGCCGCGCTCCCGCCATGGCGCCGGCGGAGGTGGGCGCATTCCCATTACACCTACCTCCACAACAGATGACGCGGCGGCCTCGTCTGACGGCGGCGATGGCTACGACATGGACGACTCCTTGCCCACCACGGTGTGGGGCACTAACATACGCGTGGAAGATGTGAACAACGCGATTCACAGGTTTTTGAGGGACTTTAGGGAAGCGTCTTCGTCGCAGGGTGAGGATGACGGGTTGAACTTGCACACCGAAGGGAAGTATGAGAAATTGATCAGACAGGTTATTGAAGTTGAAGGAGATTCTCTCGACGTTAATGCGCGTGACGTGTTTGATCATGACCCTGATTTGTACACCAAGATGGTTAGATACCCTCTTGAGGTGCTTGCTATCTTTGACTTGGTTTTGATGAGTATGGTTAGCCGATTGAAGCCCATGTTTGAGAAGCACATTCAAACTCGGATTTTCAATCTCAAACACTCAACCTCAATGAGAAATTTGAACCCTTCTGGTGAACTTTCATTTCATAATTCGAAATTATCTATCTTATTGTTGGCAGCTGGGTTGATATAACTATACCATGGCATTTTTTTTTGTAGATATTGAGAGGATGGTGTCATTGAAAGGAATGATTATAAGGTGTAGTTCAATTATACCTGAAATTAGAGAAGCCATATTTAGATGTCTTGTGTGTGGATTTTCCTGTGACCCAATTCCTGTGGAGAGAGGTAATTTTAATGGGATGTTTCTGCTTATTCCTTTAGTGAGTGACCACTTACTGTCACTTTACCCCAGTAATGTTTTGCTGACTATTGCGATTTTGTAGGACGAATAACGGAGCCCACTAGATGTCTGAGGGAAGAATGTCAATCCAGGAACTCCATGTCACTTGTTCACAACCGATGCAGGTAATGCAAATCTTTCCTTTATATGTATAAGGGAGGTTTGTAACCTAACAATTCAAAATGGAGAATCTTTCCTTTATAAAGAAAAACTCGTTGAAACGTGTTATGATTTTTATGGAGCAAAATTCTGAACGAAGACATCTTTTGTTTCTTTTCTACTTCGTTGATTCGGTTCCTTTATTTGCTTTTTGTACAATCTGGGATAACTAATGCTTTTCTGGCAAAGTAAAAGATACCTGAACAACTGGCTGCAAAACTTAAGCTTCTGAATCGGTTGTTATTCACCTGTAAATTCACCTACTTCTAAACACCTTTTAAAACTGGCAGACTAATTAATATTATTGTTGTAAAGATGATCAAATATTTCTATGTTAATAAACATAATCAGCCCGCTTTAAATTTAAATGAAATTTAACTTTCTGTGTAGTCTACTGTCTTTCAAGTCTCAGCCTATAATCAGTTAATTTGTGACAAAGGTTAACTGTGTTGAATTATAGGTTAAGAACCATACTTTCTTTTCAAGAGGTTTACGGTGCATTAAAATATAATTTAATTGAAATGGAATCGGTACTGGGTAGAATTTGGTGACGGGAATAGAGGGGTACTGTCGCAGTCTGACCCTGTTTTACAAATGTTTATTTTTTTTTATAACTATGAGCTTAGATTTCAATTCTGCTAAGTAACCATAAAACTGCAGTTCACATGTATTTTTTCTTCTACAACCAGGTTTACTGATAAGCAAATTGTGAGGCTCCAGGAGACACCTGACCAGATACCTGAAGGAGGAACACCTCACACAGTTAGCTTGCTGCTACACGATAAGCTGGTGGATACTGGAAAGCCAGGTGACAGAGTTGAGGTGAGACCTTAGTGATGTACTAATGTACTTGTGATATCCATATGTGCATAAGATTGTCTAATCATGCCATCAAATGTTCTATATTTTCATCAGGTGACTGGCATCTATAGGGCTATGAGTGTTAGGGTTGGGCCAACTCAGAGGACTGTTAAGTCATTGTTCAAGGTATGCGCCAAATATTATTAACACTTTTACACTGATTATGCTGTGTGACTGACATTTTTATTTTGTCTGATGTTGTAGACATATATTGATTGTCTTCACATAAAGAAGACCGATAAGTCTAGGATGCAGGTAGAGGACGCAATGGATATTGATAGTGGCCCTGGCAGAAATGAAGAGGAAGTTGTCTTTGAAGAAGACAAAGTACGGCTTGTATATATTTACCATGAAATCCAGTGCTTGCTTTATAACTTGCTAATTGTATGCTTGTCTGAGTTGCAGGTTGCTCGATTGAAGGAGATCTCAAAACAGCCAGATATATATGAAATACTGACAAAGTCATTGGCACCAAACATCTGGGAGCTAGACGATGTGAAGAAAGGTCTTCTTTGTCAGGTTAGGCATCTTTTAATTATGCATTCTTTGATTGCTTACCAATTTTCTGAGGGTGCTAATATATAGTTGGCTGCAGCTTTTTGGTGGCAATGCATTGAAATTGGCTTCTGGTGCCAGCTTCCGTGGTGATATAAATATTCTCCTTGTTGGTGATCCTGGGACTAGCAAGTCCCAGCTACTGCAATACATACACAAACTATCTCCACGTGGCATTTACACCAGCGGAAGGGGAAGCTCTGCAGTTGGATTGACAGCATATGTAGCTAAGGACCCTGAAACAGGAGAAACTGTATGGACCATGAATGGGATATTTTACTGCCTTTTACACGTTTAACACTGTGGAACCTAATCTTTCTGCTTACGGTTCAGGTTCTTGAGAGTGGTGCCCTTGTTTTGAGTGACCGAGGTATCTGTTGTATTGATGAATTTGACAAAATGTCTGAAAATGCAAGGAGCATGTTACATGAGGTTGATTACATTCTTCGTCTGCCTATTTTTGCCAATGCTGTATTCTGCAGCCATATACATATTTTTTCCTTCAAAATTTGTCTTAGTCAAAATTTCTCAGCCGTACTGTTTAGTGACTAATGCACTTGTCTCTGTTTAATCTAGGTGATGGAACAACAAACTGTTTCGATAGCAAAGGCAGGTATAATTGCTTCCCTCAATGCTAGGACTTCGGTGTTGGCTTGTGCAAATCCAAGTGGTTCAAGATATAATCCTCGCTTGTCTGTCATCGACAACATACACCTTCCGCCCACACTTCTGTCCAGGTAGGCTTTGCCCATAAGCTGTGATAACTAGATTATTAGATTATGGGTCTGGCAGCACATTTATGCGAGCTCCCATCTAGGCTTATTATCTATGTTGTACAGTGGGAGCTTCTAATATTTTTTATTCATTTGTTTATTAAAAGAAATACTAAACATGAAAATGAATTATTTCTCTTCAACAAACTATGGTGTGAGAAGTAGGGGTTAAAATAAAGTCTCACTGAACTATCATGCAGGTTTGATTTAATCTACTTGATCCTTGACAAGGCTGATGAACAGACTGACAGACGCCTTGCCAAACATATTGTGTCCCTACACTTTGACAATCCCGAGGTCTAGAAAACTTGCAATTAATTTATTCAAGGTTAAGATTCAAATTTAAGCGTTATGACCTACATTGTTCTGTGTCTTTTATGCAGAATATGGAGCAGGATGTGTTGGATCTTTCTACGTTAACAGATTATGTTAGCTATGCCCGAAAGTACATACACCCTCAGCTTTCTGATGAAGCTGCTGAAGAGTTGACTAGAGGTTACGTGGAAATAAGGAAAAGAGGAAATTTTCCTGGGAGTAACAAAAAGGTAATGTTTTCACTTCAAAAATCATTTCACTCTTTGTAGTATTTGCTTCTTGCACGGAGCTAAATTTTGTTCGTTAAAATTTTACTCAATAGCTCTAACCAATCAATTTAACCAACAAGTACACCAATTTTAATGTAACTACTAGAGTAAATTTCTCAGCGAAGAATGACGTGCATGATCGGGCACCGATATTGTGTATTTTGGTATTGATATCTGTAATGTGAATGAATTAATTTGCCATGTTGGAATTGTGAAGGTTTCTGTTTTTATTTTATAATGTATCTCTGACATGTTTGCTCAACCTTACCAATTTATTTAAACAGGTGATAACAGCAACCCCGAGGCAGATTGAGAGTGTGATTCGTCTAAGTGAAGCATTGGCTCGTATTCGCTTTTCGGAATGGGTTAGTAACACTCAATCTTCGAATAATGTACATATATTGAATAGTACCACAATTATTCAATAACCTGATACAAACAGGTCGAAAAGAATGATGTAACGGAGGCTTTCAGGCTTTTGGAAGTTGCAATGCAGCAGTCTGCAACGGATCACTCTACTGGTAGGTTTCCGATCAAGCCTAGTTAAATTTCACCAGGAAAAAAATTAATTGAAAATGTGTTTAATTTTCATGCCGTGTTTTCCCTTTATAGGAACCATTGATATGGATCTTATTACTACCGGAGTGTCGGCAAGTGAGAGGATAAGAAGAGAAAGTTTGCTACAAGCAACACGCAACTTAATCATGGAGAAGATGCAGATTGGGGGACCTTCTATGCGGTTATTAGAGGTATGGTTAATTGTTCTATATGAAATATGCACTATATAGAGTATTTAGTTTCCTATGACTTTAATTAATACAATTAAAATGATAATGTAGTTATTGGAAGAATTGAAGAAACAGGAGACTGGTGTTAGCGAAGTTCATCTCAATGATGTAAGTCTGTAATTTCCCCTTTATAAAAGGAAACTTTTAACCTTATTTTACGAATGTCCCATTTCAAAGGATAACCTAACTAATTGGCTAATTTTTGTTAATGCAGCTAAGAAATGCAATAGCTACCCTGGCTACCGAAGGATTTGTTAGCATGCATGGTGACAGCCTAAAAAGATCTTAACCGGAAGCAGGCTCTAGCCGTGTATGCTGCTATTTCTCCTTTAGTTTTAGATTGTGTCCAAAAGCCTTATTAACACTATGTATCTTGTGCTCATGTTTAGTACATATATTTTTTATATTGGTTTATACAGTGCATTTATAGGCCTCTTTAGAGTTATTTTTTTTCTTTTTATTTATTTTTCCTTTACCCTAGTTAACGATGCTAATCAGACATGTTATGTCATAATTGAACATCTACATCTTAACAAAATCAATTTGTTGACATGGATTTTCTTTAGTAGAAGAGTTTAGTTTCTGATATAAAGTAGCCGGAGTTTAGTGTGTTCTTGGTCATATTTTTAGGCAATTTTTTTCCCCAGTTATAATTTTATGACTTTAGTTCATTGCTATCCCTTTACATTCTGTTAATATGGTAATTCAGTTGGTTATTTAAGTTGGATAATGCATTTTTGTGACTGTTAGTATGTTTTAATTTATTTAATAATTTAATAAGTGATTTAATTTTGAGAAACTAGTAATTTTGGTACGAGTAATAAAAGTTGAATATTGATTCCAAATTATAGGTTAAAAAATGAACGATAATTGGAAATTAAAAATTGTGTGGACTGCTTTTTAAAGTATATAGACATAAAAGAAACAAATAAGTAAAATGGTAAGAACAATAAATATTCATTTATTGAGCTAATGGGATTTGAAGAACAAGTAAGTTTAATAAAGAAAGCTTTATAGTAAACGGATGTTTTAAGTAGTAAATATTTTTATCACACATTTTAATATATATTGTTAAGTGTAAAATTTTGTTGTGCTTACTATGCATATACTCTAAAAAGGCCATTTTGTAGAAGTTGAAAATTTGTTCCTTTTATTTGAATAGTATAGTGAAATTCAAAAGTTCGAAGTTTTAGTGAATTAAAAAGGAAGCTACAATATCATACCAAATTAAGGCTATTTTTTTTTCGCATTAAATTTGTTTTAATGTTTTTATAAATCATATGGTCTGTCTTTTAAAAAATATAATGTAAATGTATAATTTTCTAATAATTATTATGAAAAAAAAAAGTATTGCATTCATAACAGTTTGTATATTATAAGAAAATAATTGTATACGATATATATTCATACTGGAGATGAAACAAATCAATATATGCAATGTCCAATGATTGCAAACTGTCACTGTTTCATAATAACTCATGGTTGACGTGGGTAGTTTCTTCGTCCGTGACACCTACTGAAAAATCTTGTCATGTCCTCAATTCATATTATTGGGCCATTTTCTGTTATCGAAAAATAACATTAATAAAACTCGGTGTTATAATGTGATGTTTGAAGTATTTATTTTCATAATCAACTGTTCATATTTTACCACTAGAAATTCAACTTCTAGGAAATATGCTTATCATAAGTAAGAAAAAAATAATATTATGATGACTAATGGATACTTATAAAGTAACAAAAAGTAAATTCACTTTTTACATGTATTATAGTTCAAAAATTTCTAGTTATTAAATTTTTTGTTCTAAGAGTTGTTGGACTGTCGTCTAATCAATTAATATTTAGTTTATTATTTGAAATTTATTTAATTTTGTAAAATTGAATTAAATTTAAAATTTAATTTTAAAATAAAGCGAGATTCAAGAATTTGTACAACTGTTACTGACAAGAAAAATTAAATATACCATCAATATTGGTATAAATTATCCATTATAAAATTATGTACTTAACTAAAAGGAAAAAGCTTTCTCTTTGATTAATAAAAATTGAAGTAGATAGTTTTTACACATTCTTAATTTTAAACGATCACCAGCCAGCGCAGCACCCTTGCCCACCGGAGTTAATGCACGTCACATTTTATTTTAAAAGTTTAAAGAGACTTTTATGGAATAAATTATTCTGTAGAAGATAAGTTTAAAACACTAAAAAATATCTAAATATCTTAAATTGGATCAAATTTACATAATGTGATAAAATTCTAACATGTTTCAGAAAATAAACATGTTATTCAATTTGTTATTTTATTGAAGATTAATAAAGAAATATGTAAAGAAAATATTTCTCATTTTATATTATATTTAATACGACTTTATTAAACGATAAGTAGAATGTTATCAAATGATTCATCAACAAAATCACCTATAAATTTAAGAAAATACTCTTTTATTTTTATTTTACGTTTTTATACGTGATTAAAATGTTATGCCCTTAGTTTTATTTTATTTTCAATTTTTCAGCTATTTATATGACATACAATTTAAACGATTAATTATTTCTCTTCATCTTTTTTACTTGTTCTCTTTTTAAATTTTTCTTAAATATGATTTTATATTTATTTTTATATATTGGATTCAGACGCCTACACAAAATATATAAAAAAAAGTAAGATAATCGATAAAAGTAAAATGTAAACCACCATAAAATCAATAACATTAACAATTAATTAATCAAGCAACGATAATTTATTTTCTTCTTCTTCTTCTTCAACAATAATAATAATAATAATAATAATAATAATAATAATAATAATAATAATAATAATAATAATAATAATAATAATAATCACAATTATTAATTGAAAAAACCTGTAAAACTTAAAAGATATAATAGTTAAATTTAGTGCCAGGTGAAAGTAAAAAAAAAAAAAATTGAGCAAGGAAGGATCTTGAAGAGATTGGAAGGTAGTGATTCGATAAGGGGATTATAGAGAGAGAGAAAGAGAGGGGGGAAAGAGACGGAGAAAGTCTCTCTGAAGCCGTAGTTGAGACTGAGATCGATCATTGCCTCGATCATCTGTCTTTGATTTCGCAGCAGAGAGAGAGAGAGAGAGAGAGTGAGAATGGGAGAGGTAGCGCGCAGAGGATGTTGTCCTCCGATGGATCTGTTCCGTTCGGAGCCGATGCAACTGGTTCAGCTCATCATCCCAATCGAATCCGCTCACCGCACTGTCTCCTACCTCGGCGACCTTGGCCTTCTTCAGTTCAAAGATGTTAGTACTCTTCTCTTCTCCGATAAACCCTTTCTCACTTCCCTCGCCTTTCAATTTTTCGTCGCGAACTCGTAATTAGGTTTCCGTCTTCTCCGAATCGGTTTCTCTCTCTCATCGCATGATTTATCTGCTTATTGATCCGAAAAGAGACTTAGATTTTGTTTTATGTTCGCTGAGGAGTGCAGGTTTACTGTCGTACTTAATTGACCGATTTCTGAGTGGTGATTAAACTTAACTTGATGTTTTTTTCTCGAAATTTATTAGTTATTTGAACTTAATCCCGGTGATTCTTGAATCTTGGGTGAGTGGATGGGGAAAGTACAGTTCGATAACGGGCTTTTTATATTGGAATGCTGAAGCACCTAGGACGATGTTATTGTAGTAATCTAGCAGCGTGATACGATTTTTCTTGTTTTTTCATAATTTTAGTTTGTATAGGTGTTTTAATTAAGTTACAAAGGGCTGTTTGGACTAGATTGGGGACAAACGATTATCCTAGCAATTAATTAAGCACGTTGTTTCCTTGTTTTTATGATATGAAGCATGGTGTGCTGCTTTGAGAGACCTTTCTAAGCTTAATGTTTGTGTTGTTTCCAGCTCAATTCAGATAAGAGTCCTTTTCAGCGAACATATGCAACTCAGGTACGTTGGTTTTATGCTATTTGTCAGTCAGTTCTTTATTTCTGGAACCTGTACCTTGTCTTCTTGTTATAAAGTTTTGTGGAGATGTCTTGCAACGATTTGTTTTTGATGATGATTATTACTTGTCTTGTCTGTAACTCAGTATTTCTGTTGCACAAAATCTTCTAGAAGGGAACGGTACTCAGCTGAAAAACCCAAGCCATCAATTGATGCGGAAATGTTGTGACTTTCTTTGTCAGCTTTTGTTTTTGGGATATGATTTGAAAATCATACAAATTTTGTCTTTACATTTGCACAACTTGTATCATATCATTTTAATTTACAATGCCAAAATTTTCCATAGGGCAAGAATGGCTTAGGTAGCGAAGAATGAGGAGAGTAGCGTTTTTTCATAGTGGATTAAGCTTCTCCATTGGAGTTATTGTTTCTCTCACATGACTTAATTTTGGAATGTAGCTTTGCTATATATATTGATTGTGTGGTTGACCCAATAACTGATTTCGGTAAAGACTGTTTGGTATCTATTTGGTGTAAACCATATGATCTTTTTAAGTAGTTTTCTTCTACAGCTTTGCTGATGAAATGGGCAGCTTTTCTCCATTGATGTTTTCTTTTTCTCGTTGGTTTTGTGATCCTGCCCTTACATTTAAGGGGATTTGTTTCCTGCAAACTCATTGTATTTTCTTCTCTTTTTTTCAATCAATTTATTGTTTTACCAACAAAAGTATTGATATTATGTTTTTAAATTTGTTGGGGAATTTATATTTGGTCGTTGTGAAGATAAAAAGATGTGGAGAGATGGCTCGGAGACTGCGTTTCTTCAAGGAGCAAATGTTGAAGGCAGGTGTTTCACCAAAATATTCCACAACACCAGTTGATGTGAACATTGATGACCTTGAGGTACATGAGCATACTTGTGGACAGAGTTTGTTTCCATTTCCTTTTTATTTCTTCTATAGTTTATAATTTGACATCTGGCCTGTCTTGCAATAGGTAAAACTTACAGAAATTGAGTCAGAGTTAGTTGAGATGAACGCAAATGGTGAGAAGTTGCAACGGTCATACAATGAGCTTGTGGAGTATAAGCTCGTTTTACAGAAGGTACTGTGCCTATAAAGAATACTATGATTTTTGTTCAAGAATGAAATCTTATTGGAACTGTCCAGTTCACCCTTTGGAACCATATCACATCCTCGATAAGATCTATCGGATTTTTGTTCAAGAATGAAATCTTATTGGAATTGTCCAGTTCACACTTTGGAATCATATCAGATCCTCGATAGGACGAAATAGGATGAATTGAGACTTTATTTTGTAGATACATAATTATCTTGAATAAGTTCACTATTTCTTTCTTTTTCGATCGTCTGGAAAAAGCAAGATGTTTCTTTTGTTTTTCTACCTATCAATAGGATTCGAACCCAGATGAAGTTCTGATGATCTGTCAAATAAAAAAGAACAAGTGGCTTTGCAAGATTCTTAAGAAATTCTTTGATTTCTTCTAGAAGCATATGATTATTCATCTGCTTCTCACATTCCATGAATAGTCCACACATTGAGGAATATCCAGAAAGGAATATGAAAATAACTAAAAAAGGGTAACTAATGTCTTTTCCTTAATAATATTGGAAAAAGTGAAAATAGAAAATATTTGGGTTAGAACGTCTCACATTGGCTAGGAATATGATCAAAACACTAATTATCAGACTAGGGTAATCCTCCCCCCGAGAGCTAGCTTTTGTGTTTAAGTTGGGTTTGATTTACTTAACTTCTAATATGGTATTAAGTGTCTTATGTATGAAATAAAGTGTTATTGCCTGATCTAGTGCAGAAGCCAAGTATAGATCTATATCCCTGGTTACATGTGAACTTGTGTGGATTAAACAACTCCTTCAAGAGTTGAAATTGTGTGAAAATGAGTAGATGAAATTGTATTGTGACAATTACACGAACTCTTCATATTGCCTCTAATTTGGTGTTCCACGAGAGAGTTAAACATAGAGCGATTGATTATCATTTTGTTTGAGAGAAGTTGTTCAATATTTTATTATTGAGTTTGTCAGCTCTAATAAACAACTTGTAGCCCTAAGATTTAATTTATATTTTCCAAACTTGGTGCATATGATCTACAAGTTCCAGTTTGAGGGGGAGTGTTTCAATGAAATGTTATTTTATTATTATTCTTTTATGTACCCAACGTGAGGGTTATAGGTACAACAGTGTAAGTTGAATATACTGTTTTTTTTTCCATCTTATGTACTCCAGTGTATAAAACCTATACTGCAGACCAATCACTAACTAGTTATTGTCTTTTTCCAGGCTGGTGAGTTTTTCCACTCAGCTCAAAGCCGTGCCATAGAGCAGCAGAGAGAATTTGAATCCCGTCATCTGGGGGATGATTCTATGGAAACACCTTTATTACAGGACCAAGTAGACTTCTTACATCTCATTTCTAATTTTCTTTTATACTATTGATACTAAGCTTTTAACGAATTGGTTGTTGCTGTTTGTTGTGTTGTGAAGGAATTGTTAGGTGATTCGTCAAAGCAAGTTAAGTTGGGGTTTTTAGCAGGTCTTGTTCCCAGGGAAAAGTCCATGGTATTTGAGAGAATTTTATTTCGTGCTACTAGAGGAAATGTATTTTTAAGGCAGGCTACTGTTGAGGATCCTGTCACAGACCCTGTTTCTGGAGAAAAGGTGAATCCCACCCTCCATTTTCTTACAAAGAATGTTTGAAATAAAATAAATAGTTGGATTATGCAGCAGGCTATTTTGCTTTCTTTCTAGCTGATGGAAAGATCATACAGAAATTCTGTGCTGATGCATTTTAGTATAGATGCTTTCGTAGGCTCATTTTTTGAGTCTGTAAATGTAATGTTTACTATTGTGAATAGTTACATAAACCCTATTAGATAAAGGTAGTTTGTTGGCTATTGGTTCATGTCAATGATATAATTTGATGTGCATATTGCAGCTTGCCATGCCGTCAGAGATGTATTGACAGATTCCTCTCTGAATGATGACTTTTCATTTAAAATGTGAATATAAGATTAGCCTCTTTATTTGTAATGTATCTAGGGTTTTCTAATTATATTTCGTTTAGTACTCAATATTGTTTCTGCATGTTGGCTTGTTGTGATTAGAAAATTTAGAAAACAGAAGCGATTATTGAGTGGTAAGCTCTATAGTCTTCTGTTTTTTAATAATAAGACTGGCTACCTTCTATTTTGTATTATGCTTTTAATTAATACATGTATCTGCTGTTGCCTATAGATCTATGATTGCTAGTGAACCTATAATAATTAAGATTCTTCATTGTTTGCTTAATTAAGTTTCTCTCTGTTGTCATATGTGTGTGTGCTTATTGTTTAATATGTTTAATATTCTATTCTATGGTGACTTATGGATGTTCACCTGCAGACTGAGAAAAATGTTTTTGTGATCTTCTATGCTGGAGAAAAAGCAAAAGCCAAGATTCTCAAAATATGTGAAGCCTTTGGTGCTAATCGTTACCCTTTTGCTGAGGAACTTGGAAAACAAGCACAAATGATCACAGAGGTTGGTATTGGTTCTCAATTTCCATCAGTAAAATCTTCTGAACTTCCCGTGTGTCAGCCCAAGTTTTTGGCTGCCACACTGTTTAATGTAGTACATGTGAATTGATTGCCAGAAACAATTGGATGGTAAATTCCTAGGTGGAGTACTGACAAGCCTCTCTTTACATTTTAATTGTGGGTGTGGGAGATATGGTGTACTATTACTGATTCTGATGTTACACAAGCCATGTTATTTGAAAACGCGGATTAGTCAGCAGTCAGTAATTAATTGATGAACTTAGATATTCTTCCTTTGTAGTTGCATCCGTGGTCGATAAATAATTCTTGCTGGAGAAAGAATTTATGGAATGATAGAATAAATCATTAGTGTTGCTAGGCCTAGGCCTAATCGTTCCTTTCCATGTGTCAACAACATATATCTAGCCAAGTTGCTTTTAATTTTTGTCTTATTTTGAAGATCCTTCATCCTTTATATGTTTGCTCAATGCATTATAATTTATGGCTTTCTCCCCTAACTGTTCAAAAAAATCACCTACAGGTTTCTGGAAGACTTTTGGAATTGAAGACCACTATAGATGCTGGACTACATCACCGGGATCACTTGCTAAATACTATTGGGGCTCAATTTGAGCAATGGGATGTTCTGGTATGTCAAAAATAAAAATTAACAATGTTCTGTATTATTCATGTGATGAATTAAATTTATATGCCTATCACCTACTTTACTTTATCAGTCTTTTTATTTGATTGGTTATAAATTTTAATTCCCAAGTATTCAATTTACTTTTTTGATTTTTTTGTTGACATTACTGTTTAATTTCTCTTGACAATGCATTCATGAAGGTGAGGAAGGAGAAATCTATTCATCATACCCTGAACATGCTGAGCCTTGATGTGACGAAAAAATGTCTTGTGGCTGAGGGGTGGAGTCCTGTCTTTGCAAATAAGCAGGTATTTGTCGTTATTGTGATCCTTTATTTTGTATTGAGTTTTCATTTTACCTAACCAAAGTTAATTCCTTTGTAGTTTTTTGTGATATTGATTTTGAGACTTGTTACCTTGAATTTTCAGATCCAGGATGCATTACAGCGGGCAGCATTGGACTCTAATTCTCAAGTCAATGCCATTTTCCAAGTTCTGCATACCAGGGAGTTGCCGCCTACCTTTTTCCGCACAAATAAATTTACTTCTTCTTTTCAAGGAATCATTGATTCATATGGGTGAGGACCATACTGTTTTCTCCCCCCGCCCATTTCTTTTTTCTTATCCCTTTGTAGTGTGGAGTTTAGTTATTGATAATATGTGCCTTTGTTAAACTTCAGAAATGTGTAGGCAAAATTGTGTTCTCCTGCTGGAGAATTCTCATATATATATATATATATATATATATATATATATATATATAATGTTGTTTTATACAGACTGATATTCTACCCTATAAATTAGCTAAACTGCCATATATATGTATTCTACAGCTGGGTATCCGAATAAAAGAGAATAACAGTTACAATACAAAATTACAATTACAATCGCATAGACTTTGCTGACTTTAGCTGGTTTTGATGACCATGTATTTTGCCAATTAAGGTTGGTTTTAATGACCAGCAGATTTCGTCAATAATTCTTTTGACAGCATCATTCATATTATGTTCATGGTCATGTGTTTATACATGCCAAAATAATACTGTTTATAATTGCAGGTCGTCACCAATATGATTAGATGAGTCATGTTTCCCGTCTATGAAATATTTGTTGTTCTCTTTTAAGAAGTGGACCCTTACACTAGCTCTACCAATGTTGAATCTTATTTTTATTTATATATGTGTATATGTATATATGTATGTATGTATGTATGTTTTATTATTATTACAAGTATAGCATCTCCAATTTATATGGTTCAGTACTATGGTCCACCCTTAAAAATCTGACTTATAAATGAGTTTGTTTACATTGAAATATTGATTTCATGTATTAAATATAACTATCAATTTTACGTCTCGTTTAGATATGGTTGAAGGTGTATCCTGGCTCCACTATGTATTTGTCCAGCATTTTATTGCAATGAACTACGATGTATTGATATTAATCTCACACTATGAACTTTATACTAATATTTCAGGGTTGCTAAGTATCAGGAGGCAAATCCGACTGTGTATACTGTAGTTACCTTTCCGTTTCTTTTTGCTGTTATGTTTGGCGATTGGGGACATGGAATATGTTTACTACTTGCAGCTCTATATTTCATAATCAGGGAGAAGAAACTATCTAGTCAGGTAACCCTTTCGTTTAGCTTGAAAAATCTTCCTTTAAGAAAAGTAAAAAAGGTCAGACTTTATATTTTAATAGGAGAAATTAAGTAGCTTCTCCACCTTAGTAGAAAATATCTATGCATTGCCTTCCTGGGAATCTGTGAAACTTGGATATTTGATATGATAATGATGCAATACTCTGAGGAAAACTAGATCCTTCGGTAATTTTAGTTGTATTCAAAGTATTGGTGCCATATTTGAATGTTTCAAATGTTAAAAAAAGAAAAATTGAACTATACTTCTCGGTATTGAACTGGACGTGTTGTACTCCTGTTAATATTTGATATAAGTCCAAAACCATTACCTTGCCATATTAAGACTTTAAGAGCGTTTTCGGGTTCATAGCTGGTGGCTAATGCTGACGTTTTATCTTGGTTAGAGTTCTTATGTATTAACGAAGATCTGCCGTAGCCTATAGGTTTAGGTATCTGTGTAAAACTGTTCCTTCATAGACCTTAATTGTTTTAGGAGTTCCAGTAACTGCTTTCCTTCCGCGAACTTATTGGAGCATTGATTTTTTTTTGAGAGTGCCAAGGGTACTTGAAATAATTCAGGTCACTGATTATGTTTCTCTAAAAGATTATAGTTCTATTTTGAGCTGGAGGCAGTCCACCTCTCCCTATATGATGAAGTTGGATTTAGGTATCAGCTTTTGGTCCCTTTGAATTGTTGCAAAGGACGTTCCCAACAAGCTAACTAGCTTTTTTTATTATCATTTCATTTATTGCTATTAACCAAATAATAGGTAGCATTTTAAAGAAAAATTGGTGAAATCCATTTCTGATTGACATTAAGTGACCTTTTAGTCTGAGAAAATATTCTGTTTCAAAAATACCACTTTACTTATGCTTTATTTCCTATTTTCAAATGTTTGTAGAGGAAAGAATGAAAACAATTTCTGCTGTTTTCTGCAGAAATGAAATTGTTTTCACTGTTCCCTATACAAATCTTTGAAGTAATAAAAAAGTGATGCTTTTATAATTAAAATGTAAAAATAAAAAGTAATTTACCAAATCAAACTACTCCTAAATTTTCCATTAATTTGTGCTTGGCGTGTCTTTTTGTTCCTCTTGTATTTTCATGTTTTCAATCAGTCTTTTAACACGGAATCTTGGTGTTAAAAACAGAAGCTTGATGACATCACGGAGATGACTTTTGGAGGTCGTTATGTTATTTTGCTGATGGCGCTGTTCTCAATCTACACTGGCTTTATCTATAACGAGTTCTTTTCTGTTCCATTTCCACTCTTTGCCCCCTCTGCTTATGATTGTCGTGACCTCTCTTGCAGGTAAATCAAACCTTTTGACTGGTAACATTGTAATATTGTGCTTTATGCTTCTAAAAATTAAGCCACCATCTCTGTTTTTTTAATGCGATCTTTCTGATGCAGGGACGCTACAACAGTGGGCTTGATAAAAGTGCGTGAAACTTATCCTTTCGGAGTTGATCCTGTATGGCATGGAACACGAAGTGAACTACCATTTCTGAACTCATTGAAAATGAAAATGTCAATTCTTCTTGGAGTTGCTCAAATGAACCTTGGAATTGTGATGAGCTATTGCAATGCCATATTCTTTAGAAACAGGGTGAATGTGTGGTAAGTTAATCACCAATATTTGTTATGGGAAATCTTATTCTAGAGAATACAAGTTGGGTGGGGGGTAGAAAACAGTTACTTTGCAGTTTTTTGCTTCTGCAATCAATTCACTGATTCTATCAGTACACTTTCTCACTCATTAATATTAATGTAATATTCTTTTACTTCAATGTTTCACTCTCAGGTTCCAGTTCATTCCCCAGATGATATTTCTCAACAGTCTATTTGGCTATCTAGCCCTTCTTATTATTGTGAAGTGGTGTACTGGTTCTCAAGCTGATTTGTACCATATTTTGATCTACATGTTCCTTAGCCCGACTGATGATTTGGGTGAGAACCAACTCTTTGTTGGTCAGAAGAATTTGCAGGTTGGTTAACTTCCAACACTCCCTCGGGCATCTTTGTAAATCTTGAGACTGTACTTCTATATGTATAGTACTTACGTTCTTTGTTTTATTTTTTACCAGCTTGTGCTTTTGCTTCTGGCATTTATCTCTGTCCCCTGGATGCTGTTGCCAAAACCTTTTATCTTAAAGAAGCAACATGAAGCTGTATGCTTTTTTTAGTACTTAAAGGTTCCTCCTTGTTTACATGGAACTATTATATCTGTTGTAGTTCTAACTTGTAATATATATGCTACTTCAGAGGCACGGGGCTGAATCCTATACACCACTTGAAAGCACAGACGAGAGCTTGCAAGCGGAGTCAAACCACGATTCCCATGGTCATGAGGAATTTGAGTTCAGTGAAGTCTTTGTGCATCAACTTATACATACCATTGAATTTGTGCTTGGAGCAGTGTCTAATACGGCTTCTTACCTCCGTCTATGGGCCCTTAGGTATGTATATATGTCGCAATTATACTATTCTAATAGATGTTGGAGTGCCACTAGAGAAGCAAGTTTAGAACCTCACATCATGCAGTATATTACCTTTGTTTCATGCATATATTAAATTGCAATTATGCATTGACTGATGTTTTATTTTTTTGTATCCAGTCTTGCTCATTCAGAATTATCAAGTGTATTCTACGAGAAGGTTCTGCTAATGGCATGGGGGTATGTTAAAATTATAAATATGTTACGTCTTCTTTTTTGTGACTCGTGATGTCGATAGTGGAGGGTAACAGTTGTGAACGCAAAACCAATTGAAATTATTCAGCATGACCTGTACAAGTGGAAACTTGGTAACTTACGGTTAAAATGCAACTGTTTGATTTTGGAATTTTATGCTTTTAATAGTAAAGGATAATTAGAAATGTTATGCAATAGGCTTATTGAACGCTTTCTTAAATTTGCCTGGTTCTTGTTGCTCATGGTTTATTTTCTAGAATAGCGTTAAATTTAGCAATGATTTGTCCGGAGAATGACTGGTAATTTCTTTGCATGATGTCACAGGTACAATAATGTGATAATCCTGATAGTGGGTCTCATTGTTTTCATCTTCGCTACAGTCGGAGTGTTACTTGTCATGGAAACACTTAGTGCGTTCTTGCATGCGTTACGACTTCACTGGGTGGAGTTTCAAAACAAGTTTTACGAGGGCGATGGTTACAAGTTCCACCCTTTCTCGTTCTCCTTACTGGATGATGAGGAATAATATGCTCTAAAATCGCATTAATAAGGAATAGTTATGTAGCTTTGGACCTGTATTGATTCTTTTATTTGATGTAAGTAGTCAGTGATTACTATCTGCAGCATTGTATGCGGTGGAATCCTTTTAAGGTTTTCATCAAACGTCCTCTTCTCTTTATTTATCCATTGAGGGAATAAATATTCCCAATTAGGGGAGTAACTTCGCTTGAGCTAGGCAGGGTGGCCATGTGTAATAATAATTATACTTGCACATACACTTAATATTCTTGTATTTATGTGTTTTAATTTTAAATTGTCTTATACGATGTTTTAATATGCATAATATTGGAAATAATTTACTAATTTACCAGTATCTGAAATGAATTTGTAAGTAATTCTTGAGCCCTTTTTCAGTAAAGACTTGTTTTGGTCCATGTCAATTATAAAAGTCGTCTTTTTCTGTTGGAAAAATGTTTTTGAATTATTTTATATTTTCAAATTTGTGAATTATTTTAATTTATTTTTAAACTGTAAAGTTACAGTGAAAATAAAAGATACTTTTAAGCATAGTTTAAATGAAATTATGTTATAATTTATTAATATAAATACAATTATCTTTCTAAAAAATTAATGTAAAGAAGTTGCCAATGAATGGACACAGTTTTGATATTCGTGTTAGTTGTTATTATACCTTTTTAAGGGTTTATATTTAAAATAATCTCGATATATTAGTTTTAAAGGACGATGTAATTGTAAGTGATACTTTTTGTCAATTTTTGTGTGGTGGATATAGGAAAATAAAATTAGACCAGAAATCATTGGTTCAGCAAGAACTCGCTCGGAAATAATATAAGCAAGTAACCAACTCACCTATTATTCTGCATCTGTAAACTTGATAGAAAAATTAGCAATTAAGAGCAAGCTCAAAATTTAATGGATTTTTTTTCATAAGGATTTCAGTAGCTCTACACATTATACATAAAATTTAAAATTTAGGGATAAATATAATTTTGATGTATTAAAAATAGTCTATGGTTAAAATTTTTGATACTGTTTGATTTTTGTATTTTTTAAAGTTTTTTAATTAAAATAAAAAATGTAAAAGGGTAGAAAAATAGGCATTGTACTCATGATAATTGTACTGTTGATAATTGTAGGTATAGAAAGATAGGCATTGTACTATTGATAATTGTAGGGACTGTGTAGATTTTTGGTCATTTATGGTTCCGAATTTAAAGAAAAATGGAATAAAAGAATTAATCATTGCTCTCCAATAGATATTTTTCTTGATAACTTTAATTTTGCAAGTATTAATAAAAAAAGCATAAATTTATAGAATAAAATTCTTGACTATTCTGTTAATGTTTTTCTTACCTTGATCTAAAAAAATCAAAGAAAAATCACTAACAACAATTAATAGATATTAGGAATACTAATATCATGAAACTTGTATTTATTCTATTAATGTCGATTTAAAAAAACTAAAATATAAGTAATACGTTGATATGATATAAAAGATCATATTTATCAAAAAACAGGAATACCCTACTAAAATATTAACCAATCAGTTCAAAAATAGTAAAATAGTAATATTAAAATTTTATTTTTACATTAATTATTAATATATATTATTATATTAATAATATAAATTTGTGTGTTTTATAGATAGAAAATGTCGAAATATTTTTTCTACTACTAAATAATGAATTACATATAAGTCATCAATTTTTGGCATGGGGTCTTTGGCACTAATATGTCTAATGTTTGAATCTAAACAGTTGAGAAGAAAAGTCATCATACATGGCAAACAGTGTGTTTATGTGGTCCTAGTGAGTAGTTGTATGAACTGCGGCCACAGTTGAAACCATGGAATCAACTCCACAGATATTTCGGCCTCTACAAATCTTGTAGTATCCATTTTCTCCCCAATTCTCTCCCCAGGAGTTTTTGATGATCCAATATGGCTTCTCCTTCATCCGAATGGGTGCATAGGCACCAGAACCATATCCCACCAGTAATACTCCATGATCCAGCCTTTTTGAGCATATGTATGGGCATGATACTCCATGCATATATGTCTGCATGAATACTGCATTGATGGCCACTGTGTTTGTGCCCATTAAAAATCACAACATATCAGCGTTAGTAGTTCTCATCTGCAAGAGGATAGTAATAGTAGTTTATGATAACAACAGTAGTAGTTCTGACCTGCAAGAGGACCATTTTTCACAAGATTTGCAGCAATCTGGTCTTCATCAAGTGAGACCACACTGAAGTTTGCCACTGATGCTGCAATCTTTGCTTTGTCAAATTTACAGGTCCCTCGATCAGTACCAGAATAAGGATAGTCTTCCTCGCGCATCACCCCACCAGATTTTAGGATGTACTCAAAAGCACTATTCATCAATCCACCATTGCACCCAGAGTCGCAAGAACCTGCTTCATCCGGATCACACTGCACATTGAAATGATTGGTAATTAATAACATTTCTCCCTCCATGTGTTTGAATCAATATAATTATTTCACTAATAACAACAGTGATTAATTTAAGACTTTTGTTCATTTACTATTTTGAAGAGTGTTAATAAAATTATTGAATTCAATTTCAAAGTCACATCTAAAATTGAATGTTCCAAACATAGGGCAAGGCATACTCATGGTATGCACATTGCTATGAAAAGATCTTATATCATGGACCTTTTTAGATTCAACACCTTTTAAGATGGAGGATATACGTTAGAAAATTGACTGCATTTATTGCATTGACGTCTGAACATGTGTGAATGAAATAAGAGTACTTTAACCTCTAAAAATATCACCCTTCGGAATCATATTCTCTAATTACAAGCATAAAAGAATTAAGGTAGACTAAACTTTTCCATCAATAAGCATAGAAGAACTAAGTTCAGAAAAAGCACCTTAAATGGTTAAGCCAAATTATATCTCAGGACACTCGTACTAAACAAACCATTACAAAATTTCACCTCCCAAACTCAGCACAATACATGTCCTGATCAATAATAAACCCCAAAAGAACGAACAATTGAAAGAAGACATGCCTAGTAAAAATACACATGCTTGATCTTCATGTCCTAAAAGTTTATCATTTTTCCAGAACAGTTAGTTTCCTAACTATAGAGGACATGAAGTGTCTTAAACCAAGAATAAAGTTACACCATATCAAGCAATAAGACTACATAAAAAATTGCACGAACAAATACGAGTTAAAAGTCGTTAGCAAGAAGATAAAAGGCGAAAGAAAGAAAGTAAACAAACCTCGTGATCACAATCAACAAGCTGCTGCTCACTAAGACTCACAAGTTCCCCTGTTGCCAGAAAGTGAGCCCCTTCCAGAGCCCCAGTAGCGCTGAAGCTCCAACACGAACCGCATGAACCCTAATTCACCAACCAATCGAAATCAATTATTCTCAAACAAACATTCAAAAATCATATCATCATGATTAATAATACTATTGGCACCTGATTCTTGACAGCGGTAACTGCACCGTTATCTCTCCAATCAAAATCACTCGGAAGATCATCCGTGGGGAGAATGGGAGCTTTTTTCGCATCGGAGGGCAACCTCACACCTCGCAGGCCCAAAACCTTATTTCGGAACTCCGTCGGCGTAAGGTCGGAGAACTGAGTCACGCCGTGAACCGCGGAAGGGTCCATTCTCTGGTGGCGCCGAGCACGGCGCAAGTTAGCCTTAAACACATTGAACCTGTAATCGTGCTCTTCCCCGGTAGCGTACGCCTTTCCGAACCTACGCTTGAACTCCAAAAAGTGCTCTTCTGCTCCGAGCCGGACGCCGCCCACCACCTGGCGGATCAGATTGTCCTCGTCGACATCCGAAGAGGCAGCCGCCACAAGAACAACGACGGAGAACAGACCAGCGAAGATAAGATTCCGATTCATGTTGGAATAATTTTAGTGTGGAAAGTGAGTTTAGAAGTTAGTTTTTATAACGTAACGGTCATGCTAAGAATAACAACCGAACCTGCGATTGCTTAGGAGACAGGTAAGCTGTAACAGGTAACACCCAATCCCTACGCGACACACAACTACTCTCCGCTGTCTTTCACGCAAAAGCCCAATAACAATAACTGGGCTTAATTTCTTCAAACTCCATTCCTGCACCCCACCTTTGTTTTCTTACACTCCCAATGTTTTCATTCTTTCCCATTTTACTTAATGAAAGTTGATTACCCCTAATCCATGAGTGTGCACTGGATTACTAAAATCGGAAAGTTTGGCAATCGGAACATGCAATCCGGGTTACCTGATCCACAGAGGATTACTGAGGGGTAAAATGGAAAAAGGGGAAAAGTTTGGGAGTGTTGGAAGGAAAACCTGGGCTGCAGGAAGAAGCCCCTAACTCTAATTGGGCCTTTTCTAATCCTCCCTCAAATCCAGCATTGTTCTTCTTTCACAGCAGCGAGCAAACGGTGAAAACGTTATTCGTCGTTTCTCTTCGACCTTCATTTCAAGGCGGCAAGGCTGACGCCTATTGTTGAGTATTTGTTGTTATCGTCTGTTTAGCTTTTTCTTTGTTTTATTGATGTAATTTCTCTTAAAGTATGTGTGCACTGTAGATGGAGGGTAAGTTTGCTGAAGAACTTTATGCTGAAAGTTTAGAACTGTCCAAATTAGAACTCACATCCACCAGTGCTGTTGATGAGAAAGATAAGTTAAACGGTAAGGTGAATTGTGAGTTGATTGATTTGGAATGTATGCATCTATCGTTATTGTTTTTCAGTCTCTTGCTTTATTAATTTTTCATTATGGTTTTAGATCGTGGTGGTGATGATGATTTGAGTTTCTGGGATGATTCTGATGACAAGTTGGATAGTTCATTGGATTTGGACAGGGAATGGCAGAGGAGGCACGACCAATTCCATACGGTGTTTGTTTTTGCATTGTTGAATTAGTTTTCCTTGGTTTTGTTTCTAATTCTACACTTCTATATTGTGATTATCTAACTATGCATTTTCAATCCTCCATCATATTTTAGATTGGGTATCGAGATGGGCTTATAGCTGGGAAGGAAGCTTCTGCTCAAGAGGGGTTCAATATTGGTTTTAAGCAATCGGTTCTTGATGGTTACAGTTGGGGTGTTGTAAGAGGTGTTACCAGGTATTCTTAGAGGGAATACATACAGTTTATTTTATTTTTAGTACTGTGACTGTTACACTAATTGTATTTTAAAAAAATTTCTTTTTGACGACTTTCTTCTTGTGAAGTGCTTTATCTCATCTTCCACTCCAATTAAAAGAGAGGTTGATTCCAACACAAGAAAAGAGGAATCAATTCCAAGGGCTGTATGAATCTGTGCATTCTTTGTCAACTCCAGATGCCCTTGGATTGTTTGGTGAAGAAATCAAAGCACAAGAAGCTTTTGAACATAGTGAACGCTCAGAAGTTAGCCATCACACAGTAGGTTTGCCAGAGCATCCTTCACATGGCTCTCAACTGAGAAATTATCGTGGACAACTTGAATCTCTGATTAGTGATTTTCCTGCCATTGATATTCATTTACCTGAACCAAAATAAATGGTGATCCCTCTATCTTATGTAATATACTTCGGCATCGAACGATAAGAGCTTCTTGTGGACACATTTTCCGACTTTATGATTGTAAAAACATATCATTTGGTGTAATTGTTTAGATCTATAAAAAGTTCTCTTTATTTCTAATTTTTTGTAAGTGTTACCAATTGATGTTCTCTAACTTAATCAAATAGATAGTGTAATTCGTGTCTACTTTTTGCTTAATAAAACACAGTTGAAGCCATCAAAAAAGTTGAAATGGTGTTGTATTTGGTTTTCTGAATCATAGTTATTGGAACATTATCCATGCAGTTCATTATGGCATAAATTATTATGACTACGTTTATATATCGTCACAAAGCAGTTTAACTTAAGTTTCCCTTATATACCGTTATTTGTTTATAAGTTTAGTATATAGCTTGAGCAACATATGACTGTTTTTTCCTTCACATCAGAACGTCATGTTCGCTGCAGTTTATACTTTTCAGGTGCACGCAAGTTCATCAGAACGTCATCTTGATTTAACATACAAGAAAAAGTTATATTTTTAATTTGATCTCGACAAATACGAGTTTACTGAAGTTAGTAGTTTTCAGGTGCACACAAGTACAAACTTCCAACCACAATTTGAATTACAAAACCTCAGCGACTAAGCATTATTATATATTTTTTTTTTCATTTTTCACCTGCCATAGATTCTTCCATTGGTAACTAAACTTCAACAGTTGATTGGAATTATTAACTGAACACAATCATTCACACGTTGTACTTCATAATTCCTGATTATAAAATTAGTAAAATAAAAAAACAAAACCATACAAAACACATACTGATAGCTATGCTCTTGGATAGAAATAAAATGCATTAACAGATCTCGAGGGTGACTTGCATTTATTATACACAAAAGTAATAGCACCAAACACAACTTAAGAAAAGCAAATACCAAAGTACGCAGAACAAATTCATATGGCAAATCCACGTCCATTTCTTGTGTTTCAGTATTCATGTAAAAGCCACAAAACCCTGCAGGTTGAATTTTCTCCATTTCTCCAAATTTGAGAAAGCAGTTGCATAGAAAGTTACTGATTGAAATGGGTACTTGCAGATTTCTCCTGGTCGTGGAGATTGGCTTTCTTCCTGGTGTCTTTGATTTCTGTGCAAGATAGCACTTGATGTAAGGAATCAGAGAAGACTCTCAATGTTTACCTTTGTAGCATGCATTCATCAACTATACGCTTGAATAGGCCTTGCATGAGCAAAGGGTGAATCACTTCTTATATGAGCTTCGCATTTGGGCATTGACATTACTGCTTCAAAAGCTTCAACTAGTAATGAAACTTTCCTTTTCCCTGCTGGAGCAAGTTTTGTGACAGCTTGTCTCAGTGCGAAATCAAGCATCCATTCCTCTGCATCTTTTCTTTCCTCTATCATTTGGTGCTTCAGATCAACTTTCTCTGGTTCTACCTCAGAAACTAAGGGCAGAAAATTTGGCTTTCGTGGGTTGATCTTTCTCATTTCTTCTTCCTCTTCTACAGGTCTCTTCCGCTTAGTTCCCCATTGCCAATTCTTGCTTGTGTGCTGTTCTTCACCACCTATGCTCTTCAACTTACCACCTTTAACTTCATTTTCTTCTGATAATTTTTGCTCCTCAATAATAATGGTGGTGCTTTCTTCAGGCACTTTAGACATGTGAATTGTGTCCTCCTGGCTAAATTCATCATCATCATCATCATTTTCTAGGCTTTCATCTTTGTCTTCATAGCTCTCATCAATCTTGCAACTTTCACTACTGCTGTGGCCTTCACTATTTTCAACTATCTCTTCATCAAGTAACATTGAGACACAACTAACCTCGTAATCCAAACGTTTCTCGTTTACTCTGTTGTTATCTTTTTCATTAGCTAGATTCTGAAATACTTCCTCGCTCAAAGTAGATTCGTCATACTCAGAATCTATATCTTTGGATGGATAATATTTTTCTTGAATGAGAAACTCGATGCTTTCACTTGTGTCTTGCAGAACAAAATCAGTGCAATGAGGCTGTGCTTGAAAACAGATTGAGCTCTCTTCTTTGGCTTCTTGGAGTCTGACATCTTCAACCATAATGTCTGCATAATTGCTGTTAGAGATGTCATCTAACCACATTTCAGATATATCATGCGAACTCTCTGATAGCGACTCGAGTTTTGAGTTTATCTTCTCCACTGAGTAGATGGAAGAATCGGTAGTGTCTTCATAGCTGAATTCACGGAAATGTTGTTCCTCCCAGCATGGAGAATAGGACTCATCCGACTCAATATCCTCCATGTGTTCCCCGTCATATGTAGCCACATTGCAGTACCTTTCTGTACAGGTTTCTTCATGAAACCAGCTAGTTGGATGGCTTTCTTCTGCATCTTCAACATCTTCTCCTAGATGAAAGATCCCTTTGTTATCTACTTCAGTTGCAGCAGCAGTGAAGTAGTTTCTGAAATCCCCTTCAAAATTCATCTGAGACTTTAGGAGATCATGTGTCATACTTGGAGTAACTTGCTTGACACCATCCTCTTCTGCTGCAATGCCATTCTCATCCTTTGCAAAATTGATATCTTGTTGTTGTTCAATCTCTTTGACGGTGTTGAATTTTCTCATTTCTTCAGCTCCTTCCCATTCCTTGGCATAGATTTGAAAAATGAAATTCATACCAATTTCTTGTGCCAAGGGAGAGATTGTTGGATTACCTGTAGCAGCTTCATCATATGCTGTTTTTTCATGAAAGAAAATCTGCTCAATATCAGAGTTTTCTTTTGTATCACAGCGGGTCACCTTCCATCTTTGAGGGATCACAACTTCCAGCTTCGTATCCTTCTTCCGAGTCTCCAAAAGATGCCTCCTTTCTGACATGAAGCTCTTCAATGGAGGCAAAGGAGCATGGCCATGGCCATTAAGAGAACAGTATGTATAGGGGCAAACCTTCATGACAGAAACTCCCTCAGACTCAGTTCCTCCAGGGTGAAGCGTGAGGTACTCGGGGAAGTTATACTCTTTCAAAGTTGAAGAGCAGGTAGCTCTCTCTGGTGCATTCACGTCTTCGAACAGAACTGCCGATGTGAGTTTTTTTGAACAAGCTTTGCAAGGCTTAAAACTAGGACTCTTTGTTAATGTTCTTATTGAATTCAAACTACACGATCTAGACAAAGTTTTTGCAGGTTCTTTGCAAGAAACAAAGCTAGCTTTAGAATTTCTCATACCCTTTTGTGGTAGACTCTTACCATCTGAACTAGAATGAGTATGTCGATGACTAACCGAGAAAAGCTCTTTCTTTGCTTCTGAACTGCTGGTAGGCTTCATGTAATTGGGTGACTTTCTCGGTTGAGATAAGCTTCTTACCGAAGACGATGAATGAGAAAACTCAAAATCAGAAAGATGAAAGGACCTTGACTTCATCATTTTCTTCATCATATCAGTTTTTCTGGTTTTGCCATCTTGGTGCTGAGAGGAAGATGGCTTCGAGTTTCCAAGAACTATTCTTTGAACCATATTCAACAGAAAACCACATACAATATAACAAGAGATTTGGAAGGAAAATCAATCTTCGTTTTCTGTGGTGGAATTCAAGCACAAGAAAAAAAAATCCTCTTGTGCTTTTGTTTTCCAGAGAAAAGGAAGTTCACATTGCAAAAGAAAAGAAGGAAATATACCCAAAAGAAGCAAGAAAGATTCCCACCTCTTGAACATCTTCTTGGTTATTCTCAGTTATTGGGAAGGTAATGGAATTTGAACAAGGCTGATACAAGTATTCCATGGTGATGGGTACTAACACAGAGTTTAGGGACCCTTTCTGCTTCAGCATTATTAGTACTTTGTAACTCTCCATTTGCTAATGACTTGTTTCGTATATTTAAAGCATAAAATCGTTGTTGATTTGATTCCTTAACTCATTTCTCTTCCAATGACTAAATTATCCTATATTATGATTCACAGATACCTCAAATTATGTGTCTGGTATGTATCTATACATAATATATCCATATTCAATAAGTATTTATATTGAATCATGATACACTTTTACATTCATTTAACACATAGATAAGGATAAAATGATCGTAACAAATTTGATTTTGGAATCACTTTAAAAGATCTTCTACCAATGGTATTTTATTAATATATAAACTTATGTTTATTTTTTGTTTTATCAGACTTTATTTGTATTTAACATTTTATTGAGTGGCAATTAAGTTCTATTAAAGCTGTCCTTTGCTTCATGAAATAGCGTCAACGGTTTTTGGCTTTCAATCAATTGCATGTTAATGGTGTTACATAAACAGATTTGAAAGTATTGTGTTATAAAAATGGTAGTAGGTATTTTATCGAATATGAATAACTCTTTTCACTTTTCATTGAGAGAAGTCTTCAATTCGTACACTGTGGGGTTGGTTTTCTGTTGAGGAGTTCGAAGTAGCTAAATTTGCTACATAGAAATAACTACATCAACGTAAAAACAGATGTAAAAAATACGAAATTCCTTGCTAATAGTGTAAAAAATTGTATGTACTATATAACCTGTATTAACCAATCACACATGCTACTCATAAATTTGATAACTGCTCTAATTATTCAAAAAGTTTAAGTTTCAATTCATTCTCATCAGATTTTGAAATATAAATAAACAGTTTCAATATTTATATAAGTTATATAATTTAAATTCGTGTTTGTGACGGATTTTCAATAAACTTTATAAAAGGGTGTCAAAATTGATGTATATAATCTATCATTGCTTATTAATATATATTTTTTTTTTCGATGAATCCCTCAAAATACTTACTTTTAAGGTAAAAGGGAAAATATATTTCACTGGGGTGCTGTCTTTACAAGAAAAAGAAAATTATTTGATGTATAAATAAAATAAAAAAAAAAATAGTCTTTTAATATTAAATTTGAATTATGGCTCTGCCAAAACCCGTTTTCTTCAATTTCAGTATACCCACTTTCTTCTCACATTATTTTGGATCTTCCTTGTGTTTAAATGAACGGTGCAACTCACATCACATGCAATGTCAGAAGTTGTTAATGAATGAATATACATTTTCTAATAATTCAACGATTAATAAATGGTATTCTTCATGATGATTAATCACAATGATTCAAATTTTGAAAGTTTGTATAGTTGTTTGTTTGTATTAAATAAACACAAGAGTAATCGTGAAATTTCATACTTTGAAATTTATAATTAATTTTAATTAAGAAACATATTGAATATGAGGCAGTGGGCATTTTTTTCCTTTTGAAGTCAAGAAGCTATTTGTAAATATTGGTTAGAATTTGGATTTTCTTCTGAGTTTTATTTTTCTACTGAGACTTTAAAATACACTGAAGATGTGATTTTGGAATTTTAAAATATATTAAAAAAAAGTTCATGAAAACGGATTTTCTGTGAGCCTAAATGGGTCATGGGTCATGGGTCCATTTCAAATTAACGTCTCAGCTCCTTCAAATAATGCTTAATGGTAATTATGGGATGGCCCAAAAAATAAAGATAAAGTTAAAACTTAAAATCAAATTGTAAGTGTTATGGATATTGAAATCGAGATGAATGGTTTATTTTCAGAGTGGTCTAAATATTTGTTTATTATGTTAGATATTACTTGTGAAATCCGGACAATTACGAGAACGGGGAGTGATCGTCAATATAAGAGGTATGAAATGTAAGAGGCACAGATAAGAAACGGCTCTTGGTAGGTTTTCAGTGGAAAAGACACATGAACGAATCCAACATACACCAAAATGAGAGGGATTTAGAGACCGTATAGGTATGAGACTATACGGTTGACGGATAGCTTAAAGGAATTAATTTGACTACTCATATCAACAAATGCATTTGTTTTTGGTAGCTTAATCCATAAGAATTTCATGATTAAATGTGCTTAGCCTGGAATAATTTAAAGATGAGTGACTTTCTGGAAAAAAATTTCGAAAAATGTGAGAGTGAGGACCATTTAGACCATCTGACCTAAATTAATCGGATGATCATGTGATAAAGTAAATAATATTAAACAAAAATATATGATAAGTGTATTTTTATTGATTTTGAGGCAACGAAACACCACCAACCAATGCTTTCTCTTAAGTAATCGATAATGATGATAAATTAAAAACGTAGTTTCTGAAATAAGGTGAAAGAAGATGTTTTTGGGTAGAATTCAAAAATCGTGTAAATCAGTGTTGAAAAGAGGGTGACCAAAGCTCTAACATGAATACAAATTTCTAGATAATAGACGTTATTTGTTGAATATTTAATGCTTATATTTAATTATCATTATAACAGTTAGCAAAGAAGTTCATTTTAAAAGTTGAGTCAATTGTGACAGGGAAAGATAATCCTTCCTTTCATATACTTTTTCAACCTTTCATTTATTTGATTTAAAGATCAGTTCAACTGATTTTTAAAAAATCTGTTTCACTTTAATGTTAATATTTTCATTACCTGTTTATTTGTATTTGTACTAAATGTGTTCATATTTGCATAACACTTAGACTAATAATGCCTTTTTTTAAAATTCTGATACATAAAAAAACACTAAAACCATATTAATTTAATAACTATTGACTAATATGTGTAAGTAGAAAAAGTTTAACCTGTAATGATTTTAAGAAATAGATGTCAATGTGTATACTGCTTTTATTGTTTTATACATATAAATATCAAAAGATTTGAGTTATATTTTTTATTTTTATTTTTTTACGGTTTAAGAACCTATTTAGCTATTTGCTTTTCTTCTTATAGCACAAGCATCACTTAGACTTGTTCATCAAATTAAATTATTTATTTCTTATTTAATTGAATTATTCTTTTGTTTAAATGCTTAAGTTATTAGCTAAATATTATTTTAATATTCATTGATGGTATGCTTATTGATTTCCAATTTTTAATTTTTACTTTAATAATAATTTAGAATGCTTTTTTTTTATAAAGCATAAAACATTATAATTAACAGTCTTATTATTAGTAAAGAACATTTTAAGCAACAAAAAAAAAAAGTAGAAGAATTTTCTTAGCCATTTAATGCAAGAAAAAAAAAAGGTTAACCAAATAATATACAAAACGCTATAAAAGAACTAAAAATAGAAACGCATTCGTAATATCTACATATCAGAATTTTACTGTAAAAAACTACTCTTTATTTTTCCAATCTTTCCTTGAAGATATTGTGAACATGTAAACTGGAAGAATTTTCTTTATGTTCAGAGGATTTGATCATTGACATGTAATAATATGAAGAAAAACAAAAAAAAAAAAAAGAGAATTATTTATATTCCTTTCTTAAGAGCAACAAATAATACAATAAAAATAGGAGAAAGAAGAAAAAGAATATACGGCAAAACCTGATTCATTGCACTTTCTTGAACCAGGTCATCTTCTTGAGGGTAGTTAGACTTTTTCTCTACAAATGCATCAAAATAATTCTGGTAGCCTGTGTTCTTTAAATAAAACGGAGAACTTGTTGACACCTTCATCATTTCCATAGCCTGATAGAGTTTGTAATACGCCATGAATGCAAAAGATAAAAAGAAATAATTGAATGTGTGCTTTCTTTTCCATGATGTGCGTAGAAAACATCATAGATTAATGTTTTAGACATTAGATAAAGTACGGTTCTTTTAAATTCAGGTTGAACTGTTATGTAGAGTATCATTTTGCTGAAAGGCAAACACATTACCCATCACACCAGAAATTACCTGAAAGCTGTACATGAACTGTCTTGCTTTCTTGCTTACTTTAGGATTTGGGTGAGATAGAAGCTTCTCGTACATACTTCTAGCCTCATTGGACCTGTCAATCATCAAAATACGTTGGAAATCTTGAGAAAGGAAAAAACGGGTCAGTTAAAAATGAACATAACCACTTTCTAGTATTCAGGCTGTAATTGTTCCTACACAAAGTCCCACTAAGATTAATGGGCATGGCGATAAAAACATAGAACTTATTTTAAAGAAAAACAAGGTCTAAATAAATATTAGCTGAGTTTCGTATGCTGCAGTGGAAACTGACAAGGATTTCATTCCCATATTTTCCCCACAGATTGCAACTTCACTTTTGGAACAGTTAAATTGTTAAAGCGACCATATTTGAATGAGGTAGCTCATTGATTAAAGTGCTATTTCACTATGAACTAGATCTTATCTTTCCCTTTGCACCAGGCAACAAAATTAACAATGGAACCCTGCTTGTGACTACGGCTCAAGTTTCACCACTTCAAATGCAAAGGTCCATTTTTCCAGAAAGAACTTCAACAAGTCTGAGCCATCTCAGCCAGGGGAACCAACGCTTCAATTAGAGTTGATTTTTTGAACCATGTTCTGTATTCCCAACATTATGAATTCTCGGGAGGGGGTAGGGGAGCTCCTACGTCATCATTTTGCATCAAAAGCCTAAAATTATGCAGTAGGATTGGGTGATGGTGACATTATCAAGAAATGAAAATAAACATCTATTGAGAGCCCAAATTTATGAATTGACCAGGATAAGGATAACAATATTGCAGAGTACAAGGCAATATACAATAAACCAGTTTGACACAATCATATGACAACATTTTCAGAGCCGTTTAATTGTTCATCCTTTTAAGTTAAACTTACAGGAAAAAACAAAATGCGTGATTTTGAATAAGAAACAGTCATCGACACGAACACAACACAAGTTGAAGTGACAACCTTGCACATGCACATTCAATACTAGGATGTCATCAATTCTGAGTAGAACACAGTTTGGTAGTTCCAATTAGAAGTTTGGGTATGTGAAGTTTCTGAACATACCTACTGAGGGAGTCTTGACAAATCGACCACTGCAAAGCAGCTAATCCGTGGAGTTCACTCTGCAAAGACATGATTAATCTCATACATTCCTCCAAATTTTTTTCCTTAGTTTCCCTGCTAGAGTATATGTTATTACATTTAAAAGTTCAAAAAATAGATGTGATGCTATGCTCAATAAAACGTAAAATTACAAAAGAAAAGAGCATCTTCTGCTGGTCCCTATTTTCACCTTCACCAAGCATAAATTTAGCTGGTTTTCAGAGGGATGATATTAGCCTTTTACGGAAAAGATAAATATGATTTTTTATTTTTTTTTCATATCAGAAAACTATTTTTATATTAAAACATTTACCTCGAAGGTTAATTTATCCATGACCTTCTCATAGTAGGGCAATGCTTCGTTCAGCTTTCCCTCATTCATTGACAAGTCGCCGTCCTTCAATGCCTATAAATATCACATGCAATTTAGAAAGTATGTAAGCTGGGATTATCAAGCAAAAGATAATCAACTAAAGAAGAGGCAAGAACACATTAAATTACAAAGATAACCATCTAGATAAAAGAGCGTTTAGAATTTAAGATATCCTAGCTAAAGGATCAAAAAAGTTTGTGCATGCTAATTTTCATTCTCATAGCATAATACTGAACTTAAGGCTTCATTGTCATAACCAGTGAAGATGGAGTTTACTAACCAGGAGGAAAATTGCGGTTACATTGCAAACCCAAGAGACTATTATTAACATGTCCGTCAATATAAATATTAAGCTTAAATCATTTCCTTTCAAATTGCCATTTTGAGGTTGCTCGATTAATTTGTTTGATATGAGCAGGCAAAAAGAATTAAAATGTTTTTTTTGCTTAAAATCATTAATTTTGAAATTACTTGTTATATTTTCTTGTAAATATAATTGCTTTGAGATGAAAACTGTTAAAAGGCTCTAAATTTACTTTATTACCACCGAATGCATTTTGAACATGTTAGGAAGAACATATAAGTTGAAGGTCCATTTATTATATTCTATCAGACAAAGTTATGTCCATGATTTGAATAATCAACAGTCAGTACAAATATTACAAAAAAATTCTTAAAAGAAGGAAATAATAGCAGCAATAATTGGGATACCGCTATATATATGTACCTGCTCACACTCAGATTTTAGCTTTGGATCAATATTCAATCCCATTTTCTTTTTGTAGGCAGCAAGTAGTTGCTTTGTGCGTGCTTCTTTAGCAGCCTTTTCTTCTTCAGTCTCTAGAACATCTCCTGGACGTATAACTCTCCCACCACCAAACTGAAAGTGCCCAAAAGGGAAGTGTAAAAAGTGGCAAGGGGAATCAAAAACAAGGGACAAAATTGGTTTCATTAGGCAGGAGCATTTGACAAACGCTAAATACCATACTGTTTTTGAAATATTGGCAGGTCTAGGAAAGACACCCCAGGTAGAAACTTTTGGCTTGTAAAGTTCAGCCTCGTCTTCCTTAGCTTGTTCAGATTCTGGAGCCATTGCCTCACCAAACTTGCTTGTGTCTCCAACAATAAGCTCCACCTCAGGCAAGTCATCATCAAAGAAAGGGTCCGAAATAGGAACCAACCCAGGTGGCAATCCCCTAGTCGTCTTCTTATCTGCAAAGTCAAGCCCCACAAAATCCATTCTTGAAACTGAAAGTTCTCCCTTCTTACCAACCTTGTCGTCCATAACATTTTCCCCTGAACTTCTCTCACTCCCTCCCAAGGATCCTAAAATCGAATCCAAGCACCCATTTTAGCACCACATGCATATTGATGGACAGATACATACCTTGTCGTTAAACATTACCAATGAAAAATCAATGGAAGTCCTGGTAAGATGGAAGATATCATCTAATATCTATCACACAAGTGCCCTCTGCTTTGTTTCTAAGGTATCAGTTTCTCTACAAGTACTTATAAAGAAAAAAAAATTAAAACTAATTAAACTTTTTTCTCAGTTAAAATTAAATTAGTTTGGAGATGAAAAACCTTCCATAGCAGCAACAAGTATACAAGTTTATTTAACGAGAGTATTCAGTTGGGATTAATGAAAAGACTTTTATAAAAGTCATCTAGATTCTACAAAACTATTTAAGAATATAATGATTTTTTAAACAATTTGATTAGGATTTTGTAATTTGAATTTTAAAGGATTTATAAAATAAGAAATTATAATATTTGGAAAGGATTTCTAAGAATTTAAAGGATTTAACGTGTTAAAAAATGTATCACTAGTCCATATTTTTTTTATCAATTATGTGAATAATAGTATATCTTAGTTGTAATTAAAGTATATCTTAATTGCAATCCATGCCAAATGTTAAAGTATATCTTATCATTTGGTATTAAATTATCAAGTCATTATTAAAAATATTAAGCAACTAAATAAATAAAATATTAAACATCCAGTTTAGAAAAAAAAAAAAAAAACCACAAGACAATTTATTATTTCAGGACAAAGTAAATTGAACTTATGATCAATAAATTTCAAAACAATTATCATAATTAATGAGACAAATAAAAAATAAATAATACGACTTTGATTAAAAAATGTAAACCTAATATAAATTCTAATGACTAATTAACTTTAATATATAATTTTCTTATACAGCATTTATCTACATATTTAAAGTTATAATAACTCCCATATTAATATTTTCTCATCCTTACTTTTTAGTCTGAACAATAAGTTGATAGTCATGATTTTTTCTTATCCATTAATCTTATGCATGATAACAACAATAATGATAAAATAGTATAAATAATTAAAATGATTATCATTACAAATTTTTATTCTATAAATTCTTAATAATTCTGTCATACTTTGTTTACTTAAAACTTACAAAATAGCTTTTTTAGACATTTTATTTTATAATATTTTTCATAAATGTGTATAGATACTTGAAAAATAAATATAAAAAGAATTACAGTAACTTTTAAACGAATACTCACATGTGAATATCATTTCAATGTATAAAAGTATTGATTGAATACTGCAAGCCTATTATTTTATTAAGAGAATTAAAAATAAATAAATCTGAATTGAATCCTCCCTCTTAATTTTTTAAAAAGAAAACCCAATTCATTTCATCTTCCTAATTTTCTTCTTCTACAAGTTTATTCAAACAAAGTTTGAGTTCAGACATTTTCGTTAAAAACATCGGAGGTGAAAAGCATCGCTTAATCACATAGAATTATAGTAATGGTTAAAAACATCGGAGATAAGCATGGCTTAATCACTGAGAATTATATTAATATTACATTGATCGAACACGTGAATGAATTTATGAGCAACAAGTACTGATTAGTATTACCTTGTGTTTGTGTTGTTTCGCTAACAGCAACACCTTTGTTCTGCTTATACTTTTTGGCCTTCTCCATTGCAATCTTCACGGAATCCGGCAAATCCTTTTGGCCCTCACCACCGACGTTTCCCTTTTCGACGGAATTGTCATCGTCAGTCCCTTGCGTAGTTCCCAACCCAGGGTTCGATTTGTTGGACTTTTTATAAGCTTGGGCCTTGTTGAACGCAAGCTTCACAGGATCCACGGGGCCCGTTGGGGCTTCGGGTGAGGGTTCAGAAGATTCGGTATTGTCGGGACCCAAGGCCCAACACAGCCGCTTGGCGGGCTTAAGAGATACTGAAGGCAGGCCTGCGAGTTTTGTTGGAGGCGCGACGCGTAACGAAGAGAACCATGGAGGCTGTAACCGAGCCATCTGGTTTCTGGTTCCTATTCTGTTGTTTGTTAGATAAGGCAAACAAATCAAACCAGCAATTTTTCTATTCTTTTTATTCGATTTTATCAACTCCTCCTTCTCTTGAAATTATTTTTCACAAAAAAAAAAGTAATATAAAAGAAATTACACAACTAAAATATATTTTTAATTCCATTTTATTTCTATACTGAATTTTGTGATATAAAAGAAATATCGTTTACCTTTTTACATATGTTAAATTGAAATAACTATTTGTCTTTTCATTTTGAAGAATTTAGTTCATTTTAAGAAAAATTTCTTGTGCTAATCTTCTTAGTATTTGCATCCTTGAACTTTTATTCTTTGATTTTACCTTTTTTCACCCACTAAAACCATATTTGCAAAACCTCTAACTTGACATAATTTTTTCAATTCCTGCTCAACCAATCCCAATTTGTGTAAAGTTTAAATGTGTAAGGGAAAACTCCATGAACAACTATCACCACAATATTTTGTCCCATCCTCACCAACTCCTTTGAGTAACTTGTTTCATTTCAAGAAACTCAAAATTTTATTGAAGCATTTTGTCAAACACGTGAAATGCATCACGAATGCAATTATCCTTGATATTTGCTTGAAACTAAGCAAATACACATACATATTACAAGTACGATTCGTGGAAACAAAAGATGATCCAATAAAAGTTTCGCTCAAAATACTTAAATATTATTTAAGGATTATTCCAAAAACAATTTTTATATTTATTTTTTCTTGACTTTTATTAATATCTTGTTTCAAATACGCAAACTAAATATAATAACATAAAATAATCATTTAGTCACCTAACTTACCATATAAAATAAGTTACAAAAACACTATATTAGATGACCTAACTTGGTATATAAAATAATTTACACTGTATTAGTATATTAGATTATGTACAACAAAAAATTTACATCAAACAGGTCCAATATAAATGATTTGTTTTACGTCGGTCACTAATAAGTTGAATGTAAATTTTATTTTAATTTTCACATATAGATTTTTTTTCTCTTCATTTTTCTTTGCACAAAAACACATTGAAAATGTTTTTTTCAAGTTAAACTTTGTTATCTAGTAACAAAAGAGTGTTTGTTTGAGATTTATTTCTAATCAAATATTTTTCTTCGGTGATGGATTTCTTATGGTACAATTTTTTTCCAATTTATTTTGTCATTAATATTTCTTTGTTAAACTTTATAGTTTTTAGAAACTAAATCATAATTTTGTATGAATGTTTTTTTATTCTTTTCAATTTATTTTTTCATTGATATCTGTTTGTTTAACTTTGCATTATGATACTTATTGTTTTTAGAAACTAAATCATAATTTTGTATGAATTTATTTTGTCACCAATATTTGTTTGTTAAACTTTGCATTATGACACTGATTGTTTTTAGAAACTAAATCATAATTCTGTATGAATGCCTTTTATTCTTTTCAAATTATTTTGTAACATATATTTGTTTGTTAAATTTTGCATTATAACACTGATTATTTTTAGAAACTAGATTATAATTTTGTATGAATGGCCTTTTATTCTTTTCAAACTTTGCATTATGACACTGGTTGTTTTTAAAAACTAAATCATAATTTTATATTAATCTACATTTATTCTGTATCGTGTTTGTTAATGGAATAAAATATTTTAGTAATAAAAAATAGGTGCCTTTTGAACTTTAATGACATTTAAAAAACTCAAAATACATTGAGTAAATAATACAATTTTATACCGACTAATCAAGTAATTTAATTATTAAGTCTCTATTATTTTTATTTTGTTATCAATTATTATCTCATGCCATTATTGTTATATATTTTACGTTAAAAAGAAATAAAATGTAATTAAATTTGAAATCTTTGATAAACTTTTTTAGTTTAAATTAATTTCTTACTTAAAAAATCCATTATAGGAAAGTATTTAAAATCTAAAATTGTTATATTTTTAAATTAAGTCTTTATTATTTGATTTTATTTTCAAGTAAAGTGCCACAATTGTTTGATTTCACATGCTGCAATAACAAGTCACCTAAATCCTTTTTTATAAAAAAATAATATCATATCAATTTTTGAAATTAAATACTAAAACATAAATTAAACCAACCACGTATAGTAAATAAAGTCATTTGATAAGGATTCATAAGATTTTAAAGGTTAATTTTTCCTATTGTTTGAGTTTGTCGTGTTGTTGTATTTGAAACTATAATATTTAAGAAAAGTCGATGACAAAAAAATAATAATTAAAAAATATAATTTATTTAAATATTCAATGCAATAAATGTTTTAATCAGAATTTAAATAATAATACTTAAATTTATAATCACATCAACCTAATCCATGACGAGATCAAATGGTACTAAATAATGGGATGATTAATACACATTTTTCTTATTTTATATATGCTATTATTTTAAATATTATAAATCTAATACTAATATATATATTTTTATTTTACATTTCTTGTTGCAATGTGATGTTTTCTTTGACTTGTTTGTAAAATGTTTTGTTTGATAACATGTTTAATGTCACATACACACACACACACACACACATATATATATATATATATATATATATATATAATTTTAATTTTTTAATTCATCTATTGGCATACATTCTTATTTGAATAGTTTTGTAATATTAATTTTTTTATCATATTATTTATAAATTTTAATTTAATCAACATTTATAATAGTTTGCAGCTCGTTTCACACTCATATTTGGAAATGGGCTTTCATTATTGGGTTTAAACATTGACTGTGGCCAACCCAACACCATAGAGTTTTTATTTTTAATATAAAAATGAAAAAAAAAGTTTAGGGTTTTTGCAGGCTTGGTCGTTGATATAAAAGGTAGTCCTTATCTCCTCTTATTGTTTAGGTTTTCATAGCGAGTGTTACCCTTTGCTCTCAGTACTGAGCTTAATCCAACTTCACAAAGGTACCTTTTTTATTGCTCTACTATTCTATCACACAATTTCATCTTTCTTTCGCTGTGCCATGTCAAGTTTTGCGTTAATTATTGGGTTAATCGGTTTCTAAGTGGTTTTGTTTTGTCCTTCTTGTACTGTTTTGATGATGTCATGATTGCGGGTTCTATCTGATTTAATTTATCTGAATTTGGTCATTTTATTGGGATTTGCATAACATTTTTCTCCTCTTTAACATGTGGGATTTTGGAAATAAAGGATTTTAAGTTGCAATGATTTCTTGCATCATTTGGTTTTAGGGCTTGTACGATTTCTAATCACAATTTTTTTTTTTTCAATTTTGAACTGGTTTTTGGTGGATTGTTTATCGAAGATAAAATTGTGATGGTTGCTTTGAATTATTTTCTTATGTGAAAGACTGAAAGTGGATAGGTTGTGTGAAGCTGTGACATGGAATCAATTGAGGGTTATAATTTGTAGGGCAAGATGATTTGGTGAAGATTGTTAATTGTGTTTTACATTTCCTCCGAGGATGAACAAAATGAACTTTCGTTCTTCTGAGCTGTTTCCAATGCGGAAAATTACTGGAGACCTGAACTGAGGAGGCTGTGTGAAATGTCCTTATGTATTTTGTATGTTACTTTATTGTTCTTTTTTCTTTCTCTGATTGCATGTTGTTTTTTTTCAATTGTCAACGTTCTTTATCTTAAGGTTTTTTTAACGTAGGACTATCACCTTGATACGATATGAGCTTGTATTTAGATGACTTCACATTGTGTCCAAGTTTAGGAGTTTTGTCTTGTTTTGATAGGCAGCACGGCATAGAGAAAAACCATTTATTTAGTTTCAGTATTGAAGTGACATATCTACTTTAGATCTGTTCTGAATTTGCGTTTGCATTTAATTATTTGTCGGGTGCTAAGTAAAGTCCATATAAAATTACTTCTGCTGTGCTGTTACCATTTGATTCATGCGTGATTCAATTATACAATGTAGTCTGTTTGTACCTTTGCATGTGGCATGTCACTGCATTTTAAATTGAATCTACACCTAAGTCTGTATATCGGTCTTTTGTCTTTGTTTTTTGTCTTAAATTTCCTCACCATTCATTTTTGGGTCTTTCTATGTTCCTAGTTGTCTAGGATGAAATTTATTTTTTTCCTTCTTTGCCTTTACCCAGATGAATCGGGAAAAGTTGATGAAGATGGCTGGTTCAGTTAGAACTGGAGGGAAGGGTACCGTGAGAAGGTATTTCCATACATTTAACTTGTTTTTTCCATATCGATTAAAGCCAGTTTTCTTAGTGTACTGACAATTTTGGATTTTAACATGCCACCTTATCATCTGTGATTGGATTTGACATTACCTTGTACAAACATTCTTTTTTTAGTTTTTCTCCTCGCTCCCCCTTTCCACTGTGCACTTATTTGAGGGATTGTATTCAATTTGTTGGCTTTTTTCTTTTTTTGGAAATAAACACAATGCACCATCTGTTAGGTTGAATTTTCCAATGATGTTTTCTCTTTTTTCAGAAAGAAGAAGGCCGTCCACAAGACCACAACAACAGATGACAAAAGGCTTCAGAGCACTCTGAAGAGAATAGGGGTGAATGCCATTCCTGCAATTGAGGAGGTCAATATCTTTAAGGATGATGTAGTTATCCAGTTTCTAAATCCCAAAGGTAGTGTTAGTTCAAAATATTTATAAATTTTAATAAAATAGGCTATGTGTTTTGCTTCAATCATATTAAGTTGGATTTTTTTTCTTACAGTTCAAGCATCTATTGCTGCAAACACTTGGGTTGTCAGTGGTTCTCCACAAACAAAGAGTAAGCAACTATTTCTCTTTTCTTTATTATCCTATGCCCTCTTTTCCACGTGTATTCTCAATTTATTTGTAAATGTTGCAAAATAATATTAAATTAAAAAAAAAAAAAGTGGCTGTGTCAAATCTTCATGTTTTTCTAATAAGGCATTAATGCATTAAGGGCACAAGCACCTTTGGTTAAATTGGCAATGAAATATCCGGGGATTGTTATATAAGTTGGACTATGCCAAAACTTCGCTTCGTCCAATTTCTTGATTACTAGATAGACGTGTATTTGGTTCAGTTTATTTTAGTCAGATATTTGCTTGTTTTTCTCATTAGGCTTTAATGCATTAAGAACACAAGTGCCTCTTTAGATTGACATTGAAATATCCGGCAATTGTTATAAGTTGGACTATGCCAACGCATTGCTTCCTCTAATTTCTAGAGTACTAGACAGACGTGCATTTGCTTGTTTTTATCAACATTTTTGAAAAACAAGCAATTAGTAATTAATGAAATTTGAAATGAACTTTTTTCCTTTACAGAGTTGCAGGATATACTCCCCAGCATTATCCACCAATTAGGTATGTTTTCTGAATTTTTTTGAAAGTTGTCTATTGGTGTTTCTGGTGCCTCAATCTAATATTTTTTATTATTAAAATGCAGGGCCAGATAACCTAGAAAATCTTAAGAAGCTTGCGGAGCAGTTTCAGAAGCAGGCTCCCGAAGGAGCTGCTGGCTCAGCAGAAGCTCAAGAGGAGAATGACGACGACGTCCCAGAGCTTGTTGCAGGACAGGATTTTGAGACAGCTGCCGAGGAGACCAAGGCATCTTAGATTGTTATTGTTATTGTGCCCATCGTTATATATTCTGTGTTTTTAATTTTTTTTTTCTTGATTTACCATTTTAAGTATTTCAGGTGTTCAGTTCTCCTGTCATATACTTTAAACACTTAAAACCCTCTATTAAATCTGCTTTCCTCCATCTAACTAGGTATACCTGACATGTCATCTTGCATTATTCACTGTTTGATACTTAGTGTCGAGTATTCAAATCCTTCCTGCTTTGTCTCACCCTTGGCTTTGATATAAAGTTATTGATGGATTTTTTAAGAAAGTTGAGATGGAACAAGTATATTGCGCTTTTCTATTGATATCGTGCACATCATAATTCACATTTAGGATTTAATTATGTTATGATTGATGTACTCCAAACAGAAACAGTCCATGCCCACTAACTCCTTGTTGAATCAGGTACTCAGTCTTCACGAACCTGGTGGTAATGGTCTCATGTACAGTGAAAATTGTTGTCTAAATTTGTCTTAACTGAACATTTGTTTTGAATTCGAAGTGATCCCAACTGTAATTTGCTCTTTGAACTGTTTCTGTAAAATGGTTCAGACGACTTATTCATATACAATGGTTTGATTTGGCTTCTTGAAAAAAACTTGAACGGGATCAATTGCAAAGTTCTAATTCGCTTGAAGAAAAATATCATTAAATAGTTTGTTCTTCAAATAAAAGCAAACAAAAATACCGTGTATGCAACTAAATTTTCTTACTTCTATCTTTAACGTTAATTGGTGGTTCAACATAGATAAATTGTGTATTTTTACGTGGCTCAACAAGTGGTAAGTTAAAATTTCAATGTTTATATTATTTTTTGTGTATTTTAAAATAAAATGCCTATACTGTTATAAAATTTTAAATTTAGAAGTTGCATTCCTTTTAGTAGAAAAAAAAATTACCTTACTTTTCCATTATTATTGTTTAATATAACATGGTTTATTTTCTTTTATTTTGTTTTTTTGTTTTAGTTTAGTCTTTAATATTTGTGACTACTCTTTCATGGTGGGTGTCGCGTCTATTAGTTGTGGAATTAGGGTTAAGTTAGTAGAAAAGAATTGTCCTTCTACGGACTATTTATTCTTGAGGTGATTGTAAAATTGGGATAGTGAAAGTGTATAATTTTAGAATAGAATTTACTTAATTCATAAAATTATTAATTGAAACGGATGGAGAAATAAATAATGGGTATAGCATTCACATTTGCATCGGTAAGAATTAATTTAATACTTTTTAATGAAAAAGTAGATAAAATCTTTAAAAAAATTCAAATTGAATAACTCAAATATTTTCTCTGAATTTTGTCTTAATTACGTCAGACCCCAGCATTTAAATCATAATTTGTGTTTAATTAGATGACAAAAAATATACACACTTTAAAATAATCACTTTTTTATTTTCCAACTTTATTTTTGTACTGTTTTTTTTTTTTTGGGGGACATATAACATCTTTCCACCACCAAATTAAATGAGTTTTTTTTTCTAATTTATTTTAAACAATTCGGAATCTTTCTTTTCTTAAAAGATAAGGACCCGAATAATATGGATATCAATATTGTCACACAAGATTTGTGCTACTTTACGCTTCACACACTTAAAAGTTCCAATTTATTTAGTCTCTTTTATCTCTTTAAGACAAAGTAGTTTATGCTAATGCCAAAACTGTAGTTTTGTACTATATGTTTCATATAACAAACTCTTCACTTTTAGACAATTTCAAACAAAACGTTAACCTTCATTAAAATCTTCAATCGTGTTTCGATCCTTCAACTTAAAACCTGATAGCAATGACAAATATCTATAAATAATAAGAGTAATTATTTTGATAGAATGCAAAAATAATTCAAACCCTATTTTACATTTTGATAGAATACATACAATACTAGTACAGTTTTTGATGATGATGCTCCACTTTCAAGAAGTTATTGATACAGTTTCCTCTGTGTTAATTTATTTTTTTGAGAGAGAAGTGAACGGTGGATGAGCAAAGATCATAATGATGTGTTTAGAGATTAATGAGATTGTGAGTGTGAGTGAGTGGTGGAGTGAGGAGGATTCGTGAGCATATGAACGACTTCCCTCATGGTGGGCCTGGCGGGGCCCATTTCCCTAACACACATCATAGCAATGTTGAACATGTAAATGACACTTGTCAATGGATACCCACTCAGCCGTGGATCCACCACTGCCAACACCAACGCTGCATCCGACGGCTGAGATATCTCCATTCTAGTCTTGTTCACCCATCCAACGATGTCCACTCCATCTCCAAACTCCCCCACCGGCTTCCTCCCTATTATCAGCTCCAACAGCACCACCCCGAAACTGTACACATCGCTTTTCTCGTCCACTTTCAGCGTGTATGCATACTCTGTCCACCCATCATAAACAACAATATAATTTTCCAGTAAATCAATGAAACGATGAATGATGATGTGAGTATGAAATTAATGGAACCTGGAGCAATGTAGCCGTAGGAGCCGGCAATGGAGGACATGGACTGAGAGGCACCGGGGTCGTGGAGGAACTTGGCGAGTCCGAAATCGGCGACATGGGCCTCGAAGTCGGCGTCGAGCAATATATTGTTGGATTTGACGTCTCTGTGAATGATGAGAGGAGAACAATCATGGTGCAAGTAACAGAGTCCTCTTGCAGCTTCAACTGCAATCTTGAACCTCATATCCCATTTTAAGTGCCCTCCTTTCGCTCCATGCAGCCATTCCCCTAAGCTTCCATTCGGCATGTACTCGTACAGCAGCAAGTTCGTCTCCTTGTTCGACACGTAACCCAGAAGCCTCATTATGTTCCTGTGCCTTATCTTCCCCAGCGTCTCTATCTCCGCCCTGAACCCGTAATCGTTCCTCCCGCTACCCGCACCGACCAACCGCTTTATTGCCACGTCGCTTCCGTTCGGCATCGACCCCCGGTACACGATCCCTGCCCCTCCTTTTCCTATTATGTTCTCATCTTTCAGACACTCCACCACGTCCTCCGCTTTCAAGTTCAGCCGCTGGAACGCCGTCAGCTTCCACGTCATCGCCCGGAGCAGCTTCCTCCTTCGCATCATGTACACTGTCACTGCCACCAGCAGCGCCGCGGTGGCTAGTGCAATCACGCTTATTATCACCCTCGTCGATTTCGAACTCCATGGGCCTCGCCTTTTCTGGAAGGCGTCGTCTGGGTACATGGAGGAACTGGTGCAAGAGCGGGAGGAACAGAGATTGGGGTTCCCTGCGAAGGACCTGTCGCTGAAGGCCAAAAACTGACCGCCGGTTGGGAGCTTGCCGTTGAAATTGTTGTAGGAGAGATCCAGCGTTGTGAGGCTAGACATGAAGCGAATCTCGTCGGGGATTGGTCCTGTTATCAGGTTTTGAGAAACATTCAAAACGCTCAAGCTCGTTAGGTTTTTTATGCCCTTGGGAATCTCCCCCTCCAGCATGTTCCGACTGAGGTCAACGAAGTTGAGTGAAACGCAGTGAATCAACGTCGTGGGGATTGCTCCTGTGAGATTGTTGCCGCTTATGTTGACGGAGGTCAGTATTGGTAAGTCAAAAACCTCCGCCGGGATTTCTCCAACGAACTCGTTGGCGTCGAGTGAGAGTGTCTGCAGTGCCCTCAAGTTCTTCAAGGCCGGTTGAATTCTCCCCGTCAGTAAGTTGTTGGAAAGCGTGAGAATCCCGAGAGAATCGCCGGAAATCTCAGGAGGCAGTTCGCCGTCGAAACGGTTGTTGGCGAGCTCGATTATTTTGACGGAAGGCAGTTTGAAAATTCCCGACGGAATGGCGCCGCTAAGGTAGTTATTGGAGGCTCGGATCTTGACGAGAGACTTGCAGTTTCCAATGTCATTGGGAATAGGACCGTGGAAGAAGTTATCGGTGATGACGAAGGTTTGTAACCTCCCACTCTTGCACAGACCCGGAGGGATGAACCCGGTGAAGTGATTGCTCGTGACGTCGAAGAACTTGAACTTCCCGTTTTGGCCAAGATTCTGGGGCAGCACGAAGGACAGGTTGTTCTCCCAGAGCTGCAGCGTTTCCAGATTCGGAAGCTCGCCGACGAAGAGGGGAACAGAACCGCGCAGCTTGTTGTGGAAGAAGTTCATCAGAGTGAGGTTTCTCAGCTGGGAGAAACTCTCAGGAATCTCTCCGGTGAGACCGTTGAAGGAGAGATCCATTGACATGAGGCTCTCCATGGCAGAGAGTTCCGAAGGAATGGTTCCTGTGAGGTTGTTCATTTGCAAGAACAACGTGTCAAGGTTCTTTAAATTGCTCAGGCTCGGTGGAATCTCTCCGCTGAGGTTGCAGCTGGAAAGGTCAAGGTATTTAAGTGATTTCATGGCTCCGAACTCCGGTGGGATCCCACCTTCGTAAGCGTTGTTGTATCCGAGTTTTAGATACTTCAGCGTCTTCAACCGAGACAAACTCTTGGGAATCTTCCCCGACAGACTGTTAGTGCTTAAGCTCAAAAACTCCAAGCACAAAAACTCCGAGTATCTCTCCGGTATGCTGCCGGAAAAGTAATTTCCGTCGAGCTTGAGGTATCGGAGTTTCTCCAGTTTCACGAATTCCTCCGGAAGGGGTCCGGTGAAGTTGTTGTCGTAGGCGTCGAGGACCTCGAGTTGGGTCATGGGCAGAACGATTTGGCCGGGGAAACTGCCGGAGAAGCTGTTGTGGGAGATGTTGAGGAGCTTGAGGGAAGCGAGGGAAGCGAGCTCCTTGGGAAGCTCCCCGGTGAGGTTGTCCTGCGAGATGGTTAGGTTTTGGAGTTTGTCAAACTGTCCAATCTCCGGCGGAAGGTGGCCGAAGAGTGGAACGGAGGAGACGTTGATGGCAACGACTCGAAGGTCTTGGTCGCATTGGACGCCAGAAAATGAACAGTGTGCGGAAAGCGAGGTGGAAAACTTCCAGTCGCTGAGCGCATCTTCTTTGGCTTTGTGTCCCTTCATGGAGTCCTTCATCTTCAGCAGCGCATCCATGTCACTGAAAGAAGAACACTTGGCCAGGCGGAACCATACGAAAAGAAACAGCAATAGCGTGTAAGACGCTGAGCTTCTCATGTCTCTGTTGCTTCCTACTACTATTACTACTACTCCCTTTCTCATATACCTTTGCCAAATGCATACATTTGGCTGCCTCCTTCTTTTGACACCACACACCTCCTCCTGTCTGCTATAAATATTATGTGTAGATATTTAATCAAATACCATGTGTGCATGGTGGCATCGCATGCAATCAATGATAAAAGTTCTTCCAAGTGGATGCCCTGAAAAATATAAAGATAAAAGAATATTAATATGCAGCACCAGTAGCTCCACGAGATCCACTATAAGCTTGTGAAACATCAAGTATAATTATGTTTGAAGAAAATTGTATACCAATTTCTAATGCAGAGATCAATATTATATTAGTGGTGGGTGAGGTCCTACCAGCAATTAGTCTAGGGGAGAAAGTTTATGCAAACCTTGTCAAATCTTTTTATTCTTGGTATATTGCATTTTATAATATGACTGTAATATTCTTACACTCTACTAATTAAACATTTTGATGATGAAATATGCTTGGCTCACCACTAGCAGCCGAGTCAGCTGGAAGGTGGAGTTAGCTTTTGTGAACACAGAGATGCAAAATTTCTTTCTCAGCATTTATGGAGCCTAACTTTGAAATGAAACGAAAGTGATTTTACGTGATGCACCAAATTAAAAAAAGGGGAATAAAAGAAAGTTCCTTTACGTAGAAGTCTTCTTAGCTACTGTTCTTTGGTATATCACTGGGATTATTATTGCTCAGGGCAAAGCAAAGCATCAATTCCGTGTTTTAAGTTGTTCTGTCAACGATCAATAACCAGATATATTGCAGAATCGTATTCTATGCATTGCATGACGATTAATGGATATGAATCAATAACATTTTAAAGCAAATTATTCATCGCAACTTGCTCTGTTCCAAATATTAAGCTAAATGCAAATTACCATTTTGGAGTTTTCATAATAGAATCAAGACAAACCAGATGATATATATGTAGATAAGTACAAGTGGATTTTTCATTAAGTTTTCATGCATGTCCCTTTTATGCATGTACTGTTATACAATCATACAAATGGACCTTACGGAAAAAATCACTAATAAGGAACGATCGGTTACATAAGTTTAAATCTATCATACGCCATACAATTTTGTAAATAATATAAGAATTGTTCGGTGGGATATGATGCTTCTTAGCAATATAAGTCTCTAAATACTACTTCAAGCTAAGATTACTCGTAAGTGCTACTTAACCGGTAATGGGTTATGATTGGGCTGTGATTAGGATTTTCCTAATCTCAAACTCATCTTGAAAATTATAAATAGAGGTTAAAAATAAGGAGGTATGTGATTGTATTTATTGTAAATTTAAGACTTTACTCTGATTTCATTCGAATTAATCACTAACTTAAGTATTAGAGTGCTTTTAACAGGCACACCCTAACAGTTTGAAAGGCGTGTAAAGACGAAATTTGGATCAAAATATACACAAATACCTAAGATAATCTAGAAAGAAGTGTGAATGAGTGTTTTGTGAAGACACTCCATCCTACATCCGAAACAATAATAATATGATATTATCCATTTCTAGATCAAATTCTCACATATTTATTTTTTTAACATCTTATGTGTATATAAACTAATATTTATCTACTATTGAAAATGAGACTTTTGTTTATATCATGAGTTATCTAAATTTCTCATTATTTTCAATTTTAACATGTTCTTAATTTTTTTTATCACTATATGTTCAGTGAAGGGATTCCTCAAAATTGTCGTAGCCTTTTGTTGTGTATTTGGGTCGATTGTAGCTACTTTAGATGATTCGTATTTGGCATGTAAAAAAAAAGGAAAAAACTCAAAGAACATTGATAAAAGAAAATGGCTAGAGACAAGTTTTTTCTTTTATTGAATGGTTAAAAAAGTGTTAGAAGGTCAAGATTCTCACAGTATTTGATGATTTTGAAATTGGGAGGCACTGATAAACGGAAGAGTGGTACGTGATTCTCAAAAGTGTTGAATAATTGGGTTTTGTCAACTCCTATGATGATAGCGACAGTGAGTTAGTGTTGTTGAAGTGCCCACAAAAATCTCATATTATTGGCCCTTTTCGTTACTTCGTCTTTTTCGTGGCAGACAATGTTAATTCCCTAAGCCTAATTAACTTCTATATTTAATTATTTCCCCTTTTAAAATATGCAGTTGAATCCAACAACACATTATCTCCTACAGATACACTCGATTTTGTCCTTAAAATACTTAAAAGAGTTAAATATATTTTTAAACCTTTAAGTATCACTCGATTTTAATTTTAGTTCCTACTCGAAACATCTATGGTTTTTAATTTTTATTGTTTTGAAACTCTCACTTTTGGTTCTTAAAATTAGACGGTGTTATCTTTCAGTACATATAACAAACGGCAAATCCATGACAATGTCAGCTTTCTTCTTCATTGTCCTCACGTTACTTTTGATTTTAATGATCAGATTAGTGATTATCACGTGTTTTGATTGAAATTAAATTAGTGATTTTAAGGACCAAAAGTGAGAGTTTCAAAATTACACTTGTAGTAATTACTTTTTTTTATAGGCTTTTGAGTGTTTAGAGATAAATTTGAATATAATTATCGTTGATTTGAGTGGTTGGACCGTATATAATGTGTTGAATTGATATAAAATATATATTATTAAGAAATACTTGATATTTTATTTGTTAATATAATTGATAAAATTATTAATTGGTTGGTTGATAATAAATATATTTTTTATATAGCCAGATGTGGGAATGTATAGCCTTTGAGCAACTTAAATATTTTGTTATACTTAGGAGTTACTCTACTTGCTAATCTAATCAAGGTAGGAAAAAAAATTAAGAGAAAAGGAGAAAAATAACACAAAAATGATAAATAAATATGTTGAGTTAGGCTTATCGATAAATTGGTTTTATCGATAAGGGTTAAGATAAGTTGCAATTTATGATTCTCCAATTTTTTGTTAGGAAAATGTTTTGTTTCCATAGGAATTTTTTATTAGTTTATAATTTGTAATAATTTTTTTTAATCGTTGTTACCATTATTATTATAGTTAAGAAAAAAGGAGATAAATATTTAATCTTTGGGTGTTTCGTAATTCCATTCTATATATTTATAATTTGTTATTCTGCTTAAGATTATAATTAAGGTTTTTTTTTTTTAATCTAGAGACCATAGTATCTTATTTTTCTTTATTATTTAATTAATTATTTTCATTATTGTGTTGGTTAAACCAAACTTAAAATAATAACTCGAGAAGGTCATCAAACCACGATCTGTCCTCTCCAAATAGTTTTATATTTTCATTTCATTCAATAAAAGAAAAGATTAAAACTTAAATCGACAAAAAGTCTACAAGTATATAAGTTTTCAGTTTTAAGTATGTGATGACAAAAATTTTACACTAATATTGTATATTTAAGTCCTACATTAAGTAAATAAAAAAGTATTTTATAAGAATTTAAATGATGATTTAAGTTTATATTAAATAAAAATAAGAAAGTATTTTGTAAGATAGAAGATTTTTGAAAGATTCATCACTCATATAAACATCATTTTTTTTTAATGATGAAATCATATGAATATAATATAGTCAAATAATCAATTAATAACTATCTAACAATTTCTCTTGATAGTTTATTATTTTATATTTATTTTACTTCTTTTCATTCATAACTTAAACATTGATTTTAAATATTTTGGATTTTAATATGTTGTTTTGATATCTCGATTTTTTTATTAGTTTTATTCTGTCACATTTTATTTTATTTTATTTTATTATTTACTTATTTTATCTTTTACGTGCTAACATATTTTTATCCTGGATCACGATGATGGCACATAGTTCATGAGCAATAAAGAACACAAGAGAATATATAGGTCGTTGGGTTGATTAAGAACATAATTAAGAATTCAAAAAAAGTTTATATATATATATATATATATATATATATATATATATATATATATATATATATAAACACCACCAATTAGATTATAAAAATATGAATATTTTTAAGTTTAATTTCTTTTACTGATTTTTAGTTTTAAATAAATATTAATAATTTTCGGAATATTTTTATAATAACATATTCATTGTGTATAACACTAATTTAATTTAAAATTGATGGCAGATTGTAATACCTTGTACTAAAAACTATAGAAAATAAAAGTACATACTTCTTACCGAATATTGCAGAATTTTTTTCACTTCTGTATTTTGTTTGAATTTGCTTCTAAATTAAAAAAAATGTCGAGAAGTATTTCTCCAACTACATGATCGAGGTTATAATGTTCTTACCAAGAAAATCTAAAGACAAAAGGTTTTAAAGGGGAATTTTTGTAAGTAAATGTGTATAAAGTTAAATATTTTTGGTATATTTTTTAATAAGACTAATGTATTATTATATTTTTAATGTGTATTAGGTGGCCATGCACTTCACAATCTTTTTCAAGTCAAAGATGCAGTTTATATTCCTTACATTTGTGGAGGTTTTAAGCTTTTCATTTGAAATTAAACAAAAGTTGTTTCACCTAATTCAGCAAATTAAAGAAAAAATAAATAAAAGAAAGTTTTTTTTTACGTGGAAGTTTCCCTAATTACTGTGTTTTGTGTGATAATTACTGCTATGAAAATGTTAAAGCGTGACACATTTTTATATTTATTTGTATAAGATTTTAATGGTTATAAAATAATAAATTTTATATTTTTTAAAAGAAGAAAATAAAAATTAAGAAATAATAATATAAAATAAATATTGAAAATTTATCTATATCAAAATATTTTTTTTTCTTTGTTTAATTTCTTCTGTCAACTATAAAGCACTATACGATAGTGCAGGATCTTATTCTATTTGTGTCACATTCATTTCAAGTGGTTTCGCACCAAACATTGCCATTTAAATTTTAAACCACGTTGCAGCTTGCTTGAAACCACCATTTATATGATAATTAAATATAAGAGCAATGGCTACATAATATTAGTTCAAGTAGCTATTATTTTCATTCTTTTATATATATTTTTTTAATTTTAATTCTTGGGAGTAAAAGCGCAGTTAAAAATAAATGTATAAAATATAAAATTAAAAAGAATATATAATATGCTTCAAAGATTTCCCACCTGTTACATAACCATGAAATTTATAAATATTTCATGTTATAACTTTATTGATAAAATGAAGTAAAACTAATAATGCATTCTCAGATTTCTTAACTATTGCGACTTTAGTTTATTTGGTTTACTTCACAATATAATGAAAAATAGTACTTTAAAAGTAAAAATAAATTGGAAATGCTTCAAAGTAACAAAATCATTAGAATAATAAATTATAAATTCTTTCAAGTTAGAAATTTATAGATAAAATGAAGTGCAAAGAAAATGGACTTTCAAATATTTAAGTTGGTGCAACTTTTCTTAAGTTTGATTATTTGCTCCGCAATTTTTTATCAAAAATATAATCTGAGTAACAAATACTATAATCGAAGTAAAATCGATGTACCTAATATTTCTTTGTTGTCATTCCACAACATAATGCAAAAGAATGCTCAACAATTGAATAAAAAACAATTAATCCATATCACAACATTATGGAAGTTACAGAATAAAATTGGACCGAGATAAAACCCTAATACATTTTTCTCAACTAGAAAAAGTACAGAAAATTGACTGCACTACATTTGTTTAATTAGTCTATAGCAGTGTCACGTTATAGATTAAACATTTGCCACTAAAACATACTTTCAGTAAATATATTTTGATTTTCATGTACAACTAACAAATATCGATAAAAAAAAGTTTAAATATGTGTTAATTTTGGTATGGTGGAAAACATTTGTAATTAAAGTTTTATATGTTGATAACATTTTAATTTATAGAAATTCTGCTACATTAAAAAATGTAAAGAAAAGGTTCTCTCCATTATCTGTTTTAAATAAAATGAATGGGAAATTTGAGTAAGAGTACGAGGTTAACTATGGAATCATTCAAAAAATAAAAAAAATCCAACTATTCATTAGAGAGTTTAGGAAAGGAAAAATAAAGAATGGATTTCAACTAAGAAATTTAGTCAAATGTAATGTCTCAACTCAGTAACTGAAGTAAAAGCACGATCCTCTGTATGAACAAGCTAGTTAAGGTTTTGGGCTTACCAAACCAAAAATGATGTAAGCAGCCCTGCAAATACTACAGCTCATAACTTACCACAGAAAGTTGCGAGCGACTAGCGATGTTGGACAAGTGAAAATAAGATTACAAAGTGTAGATCACAGCATCTTCGATGATTCACAAACATGATAGCATAAAATTATCACTCAAGTCCGGAAAGAAGGAATGTATCCCATTAAAAAATAATAAGGATGTATATAAGGCTACAAGTTGCATAAAAATGAAAACAAAAATTTTACCCAACAAACTACCGACCTGCCAGAAGTATACAAAAATGGTTGTCATTCACCAGATTGATTAGCAGATGACTACACCGCTATTACACTTTAGTTTTCAGTTTTCTTTTTTTTCCCTTTCTTCTTGCTTGGCATTTCAGGAGATTCTTCTTGCTCTGCATGCTTTTTCCGTTTTTTCTTCTTCTCTCCAGCATTCAAGTCGCCATTCCCATTCTGCAACTCAGTACTCTCACTAGCCTCCTTCCTTTTCTTCTTCTTTTCTTTCTTCTCAACTTCGGGTTCTGGCTCCTCAGCAACATCAGCTTCAACAGTTGGTTCCTCTTCATTTTTCCCCTTCTTTTTCTTCTTTTCCTTCTTTTCTTTCTTTTTATCAGCAACAGAAGCCTCTTGTTTATCCTCATCCATAGCGGAATTGACAATTTGCCCGATAACTGAATCAGCCGAAGCATTATATGTCTACAAGGAAAAGAACAATCAGCATAGAAAGAAAAAAAAATAAAGTTATTAATAACACCAAAAGGAACAAGAAACAAACCTTAGCCGGGGTAATCAGTCCTCCCGCTCCTTTCTTTCTGTCCTTGTCATATGCTTCTATCTTAGGTTTTCCCTTAGCAGAACCGGCAAAACGGCCCAACTCTTTGCCTTCAAGATTCCTCAATCGCGCCTCAAGCTGCAGAAAAAACTTGTTAAAAGACTAACAGAAAAAAAAAAAAAAAAAAAAAAAAAAAAAAAAAAAAATATATATATATATATATATATATATATATATATATATATATATATATATATATATATATATATATATATATTATAAAAACAAAACACATGTACCTTGGCTCTGTTCTCCAATCCCATGGTGTTGTCTTGGCCATCTCCAAGTGCGTCACACCTAATAGCCAATGCTGTCTTTGCAGCAAGTGACCGAGAAATTTTCCCCTTGAACTTTGCAGCTGCCTGACCAATCAAAGATGCATGGTATATAAGACCATACTTGGGAGTAGCATGCTTAGTTTTCAGTGCCCTGAAGAGAGCCTTCTCAGCACCAAGAATCTGCACAGTGCTACCAGGCTGCTTTGCAAGATTTAATAAGCTACCACCGTGGGCAATGAGACGAGCACCAACAAGCTCCCCAACCATCGCAGTCAAATTGGGTGCAATGGTGTTCATCCTGCTCTTTAGATAATCATATAGTTGTGCCCTGTATTCCGAAAGAGCCAAAACCTGGTCACAGAGTTCCCTAATATTTGTCAAATCAAGATCACCGATTTCAGTTCCCATAGATATTACAGCTGCCTCCTTAAGTTCTGCCTCCACTTCCTCAGACAAAATCTGGGACAAAACGTAAGAAAATAATTAAAAATCTATAAAGAAACATAGTTAAAGATAGAAATATCACTTTTCACAAAAAAGGATGCCCAAATCGTTCACCAGTGGAGTAAAAGTTGAACATTACAACTCATTGTGAACCACATGTCTGCTTAAATGCCTAAAGAAGGGCAGCATTTAACTGAGATTATACCTCAGAGAAATCAAGCTCAGCTGCATTGACACGATCACCCATCAACTTGACTGCCCTTGCATATTGGATGTTATCTTGTACTATTTTAGTCAGTTCGGGAAAATGCCAACCATACCATTCACGAACCCTCATGGCATATGTATTCAACTCTTTGTCAAGATCATCAAGTAAACCAATAGCTTGTACAATCATGGTGTCCACCTAATCAAACATCTTGAAGTCAGCCAACAGTTATTCAATAAACAATCATTCACGAAGGTAAAAATTTCCATAACAAAAATAAATTGACACAGTCTTGTTTATAAGTCTACATCTGAAGGCCAAAGATTCATCGTATTCCATCTCCAACTATTTTCATGAAATGCTAAAACCGATTCTTTGGTATCAGTTATTCGAACATGTAAAATATGTAGCCAGTGAAAACTCCTGAAGATATCAAACCCAAAAAATAAGGCCCTAAATTGGAAATAAGATGTCAGACAACATGCAAACTATGAACTCTAAACAAGAGCACTAAACACATAATTTGTGCCAATGATAGATGTCATGTATGAGACATACTTTATTTCTAAAATGTAAGATGTAAAAGTTTAAATACAAATATCAGGACAAAACATTGGAATTAGATACGAGATAAAATTATGACTATTAAGAAGTTGAAGCATACACATTCTAAGAGCAAATGAGAATAACACCCGCAATAATTCATCAAACTCCCCACCATACCAATTTTTTTCTTTCATGGCATTAAAAGCCGTAAATTGTTCATAAAGCAATAATCAGTGTACTCCTATAAGGTTGTAGTAACCATTAAAAGAGGTAGGCGGTTTTGTGCAATTTCTGAGAAAAAATCAAAGGGAACATGTGTACTATTCTCATATTCTAACCATGTGAGTCTCCTCACATTATATGATTCACAAAAGCTTCACAGCCTTCAGAAAACAATTATATCTTCATTCCTAGCAATCAGTACACTATTTGGGGAGAATTCTTTGATGAATACAAGAGTAGGATATAACTTCAACATATGAAAAACCTAAAGGATGTCAATATACACAATACATAATAGGAAAACATAATTAAAAATGATAAAAGAACAATTATAACGTCAAGTTCTTATAACCATCAAGTCAACAGAAATTACACCTTATCTGCGCTAAACTTCAACTTGTATCTGGATAAGCTATGGGATAAACCCAGGCTCATTGGAGCCATGTCTTGAACAGCTAGACCAGATATGAGTTCAGTTAACTGATTTCTGACACCTCTCATCAACTCCATGACTGCATTGTTGTGAATACAATCGATTTTCTAAAAGGATCAACAAAACAAATTAATTTATCAGATAGATGAGTGGAAAATAAATTATCGTATCACATGTTCTATTGGAAAATAAGGTGGCCCACCAATTTCTCTTTAATCACATTCCCAAGTTTTGAATCGGCCACACCAAGTGTTTCATTTTCACAATGAACACGCAAGAACTTACGCAGACCCTTGCTTGCTTTTCCATCAATTAGTAAAGTCGCTGCTTCTAGAGCTTCTGAAGTGTTCTCGAACTTAGAAAACGCTTTCAACTTGACAACCTAAATTTGTGGAAATTTGGATTAGCTTCACAAGCAATTATAAATAGATTGAGCACAGTTTTCACACTGTCACATTGATAACATCAAATAGCCAGGGAAAAATAGGTGACAAAAAAATGCAGAAAGAGGAAAACCTGTCTAGCAGTGTCTGCACTGGAAAAGTCCTTCCACAAGTCCTGCGTTAAGTAACAAGTATAAATTAAACTTCTTGCTAAAAGTTTCAGAATGTGGGAAAGAAAAACAAACGACATAACATATTCATAATAATACAAACTCAACTACGTTCCGAATTTCAAATGCTTAGATGAAAGAGTAAGTAAGAATAAAGAGCTCGGAAATGATTAATAAAAACCGGATGGTTGTAATAGTTCCAAGCAAGGCATTTCGTTAAAGTAACATACTAAGGTTCAGGATATAATCAGAAATTGATATCGTTTCCCCTGCAGAAATTTCTAAAGAACCTATCGTTTCAATAATTAACAAAGAAAAATGCATGCCTCCTTCAGAAGCTGACAAGTAAACTAAGAAAAGAAAGAAAAGCCAACAGAAAACGTTCTACAAAAGATCCAGCGATGCAAGCTTTAAGTTTTCACGAAAAAATGAAAAATGCATACCTCAACTTTTGAAAGCTTGCCTTCATCCAGAACTTTAAACAGGGCAAACCCCGCAGGAGTTTCAAACAACACAAGCATTTTTTTTCTGCTCCAACAAAACCTGCAAAAAAAAAAACACCAAGCGTGAGTTTAATGAACAAGCAAAGGTCAAAAAAGAAGAAGCTCGGAACACTTGTTAACATTGACACGAACGAAATAAACGCTTTCTCTTTGCTGGAAGAGTTACACTAAAACGATGATCACCATAACAAGCACTAGTGACAAGTAAACAAAGTTAACAACTCCACAAAAATCCAGGAGCATAAACGTTAGTGTTCCGGCATGAGACGAAAAGAAAGAAAAATGGAAGAAGAGGAAAACCTGGAATAAGATTTCGATCCTCCCAAGAGGGTTTTAGAGCATAAACCCTAAGCTAGGGTTGAAGAGAGAGGATACACGTCGAAGAAGAAGAGGCGGCAGCCAAACTATTTTGGGTTTAGGCATGAATCGTATATAACGGGGAAGAATGCTATTATTAATGGGCCCTAATTATTGTCATAACGGCCCAAATTTTACTTCACTTATCAATCGGGCTGACCCAATAGCATTGCGCCTCCAGTAAAATGAATTATTTGAATTATATATATATATATATATATATATATATATATATATATATATATATATATGTGTGTGTGTGTGTGTCTGTTAAAGATGTGAACAATTCAATAATGTTTGACTGCTATTTTTAAAAATTTGGAAATAAAATTATATCTTGAAAAATAAATATATGTATTCAATTTAAATAAAAAATTAAAATAGAAAATATTTCAATTATTTTATTTAAATAAAATGTTTCAAAACAATAATCAACTGCAAGTCCTGAATAGGATTAGGTGGAGTCAAATTCTAAGTCCATGAAACATTATTTCATTAAATGATAAATATATTTAAAAATAATAATAATAATAGTTTATTAAAACACGTGTGTTTATTATAATTTATATATTAAATTACAATATTTAAAATTAAAATTAGTGTTATTATTGAAATTTAACAAGGTGTGATACTTTATATTTTGTGTATTAACAAATATTTTCAAGGGTTAAATATGTTTTTCGTCCCCCAATTACTGGCCGTTTTTGTGTTTAGTCCCTCTTTCGTACAATTTAGTCCTTCAACTTTAGAAAACTCTGGTATTAGTCGTTTTTACCAAATTTTTTTAACTTTATTTGCTGTTTCCAACGCGTTTCTCAGTTAACATTGAAGCATAAATGTGTCAAAATGTGTAAACAATCCAAATGCTATAATGTAACGTGCTTGAAACAGCAAATAAAAGTTTAAAAAATTTGGTAAAAACGACTAAAACCATAGTTTTCTAAAGTTGAAGGACTAAATTGTACGAAAGAGGAACTAAACACAAAAATGACCAATAATTGGGGGACGAAAAACATATTTAACCCTATTTTCAATTAGTTCTCTCTTCTGTAAATTAATATTAATGTTAGAAGATAAGGGAAAAAATAATAATGAAAAGGGATTTTTCTCCCCTCCATTTACCTTTGTTCGTTTTTCATCAAACAAAATAATATTCAAAATATAGTTTTTTCATCCAGTTCATTATCCTTTAACCAAACATTAGTTACTATAAAACATTAAATTTTTCATATATGATGATTTGTAATTAAAAAAAAACACAGAAAAAATCTTTTCTTGTTATCGATATTATATATTCTCTCTTTCCAATATAGTTTTAGTATACATTATAGTATAGGTTTTGTTTTTTTAGGATAATTATTTGTGATAGAGTAAATTGGAATGATATGTTCTTGGGATTTTAAAAATCATGGGAGAGATGTGAGATTCTATCTCTCATAAAGTTGCATGATATGATGAGATAAAAAAAATGTAATTATAAAATTATCCTTAATTATTTTTAAAAATTTACAACATTTATTTATAATAATTAATAATTATAATAACAAAAATAAAGATAAAAAATGTTTAATTAAGATTAGCTTTAACCAATCATATTTTATTTTAAATTAATTACATCTATTAATTTTTTTACAAAAAATCATCTGAGTTCTATTTTAAATTAATTTTAACCAATTATGTTTCATTTTTTATTAATTTTAATTACAATGAGAATTATATAATTTTATCACTTAATTTATTAAAAAATTATTTATTTCGTATCCATTAAATAATTAAGAAATTTTTATAAATTTTATCTTTAAATTTCTCTATTTTCAATCTTAAGACTCTTAAAAGATACCACATCAGTTTATCTTTCATTTTTCTCAAATTCATCCATATACACTCCCTTTTAAATTTGAAAAGAGTCTTGATTATTTTTTTTTTCTTCTACCCTCTTTATTTTTCCATTGAGACGTTCTCCTTCATTTTTCAACTTCACTCGTCAGTTTTTTTTTTTTTTTTTCATTAGTTTCTTTTATTATTTTTATGTTAATTTGGCAGAGACTAATTTTCATATTATATAACTAGTACTTCTATATGATAACATATATTATAAAATTACATTTAATTAGTTGATAAAAATATGTATTATGAGCTATAGAGTTGGTTTAGGATTGAAAAGAAAGTATGAAAAAGATTATGAGATCAACTTTCCCAAAACTAAATATTAACATTTATCGATAAAGAATAACAAAAATGCATACTAAAAAAATATTGTCCTAAGGCCTTGGTTATAGGTTAAATCAAAATTTATATTTTAACATCAACTAAAACCTTTTAAAAACGATGATATTTTTATAAATATTTACACAATATATGCAAAAGTTTTTTAAAAGTGAAGCATAATCTCAAAACTTATTTTTAGACTAAGGATACTTTTTACTTTAAATAACGAATAACTTTTTATTTTTTTTAGGTTGAAGTTAAAGCAGTAGTCATAATCAGTTTTTGTTATAGAATAAATGTTGATTACATTTAAAAAAAAAAAAAAAACCCTCTGGATAGTTTTCTATAAATAAAAATATGTTATTTTTACTATACTTATAATCTATTATAACTCTATATTAATCATAATTTAATTTTCTATCAGTATAAGGTCACCTTAGAATTTAAATGATATATAATATTTCTATATATAGTATTATATTAATATCTGTATTGTAAAAGTCACCATAATTTATATTTATGTTTGACTTTTAATGAATTGTTTTCAAGTTTTTAATGATTATTGTATTACTTTCTATAATTAAAATCAATAAAAAATATTGATAACATATAGTTGATTTTTTTTTTTTATGTTGGTTGGAAAGATATTGTATAAATGTGATATGAGAATTATTATGTATGGATATATAACATAAATGAGAAGGAGATAATGGTGTTTTATTGGTGATGATTATCTTACTTTAAGATTATGATAGAAAAGCATGGTTAACTTTTATACTGTATGAATGTTGTTAATTGTAAAAATAATTATCATATTTTACAGTGTCATGGTATGCGTAGAGAGAAAGTCTCAATTAGAAAGACATTACATTTATTAAACTTGCACACTCATACATAAAAGAATAAAAGAAGTTTGGATAAGAAAAGTTAAAGGAAACATAACTATGATGATGTTATATGAATATCAAATCGTAAGGAACTAAAATAATTTATTATCACCAAGAACCAAAATCATATTATATATATATATATATATATATATATATATATATAATAATAATAATAATAATAATATAAAAATAATTAAATACTCATATGATTACATAATATTCTTCTATATTTTAATTTAATGATTTTATAATTAGATGTATAAATTTTCTAGCCATATTATTATTTTTATTTATCTTGAACAAAAAAAAAGTTGAAGTGAAAATTAACTTTTTATTTCTGAAAATAAACATTGTTATATTTTGTTGATTATTAAATCAAAACAAAATACGACAAATGTTAGAAATGATAAAATTGTGTATAACAATTTTTTTTTTTGTAAAATTTGTGTTAATTTTTTATTTTGTATTCTCGAAAGCATTAGTGAAATATTAATTATTTCTTTAGTTTTGCTTATTAAAATTAAAAAAAAAATACAACAACAAAAAACAAAAACAGAAACAAAAAGAGAGAGGAAGCATTTAAAACTTGGCCTAAGAGAAAAACAAAGTGAAATAACAACAAAAATGGATCACTTGATCTTCAATTCAAAAGTGAGAGAGTTCAAACTGCAGCATGCTGTGTTCAAGCTCCAGCTAATAGCATCTTCCTTATCTGCAAGAACACCAATCAATAATAACAATAGATAAATACGAGAAAGGACACATTTAATACAAATACAATTTTTTATATTCATTTCACATTATTTTTTTTTTATTTTTTTCTCAAAAAAAATACAAAAGTTCAGTCATTTAATGTAAAAGTTAAAATTTTAATTGAAAAAAAAACGAAACAAATAGTAAACAGGAGATTAACAAGAACATGCCTCGGGCAGTTTCTGTCGAAAAATAACATCCAACCGTGCATCGAGGGTGTTTTCCAGCACAATCTTCCCATCCTCTGAGGCCAACACTATTCCTCCAGAGCTTTATTGAAACATTTGAGAACACTCATGAGTTAGGTTTAACATAATACTAAAATTATATAATTAGAGTTTGATGATTGTGTTCATGAAAAAAAGTGCACATATAGTGTTTGTTATAATGAAAGATAGGTAAAAACTAAGAAAAGAAGATACCAAAAGGGTTCATGGGAATCCGTTGCAGCATTTTTCTTAGGTGGTGGTGGGAGATAAACACGATCATCAAGGGTAATTTTAGGGGCTTGCACGTTTGCTTTCTCTGAATATTCTTTTTTGGCTTCCTCTATCAAGGACTCAACTAGCTTACGATCACTCTCTCTGCATCTTATCAGCACAGATGGTTCCCTCAAGCGTAGTAAACCCTACAACATATACAACATGATAAGATTTTGTGTTTTGTGCAAAAAACTAAATACGATAACTACATGACTGTGCTTCAAATACCTGAATAATCATGTCTCTGACGAGTTTTTTGTATACTTTCTTGTCATTTGAGAGACCCGAAAGACCTGTTCTAGCAGCGTCCTTCATGGAATTCACTGCATCATCCTGTGCTTGAAGCACTTTTATTCGGGATGCATTCAATTGTGTTGAGTATTCACTATTCATGAAATGAACAAGTTTTGTGAACATTTTAAAAATTTGTACGTGAAATCGTTGACAATTTGTGATCAAAGAGTATGAAAACGAACGAAATGCAAGAGCTTACATTTTTCTACGAACGTCAATTTGTTTGGCTTTTCGTTCATACTCTTGCTTGATTTTTTTCTTTTCAGCTTCAAGTATTTCCAGCTTCTCAATATTGAATTCCTGCAACGAATCAAAACAATGTAACAAATCAAAATCCCCGAAGATAACAATAATAATAATAATATCAAGAAAACACTAATATTTTCAAAAGTAAAGATCTAGATGCAAACCATTCAATAAAACATCAAAGCAACATAAAATTTTCAAATTTAAAAAACAAAAAATAAAATGTCCATACTTCTTCAGCAGCAACAGATATTTCATTCGCTTTCTCCTCAGCTTCTTGGCGGATGAACCTGATCATCTGCTGGATCTGCCTTGAAACATCTGCGTCCTTCATCTTTGTTTTCAAATTCAAAACCTGGGAAGATGTAATAAACTTTTTGATGATTTTTCAAACAAAAGAATAGAAATGAAAGGAAAATGTAACTATGTTTTAGTTTAATGTTTGTGTTATAATAAGTAAGTAGTGAGAAGTTTAAAAGGAGAGGAGAAAACATACAAAGCTGATAATACCATTAGAGCATTTATTTCGGTCTGTTGAGGAATTGGATCTTGAACAAATTTATCCTATCTTTGGAAATTTGAACAAGCAAAACAAGGACAAACAAGATTAAAGAGAACAAAAGGTAATTAAATAAAAATAAAATAAAAAATCCACCGATTATATATATCCTTACGACATTTTTTTTTTCACAAAAAAAAAAAATCAGCAATTTTGACATTTTGTGGAAAAACCTTTAACAATTTTACATGGTCAATTTTAATTACTTGACAATATTGTACTTCTAAAGTTAACATAGTTATATATTTGTTTGACAACTGATGATAAGGAATGAAATTAAAAAAAAAAATACATACATGGAGACTAAACTGCAAATTTACTACATATAAAAACTATACGCGTAATTAAATCATGGGTTAAATATGTTTTTAGTCCCTGTACTTTAGAGCGATTTTGGATTTAGTCCCTCTTTCAAACTATGGTACAATTTAGTCCTTCAACTTTAGAAAACTCTGGTTTTAGTCCTTTTTACCAAATTTTTTTAACTTTATTTGCTGTTTCAAACGCGTTTCTCAATTAACATTGAAGCATAAATGTGTCAAATAGTGTAAACAATCCAAATGCTATAATGAAATCTGTTTAAAACAACAAATAAAGTTAAAAAAAATTGGTAAAAATGACTAAAACCAGAGTTTTCTAAAGTTGAAGGACTAAATTGTACCATAATTTGAAAGAGGGACTAAACTCAAAATCGCCCCAAAGTATAGGGACTAAAAACATATTTAACCCTTAAATCATTTAATCTCACACAATAGCATATTGCTTGAAAACACTCTCATGGCCTCTTAAAAAACAGAGTATTGAAATATAATTAAAAGTGACGATTTAAAGTATACTATAAAAATTAAAGCATAAAAAGTAATATATAAATATTAAAACGAAAATCTGTCAATAAAAATATCAAATTACTAAGTACTTTTTATATCCAGTGGTCTTTTATTTTTAAGTGTTTTTTAATTATGTGTGTTTTTTAAAATACCTACCAAAATGATCACTATGCAAAAAATATTAAGTAATAGACTTAATATACCGACTTGTACCACAATTATTTAGTTCATTTCAATTGGGTCTCTAGCGTTTTTAAAAAATGTAATTATCATTATTATTATTATTTTGTAGAACATATATATTAGTTTGATTTCTCGTGTGAAATTGACCATGACCCTAGTTGCATATATGGTAGTTAAGATGGATATGTGGCAAATTGAATCTGTATATAAGTTCATTTTCTTACACCCCTCCTTTGTATGAGCACACTCTTTTCTCGACAGAAAAAGGAACTAAAAGAGACAAAAAAAAAAAGTGAAATAAAATTATAACAATGACTATATTTTATAATTCACAAATTTTGTTTACTTTATTTAATTACGTTACCAGTTAAATAGTCCCATGAAAAATTTAATTGCAGTTTTATTTAGTTTAAATTAAATATAAAATATAACCAAAACAAATGTTTTAGTTTAAATGATTTTTTATGATTTTATTATTATAAATTCTTAAACAATCTACACCTCTATATCACTAATAAAGTCACTTTCTCGTGTAAACATTTTTTATTGTCCTTGTTAACTACTATTTAAATGTTAAAAAATATTTAAAAAAAAAACAGCATTTCTCATTTTTATCTTTTTAATAACTATTTTTTAATTCAAATAATAAAAAAAATGCAAACACACGTGTGAGAATGACAATAGTGTCCATGAGTATCCATGGATAAAATCCATAATGGATAATTGGTATTCATATGTATTTATTTATTACCCGTGAATATACCTACTTATAAATGGGTTGAGTGCAACTTTATATTATCGGTATCTATGGATATTTGTTACCTCCAAAAATATAAGAATAAAAATTTAATTTATATTATATTTTATATGATTTTATTTAAATTTTAATTAAAATATTTATAAAAATATAATTTTAAATCTATGTGGTTACTTTTGAATACCCGCGGGTTTTAAAATTTCCACATATATTTTTTTAACAAATATTTATGCGAGTAGTGGATGAAATTTTTTTTTCCATATTAGATAGCGGGTAGACACTATTCATGTCCAACTCGACCTATCTGTTATTCAACTTGACATGTTGTCATCCGTACATGCATGTAACACGTGTATTTTAAAACTTTTTTTTTTAAAGAAAAAAGCCAAAACAAATAGTCTCTTTTTTCCACACCCTTCAAACTCTTTCTCTTTGTTTTTGTTTAACTAGAAGTTCCTCCACGTAATTTCATCTTATCTTTCCTCCTTTTCTCCTTTGCTAGGTTTCTAACACAACCAAAAGACGATAGCTTCTCAACTCCATTTGTCTCAGATCAACCATAGGGTAAGTGAATGTTTGTGTCTCATTTTCTTTTTCATTTACCCACCTTTGGGTCACATTTATCTTTTTGAGGTGCCATTAGAAAGTCTATTAGGAATCTCCTCCTATTTGTGGCTCAAAACCTTTATAGCATTGAGTTTAGTTTTTTTCATGGTTCTAGATGTATTTTGAAGCTTGAGAGTCTTAGAGCATCTTAGGAAGGATGAATTATGTCTAACTCAACAAGGTGGGGGAGCTAATTAAACTTCTACATGTTGTGAAATTTTTATCCTAATTACTTGGTTGCCTTTTCTTAAGATGGTAGTATAATTATGAAAATTTAGCTATTTAGCTTGTTTAGAGTTTCATTGTTTTTGCTTGTTGAATCTGTCTCTGTATTTGTATTAAACGTGTTTTGTGAATTTTTTTAGAAAATCAAATGTGCTTGAATCGTGATTTAATAACACGATTGGATTGGAGGTTTTACTTAAGTAATTGGAGCAACGTAAAACATATTTTTAAATGAATCGAGTTAAAAAAAGGAAAAAAAAATAATAATTTGATTAATTGATAAGTTAATACTCTACATTGTTTACATATGTTATCACGCGAAATCTTAAATTTCAAAGCCAGTATAATTAAAGTATAAAATAAAATTTATTTAAAATTTATGTAAATAATACATATTCATATATAAAATCAAATATTATCATTATATTCATATCTAAATAACACACCATAAAGTATTATAAAAAAATTAACTAGTTTCCTTATTAGCGAAACTTGTTTGCTGAAATTTAAGTTCCTCACTATATTATTCTTGAAAACCAGTAAATAAAAAACTTATATCAATAATTTAAACATACTTTTATGTTCATAAAACAATAAAAAATCACTTTATCATAAAAAGAACACATGCAAAATCTTTAATATCTATGTCGGCAAAATTTCTCAAAATCAACTTAATGAAAAAGACAATTAAGAAACCTATTTTGAGATCAATTGTGATAAAACAAACTTACTTTGTTATATCTATCACAAGCTATAAGACGATACAAATTTTTCAAAAATATAAAAAGAAGATAGAAGAAATAGAGAGAATATATTTTAAAGATATGGTGATTTTTCTAGAATAAAATTTAGATGATTAGTTTTTTTTTTCCTGTTTACAAACCTATACTTCAAAAATAAAATATTGATATTTTATCTCAACTAGATTAGTTTTAGTCTTAAACAATTAAATAGAAAATTCATTACACAATTTGTTCCAGAAAAATTAGATTTAAAAATTAGAAGAAATTAGAATTTTGACCTTTCTAAGAATTAATTCGCGACTATCTTATTTTGCGTCGGAAAGATTTTAAATGTTGTTGTCAATTATTATTTTATGCTTTTTCTTATGCAATTAACGAGATCGTGATGATAATTTGATGAAAGAGATAATTATTGATATTTTTTTTAATGAATAGAGGAGTCATAATTTTTTATTTTTTCTTTTTTTATCAGTAAAAAAAATTGAACTCACATATTTTCACTAGTTTAAACAAATTTGTGACCAACTTCACTAATAATTCAATTTTGAAAAGTAAATAAAATTTGTTAAAAAGCGGAAACCATTCTCCTACACGAGAGAGAAGCGAGCGAAAAGATGAATTTACGAAATCTATAAATTCCTGAACCGAGCTAAATGGAAAATGTTTATATCGATTTGGTTCTGTTTCATTTCCGATCATAACTATAAGCTTTGCTGCCAGTTTCCGTGATCAGTGTCAGTTGCACCGTGCTCATAGATCCAGCGCCAGCAGGTAACATTGTTCTTATTTCTTGCACATTTCGTTTTTTCCTAATGATTTGGTCTCGCTTTAGTTTTCGTGAGCGATAATTTATTCCTTTTGTGTTTTGGTTCGTTAAAAGAGATCCATCTGCACTTAATCTTCTATCATTTTGGCTCTAATTATGCGTGTTTGGGAATGTAGCCATTGTGATAGGATCAGGACGCCTGTATATGCTGCATGAGATTTGAGTCGCTGTTGATTAGATTTAGACTCCGCCGAATGGAATGTCTTATATCGCTGTGTTTGGTTGCGTAGCTTTAGATTGGACGGAGTGAATTCTAAATGCCGTGAAAACGAGCGATTTCTTTTTACGTGGTTCTGTTTTTAGATACTTTATTGGGATGATAAACAATGAATTCTCAAGGCGGTCTTCCAAGGGTGTGTGATGTGAATTACGTTAGTGTACTATAAGAAAGAACTATGGTGCAAACTTCTCAATAAGTTATAAACTTACACAAAGCCAACTCGTGGAGAATATGATAAGATATCTTCTGCAAATCAACTTCTATGGAAGTTAGTTTAACTTTTTGGAAAAACTGATTTTATCTTTCTTCCTACAATGCACGACTTGCACCTGTGCAATAGCTGCCATTTTATGAATGAGTTTACTGTTGAACTTTTGAAATCACAGCATTTGTTGTTGATATTTTTCACTTAATAGACTTGAACCTTGATCCTTTACACTGTTTCCTTTTTTTGTCAAGTGTCACTGTGTCTAGGTTCTGGTATTGGAGAATATATATATAGGTGGATTTAATTTTTAAATAATTTGTTGAGTTGATTGCTTTTCATTTTTTGGTTAATAACTTAATGTGCCTGATTTCAAAAGTCCAAAGATATGCAAGGGTTGATTCTAGGCCTGTGGGAATTTTGGCCTTCACAGGCTTTTTGATTTTGCAAGCTTTCTCAACAATGACCGGATAAAGCCAGGGGGTGTGCATATTGACTACTATACTTGTATATTTGACATCAGGATCTGGCGGTTGGCGGCTGCTAACAACATCATGGATTTATTTTGCAGATTCAATTTGACACAGGAAGCACTCCCTCATCTCAAAGATCAAGTGAAAAGATGGTAACAATTTTTCTTCTTACAGTCCCCTGGTTAAATATTGAAGGACTTGCTTGATTTGCTTGACTATTTAACATTAATTATTTGGTTTCTCTTCCACTAAATTCTTTGAATTGTCATTTCTGTTACTTCTTATAATATATTTTCTTTGTAGCTACTCCAATTTGTATTACATCTAGTTTTAAACCAGGATCTCGAACTACAGCCCGAAGGAGCCTTCTAATATATATTTTTTTCAGCTTTGAAATTGAAATCCTGTATAAATATTTCCTCTGCATCCTCTGGTAACATTCAAGTTTGAATTTGCTTCAAGATCACTCGTAATTTTGGATCTTCTATGTATGTTGTTTTTTCTTCTTTTCATCTCAATTCTAGCTACGTTGTTTTGAATGGTTAATTTAATCCTAAATTAATGTTGGCCTTGACTGTCTGATCAATTTGCGTGTCAAAGGTCAACTGGGTGTTACTAAAATGCGGGGTTGGGACTAGATTTAGACAGGTCACATGTTCACTCGCTTCTGTAACTGAAAGAAGTACTATTTTTTGACTAAGGAAAAATAATTCATATGGAGAGAAATGGTATTCTCTCTTTCTATCTATTATTGACTTTCTTTATGATCAATTAAAATTTTGTTTTACTTGTTGATCAGGTTGTCCTCGCTGCATCCATTGTGAGCAAATCCGGAAAAGGTGAGTTTTCCGCAGCTTTCTACTCAAGTCCCTGAACTTTACCTTTGAAAGAATAGTTGGCTTCTTCCTTTTTAGTAATCTGAACCTGAAAAACAGGCTATATGGTCTTAGGAATTAAAAAACATATATATTAGTCTGATATATGGTTTTAGGAACTAAAAAACATATACATTAGTTTGATATGTGGGAATCTACTCTCAATACCATATCTTTTGATTTGGTTTGTGTTTCCTGATGTTGAGATAACCAAGAAACTAATATATGTTGTGCACTCCTATTATTAAATTTGGTACACGAAATCTACAATTTTTAGTCTATTTTTCTTGCATCTGTAATCTATCTTCCCGTTACTCTCCGTCAGCAACATAAGTGGAGTTACGAAATCCTTTTCTACTTAATAACTCAATATGTTAAGTTGTGCATGTTACTCAAATATTATATCTTATCAATTGGTCCATTATTTATTTTTGTCAAATTCACGATTATTTTTTAGTTTGTTCTGCAAAGCTTAATTTGCATCGCTTATAATATTGAATTTGGTGGTACCTAAACAGAATGGATTCAACATCTATGCTCTTTTTTACCAACGCACCATTTTGTGTTGTTTGCAGTGCTAGTTTCTAGACAGTTTGTGGACATGTCTCGTATCAGAATTGAGGGTCTTCTAGCAGCATTTCCCAAGTTGGTAGGCACCGGAAAGCAGCACACATTTTTTGAGACGGAGAATGTACGCTATGTTTACCAGCCAATAGAAGCACTCCATCTACTTATTATAACAAACAAAAGTAGCAACATACTGGAAGATTTGGCAACTCTGAGACTCCTCTCCAGACTTGTATCCTTTTCTTATGCTTTATGTTTAATGTATTATGCCATTAGCTCAATTTCCTTTCAATTCCTTGGTTTTGTCTTGAACTTGGTGAGATTCATTGCCCTGAATTTAGAATTTGTTTTGTGTCTTGTCTACTCATTTTGGTTTTCTTTTAGGGTTTTAAAGGTACAATCAATCAATGTTGGATTTTCTTAAACATGGCATTTGGTATGTTAATTTTTATAGGAAGGTTCAGGATGGTTTAGGATTGATCAATTGGTTAGTACTGCAAGTTTAGGATCTTCTTAAACTTTATCGGTCAGATTTAGAGTCATTTAATATCTATATATATTTTTTTCCAACATGTTGTGCTTACAGTTATAAGGCTTAATCACGTTTCAAATCCTTCAACAAATTGAGTATTTTTTATTCAGTTCCTATTTTTATTTATTTATTGAGTACTCGATTAAATTTTTAATTTTTCATTAACTAGGTGATATAACTATTATTTTGTCCTGTCATCTTGCTTACTTATCTTCACCTGTTAAGAAAACATGTTGAATAATGACATCGTCATGTTCTTCAATGTCTTACTTGTCATCCCCTATATTGACCAAGAGGGTATTGTCATTACCACTATTGATGTAGGTGTCGATGGTCCGTTGTTATCCAACAGTTTTTCAATGAAAGCAATAAAAATTACTTGTTTTTTTAAATTAACTGCAATATCGTTTTATATTAACTATAAGATCTCACATTTCTTAACACGTGAAAGCAGCCACGTTATCCTCTTAAATAGAGACTCTACTAAAAGTATCCAAATTTATTAGACTTAAAAGTTCATCAAGCATAGTTATAATTAGTTCATTCCTTAATACTTTTTTAGGTGCCTGAATATTCTTACTCCCTCGATGAAGAGGGTATTTGCGAACATGCATTTGAGTTGATTTTTGCATTTGATGAAGTCATCTCTCTTGGGCACAAGGAAAATGTGACTGTTGCACAAGTTAAGAACTACTGTGAGATGGAGAGTCATGAAGAGAAACTACACAAACTTGTTATGCAGAGCAAAATCAATGAAACTAAGGATGTTATGAAGCGGAAAGCTAGTGAGATTGATAAAAGCAAGGTATGCTTGGATGGACTATATTACATTGTTTTATATTCTAGGAGTGACATTATTTGTTCAAATTAATGTATGTTTTCTGCAGGTTGAAAAGAACAAAGGGGATAAAGGGGGATTTGGTCCCTTACAGTCACTAGGCTCTGGAAAAATTGAAAATAGCCTTAGTGATTTGAGCATATCTAGCAGCGGAACTGCTTTTGGAAGTGGCTCTGGTCTCGGATTTGGTTCTGATGTTGATTCCTTTCCTACCAAGTCTAAAGGTTTGGTCTTCATGAATTTTCATGAAATATTCTAGAATGCTTCTAACTGTAATAATGACTGGAAAGGCCATCGCAACATGTTGTATCCTGGCTGTGGCTTATTCTATATCCAAATTAAGATGTTCATCTATGTACTTGTGTATTATTCCCATCCTTAGGTCGTCCTACATCATCTGCTACTGCTCCACCAAAAGGTCTTGGAATGAAGCTTGGTAAATCCCAAAAGGCAAATCAGTTCTTGGAATCATTGAAAGCAGAAGGTGAGGTCTTTCTTGAAGAAGTTCAGCCAAAACTTGGCCTGTCTCAGGCAGCTGCCCCACCACCTACGGATCCCATCACTTTAACTGTTGAAGAGAAACTAAATGCGACACTAAAACGAGACGGTGGAATCGGTAATTTTGATGTTCAAGGCACAATGTCCCTCCAAATTCTCAGCAAAGAGGATGGACATATTCAAGTTCAGGTATCGCATTCTCACTATCTCTTTCTACCTCGACGTGTCTCCAGTGAGCTTCTGGTTTTCATAACTTTTGGTGTGCCTTAGTAACTTGAAAGATCTTTTCGTGAACAACCATTAACTAATACAGTTGGATTACAATATATCAGTCTTAGTCTTCTTGCATGTAAAAAACTAACAGTTATGAATGAAGCATGATGTCATCATGACAACTAGGACAAAAATAAAAGGAAGAAAAAAAGGAAGGTGGATCAGATATATTCAGATACGCACAAAGGACGAAATAATGTGGAAGATACTGGCGGTTAAAATTCCTGCAGGATGATATTAGTGCTGCTTCCGTAGATTGATTAATATGAAGTATTTTGGTGCTTTCGATATGTCAAATATTGTTAGGGTTTAACTGAAAACAATTTTCGTCAGCATGTATTGTTAGGGTTTCTTGCTTGAGACGGTTTTTAATTCAAAAATCAATTCTAGAGGAAAATTAAAATTATGAGCACTTGTGTACTATGCCATGTTTTTACAGGTCCAGACTGGTGAGAATCAAGCCATCATTTTCAAGACACACCCCAACATGAATAAAGAATTATTTGCCAATGAAAATATACTAGGCCTAAAGGATCCCAATAGACCTTTCCCCACTGGTCAAACTGGTGGTTCTGAAGGTGTCGGTCTCTTAAAGTGGAGAATGCAAAGCACTGATGAATCAATGGTACCGCTGACAAGTGGGTTTACAACTGCTGTTCATATGGTCCACTATTTTGTATTTGTATTACCGCATTAATAACTTACGATGCCTGTTGCAGTCAACTGCTGGCCTACTACTTCTGGAAACAATACTTCTGTCAGCATCGAGTATGAGGCTTCTTCAATGTTTGATTTGCAGAATGTTTTGATTTCAGTACCTCTTCCATCTATTCGGGAAGCACCATCTGTTAATCAGATTGATGGGGAATGGAGGTGTGGGATTTCTTTCTTTACTTTTTTCCCTCTGAATAAATGTTAGGGCCAAGTTTTTTGTGGTTTGCATTGGACATTGCTGCAAATGAGCCGGTTTATATTAAAATCGATATGTATTATTATGTTAACGGCCGGCAATCTTTGAAATGCTGACCGTATTTGGATGAATTAGAAAGGTTCACAGCATCAACTCTGCTCCCCTCCCCTCCCCTCCCAAGATCACCCATCAGTCGATGACTTAGCATACATATTATTTATGTTGTGAAATTATTTTATTTTACTGTTTCTTTCTTTCTCTCTTATAATCCCCTATAAAATTGGTTTCATAGGTATGACTCCAGGAATTCCCTTTTAGAGTGGTCTATCCTTCTGATTGATAATTCAAACCGCAGGTATGTTAAATCTTGGATGATCTTTTTAAGAGTTGACGTGCAGTATTTACCTCTATGTTAAAATTTTCAACTTTCTTTGTCTGACATAATATAATTTCAGTGGGTCAATGGAATTTGTTGTTCCGCAAGCTGATCCATCAGCATTCTTCCCCATTTACATTCATTTTAAGGCAACAGAAACATTTAGCAAACTGAAGGTTTGTATGTATTTTCAAAGTTAAATCCGAAACATTTATTTGCTGGGCAATCTTATATCATTTAATTCAATTCATGTGCCATCATCTAAAATAATGGATTATGATTGACATAGAGCTTACACTTACGCATTCACTTTTCTTTGTAGGTCACCAACACCATACCGCTAAAGGGTGGTAATCCTCCTAAATTTTTTCAGCGGACACAGTTGGTCACAGAAAACTACCTCGTTGAGTGATTCATTTTCTCCTTCTCGAGGCTTAGCCATGACAGGTTGGCTTTTACCAATGCGATTCTTTTACCAAAGGGTTTTCCTTTACCACGTTGCATCATTTATTAAATTCGAGTCATAATTTATTTCACAAGCGCAGTCCAAAGTAAGAAATTTCACAATGTGAAACTTAAAAATCTCTTTTTACTTCTTAGCTTCTATATTTTATACGGTGAGATGCCATTCCCATCTCTCTGTCCTCTGAATTTGAGAATGGAATAAATATGTTACATGTGGGTTATAGGATTTAGAGAAATTATGTTATTCTTTTATATAAAAAAAAAAAGTCAAGTGAATAAGTTCATTTTAATATTTGAGGAACTTTAATCATTTGATTTTATTATTTTCTATTACAAGTGTTTTTAGAATTCTTTATTTAAATGGGATGTATACGTGATTTTCAAAGTAGTTATTATAGAAACCGGTAATCTAAACCTATATGACAATTTATTATTGGATGATAATGTATTTTTATATTATTATTGGATTTATATTAATTCTTAACTAGGAATTCACTTAAATTAATTGGCTGTTATTTATGAGTAAGAAAAAAAAAAGATTTGTGTTCTCAAATGTATAGCTTGACTGTGTTTTCGCAGAGTGATACTAATACAACAATGGACATCAAAAAAAAGCTTTTCCTCTAATTTGACACAATCTTTCACTCTATTTTTTTTTAAATATAAATATTTACTTTTTTAAGATCACCTATAATGAGTTATTAAATGAAGTTATTAGTGTCAAAGATTTTTTTTCCCATATAATATTAATTATTGAAAACTGCAAAGTAATTATTAAAATTCACTAAATATTTATACTACGACTTACAAATTTGTAATATATCATAATTGAATTTTACGTCAATAATAAAAGAAATTTGAATAATAAAATATTTTAGAGAATATATTTAGACATTTCTGTCTTATACAGACCCAACTCTTGCGTATTAGATCTAAATGAGAGAGACGAAGAGCAGTATAAAAGTACAATAGGAAAATTTATGCCCTGTCTCAGTGCTGTGCTGTATAATCTCTTCAACCAAGCTTGTTTTTATTAATGGATCAAGAAAAAAAGAGGTTATAATAGTTGTTGGGGTGCCCTTAGTAAGAAGTGTACTACTTCGACTTAACTAGGCCTACTTTCAATTTTAGCAGGAGTAATTGAGGGCAGTTTCTTTCTGCACCTCCGTAACTTTCTTTTTACACTTCTCATGTAAAAAACTTTCTATTTTACTTTTTCTTCGGATTGTATAATTTAAAAAATATTTTTTTTGTTTTTTAAATTCTTAAAATAAAATTTATGGATTACAAAATTTGAAAATCCTTCATTTTATATAATTTAGAAAATTTTTAGATCATATAATCTAAAAATTATTTTTACTTATAAGTTAAATAATTAAAAAAATATCAAAATAAGAGTTTATTTGTATAAAAGTGTATGAAAAACCTCATTTGGAGCCCAACCTTTATTATAGGAAAATTTGTTAACTTACTTTATCACTCACATTCAACAAACTAAATATAATTAATTTATTTGCAATTATTGGACTGGTTGAGTAAGATGTGTAATCGTGTGAAATACGAACAGTTACTTTGTTTGTCACACTTACTCTATTGAAGATAAGATTTTGAATTTAATTATTTTTTAATTTTTTGTAAGTGTACCTTTTCTCCTCAATCAAAGGTGTGATTTCTCAAAACCTATATCACCTAATGGACCAACTCAACTTAGCTATTATCTTTTCGTTTCCATCTTTTCAGAAAATAGAAAATGCCAGCAAACACATTTCTTCATTGAATAAAATGCTCATAAACTATGATTAATAATAATAATAATAATAATAATAGTATGTCAATTGCATTGTTTTAACGTGATTTCTAGCAAAAAAAAAAATTATGTTGTTAAATACTGGATAATAAGAAATTTCTGCAGATATTTCAAAGATGATAACAGTGAGAATAGTGTCTATTTTACTATCCAATTTGTAACAAAAAAATCATATATTATCTATTTTATTATTCATCAAATATTTATTTAAAAATATTTTAAAATATTTTAAAATCTACAGATATACGTAGATATTTACAAAAATATATATTTTATAAATTTTAAAATAAAATATAAATAAAAATACAAAAATGATATAAAATATAATATAAATTAAGTTTTAATTTTAATCAAATTTAACTTAATAAAATGTAAATTAATTTTTTATAATAAGTATTATAAATATAAATAATATATATTTATATCCGATCTTTCAACTAATATTAAAATACATGTTACAACTGTTTATAAATATATACTAATTATTTGTTATAAATTTTATTTATAAATTTATGTGAATACTAATATTTTTGCCACTTGATGTTAATATTGTGTGTGTTTGGTTTCTGTGTCGAGAACAAACAACCTATTTTGGACACTACAAGTTCCTAGTACCTAGAAGAGACGCTACTACGCTACAAAGTTATGTAGCCTTTTCTTTTCTAATTTAACTACCACACAACACAACCTCGTTTTACATTCAATCAATTCGTACGAAAATAATAATAATAATAATTTTAAAGCTTTACCCTCCCTAAGGTTTTCTCTTTCACTGCTACGAAAAGTATATTTTACAGCATAATAAGAACCTATTTAACACAAAAATAATATAATTTAATTATTTTTTTTACAATATTTTAATATTATTTATGTATCGTTACTTAATTAATTTGTATTAGTATCAATATATATAAATAATATTAAAATATTTCAAAAAAATATTAAAAAAATCATTATCTTTAAAACAAAATACAATGGTAATCCTTTAAATTTGCCGGAGTGTCTTAGATTGAGTATTACGTAATCATTTAAAAGACTGAAAGGAACGTAATATTTAAATTAAATCAGCGTATTATATATAGTTTATTTAAAATATGCTTTTTGCATTTTTTTTTATTGAACATCCACACTTAATAAACCTTTATTTAAAAGTTTCTTTTTATTCTTATTAAAGTCGTTGTCACTTTTATTCACACGGAATAGATATGACAATGAAGTCCATCATCTCTTTAAAATCCTTTCTCAAAACAAATATGAAAATTTTCTCTCTAAATTAATTGAAAAAAACAGTGCAAAAATATCCTATTTTTTATAATACATTTAAAAAAATTATTCTAAAATCGATCTAAGAAAAATCTAAAATAATGAATTCAAAATGGATGTTTTTCTTCATCTTTTAGAGAATATTCTTAAAGCTTAAAGCATAGTTTGGTTTAGATTCTTCTATTCAATATTTCCATATTTGTATCCCATTTTATTGCGCTCGCTATGTGCATCCACTCCAAAAGAAAAACTTTATAAAAAATCAACCTCATCAAAATGCTTTTAATTTTGCCTTTTATCGTTAGTAAGAAAAGTGAAACATTATAATTAATCCCTATTATCTTTAATGTAATCCACCTTGTTAAAAGCCATAATGATATATAATTAGGGTAAAGCCGTAATAAAACAAGGGTGTTTAAAGTTAACTATAAATAGTATAGAAGAAAAAGTGTAATATATTTGTTCTTAATTTAGATTAAAGTATATCGTGATTTTATTAAAATCACGATTGTTACTTAGTTCAAAATCAAACTAACTTAAAAAATAAATGTTTTTTATTTAATAAGAATAATAATAATAATAAGTTTATATCGCCATTCAAAGTGCATGATAAGATAGTTAAATTTTGCAATTATTATTTTAAAATTATATTTGATATGATTTTTAAATAGTAATCATATTTTTTCCCTTGATACTGTAGAAAATTTCAATTGTTTCACAAATAACAAAAATGTTACTATATATTCTGTTTTAAAAGGTTTATCCACAAGAAATTAGTGTCTCTTTTAGTTTTAATGTTTCCTAAATCAATATCTAAAAACATAAAATAAAGTAAACAAATAATAACATCTCAAACAAAACATGTTAGAAATCCCACATCGGCCAAATTATAATATATAAATGAAGTACAAACCACATCTTACAAGTTTGTTTTGTGGAGTGAGTTAAATTTAAAACTCACTTTCTAATAAAACATAATCTTACTTTTCATAGGAAAAAATGAGATGTTTTTGGTGTAATATTGTACGTGTTTATGAATTTGAGAAATTCATAAGACTTTATTGTAAATTAAAATTTTAAAAATCTACAATGACTTTGATGATACCATATTCTATACATATGTTACTTGCTAAATCGGTGTATAGACTTTATTAATTTATACAAAGAGAAAACGTACATTAATTTTACAATAATCGATGCAAAATTTTCAAAATAACCAGTATAAAAAATTTCTTTACTATCAGTAAAAAGAATTCTTAGCTTTCTGTCATCAAAATATGCTTGTAACTTTCTGTAAGGAAATAAAATGATAAATGTTCTTGTTCAAGTTAAAGTAGGTTTCGATTTTTTAAAAGAATGTATTAGACAGAAAAATATTCTAACAAGTCAATTAGTATAATAAATTGTTATTTAATGTATTTTCTATATCTAAAATGTGAATTTATTTATAAAGTGTTATTTATTATAGTTTTGTTTTTTTTTCTAATGAATGTTATTTTTATTTTGTTGATTAATGATAAAATTTTATGTAAACATATTTATTATCATAATATATTTAAGATTCGTTTAAGAGTTGAGACTTAAGGTATTTATAAGTATTTTTTTCTTTCTTTTATCTTCTGAAACATCTTTTAAAAATAAAATTGTGATAAAATTTTACGTTGAAAAACATAAATATCTCATATAAATGATGATTACTTTAACAATATCATTCGATAAATTTAAGATTAAAATATTAATTTTATCATGAGATTAATAATAAAATCACATATCTCTTAAATCCTCGATTAAAAAGATAAGTCATTCATAATACAATTCAAGATAATTTATTGGTATTATTGTAAATTTCTCTACTATTTCTAAAACAATTATATAATATTATATATTTTATGTTGAATGTTTATTAAAAGGAAAAATCTATTCTAAATGGTTCTCTTTGTCACCTCAATCAACTTTGATTGTTATAAGGAACTACATATTAAAAAAATGCAGATTTTAACTTATAATAATTATTGTATCCTTGAATTTATTTATTTTTTATTAGAGGAATAGTGGATCTGATCTTTAGGAAATTAAGAAATGGTAGATGAGTGTAGGTATTATAGGTAGTAGCATAACATAGTTGCATTCTTCCCAATAGAAGAAAAAAGAAGTCTTAGACATAGTTGGCCACATGCTCTTATCTCTTTGAAATAAATAAGAGTATTAAATTAACTTTCTCCTCTTTCCATATCTTCAACTTATATAATAATATAACTTCCATACTACTTTTTCTTCATCCTTAATATGTTGCATTCTATATCAAAGAAAAAAATTATACACAATAAATTATTTTTAAATAGTTTTATTTAAAAATAAAAATTACATTTATCAATAAAAATTACATTTATCCATAAACGTCTCGAATATAAAAAAGGGTTCATTGATATAGAATAAATAATAAGATAAATAATTGAATAAACAACTAAAATGTTATTTAATTTGTTATGTATTTTCGCTACAAGAAAAGCTTTTACAATGATATGAAATTTATAGATATTGAATTTAAAAATTTATCCCATTTATATATTATTCAACTTTTCCATTTCTATCCTATAAAACTTTACATTTACATATTAGAACCATGATATTTTGTGAATAGATTATGTGTCACTATCTATTTTATTGGTTTGTATATTTAAAACGGATCAATAACACACTATCACATAAATGGTTATAAAAAATAGGTTTAAACCTCTTTTTGGTCCCTAAGTTATGAACGAATATTCAGTTTAGTCCCAGCTTTAAAAAAATGTAAACCTTTGATTCCTAAGTTATAAAAAATGTATCAAATGAGTCCTTTTTTGACGTTAATGGTCAAAGTACAAAGATCAATCTAAAGTGCTGTTATTATTAAGAAACAAATCAGAGCAATCTAAAGATGTAGCAGTTGTTAAGAAACAACCAAAAAAAGTATTTCAAGTTAAAAAAGAACTCATTTGATACATTTTTTATAACTTAGGGACCAAAAATTTACATTTTTAAAAACGGAGACTAAAGTGAATATCCGCTTATAACTTTAATGATCAAAAAGAGGTTTAAACCTAAAAAATATTATTAAAAATATATTTTCCTTACCTTTATATTTCAAGATGAATAAACTATTTTTTTTTTAATTCATCAATGTTGTTTTGTATTAATTTTTTAGCATGAGAAAATTTTCGAAAAATATGAAGAAGGGGTCTTATAGTGTCACGTCTTCTTTTTCATATGCCATTTACAATGGAACAAATTTTGACAACCCGATCGATACTTTTGGTGTTGCATGTGTGGGAATCTAATTGGTAACACATTTTTACTCAAAAACAAAGAATCTGCTGCACCACTCATTTTCTTCCACATTTCTAACCAAAGTCTTCGCTTCTACAGAAGAGTAATAACTGCACTAATAAGAGACCTACCAAGTGTTCGACAAAATGACATAACTAGTATTTTTCACCATAGTGCTTGCTTTGCTTTCTTTGCTTTCATTTTTTTTTTATGAACGGTCCCAAATGGTAGATGGTTGAGTTGGGGATAGACAAAGCTTTATCTTTATCAATCTATTCAAGTATTATTTCCTAAGCACTTTCGTGTTTGTAGTTTCCATTTTCGTTTATTTTCGTTCCTTAGAGAGCAATCTTTAGCTTGTTTTGATCCCACACAATAACATATACATATATAGTAGCATAGAGCATCCCAAAAAGAAACTCTCTGCTTTCATTTCGATGCCCACCATTCTTTTCGTTTTCCTTTTGCATATTGAGAATTATTCTTTCCCTTTGAATGCATGAGTTCTTAATCAAAGAAAGAAAAAGATATATCGATCCTCACCCTGTAAAACATATCTGGATAAGATTTTATTCTTCAACACAACATTGAAATTTCAGATAATTCCAAACACCACATCATCTATTGTTACATGTTTCTTCTCAAACTTTCGAATTATTCTTCCAAATTTCTTGCCAACCCTCCATTCCAAATCTTGTTATCTTCACATAAAATATATACGCCAATCTAACTAATCAAGATTATGTTGGTTCCTTCCTTTAATCGAGTCCAAAGTTTTATATTAGATAAACATGAAAAAGATAACTACTATATAAATAAAATAAATTATAAATTCATTAAATTTTAGTGTTTTGGTATATTATATGAAAAATGATACATTGACACACAATTTTTTACTCTTTTTTACTTTTTATTCTATTTTTTCTTGAAAAAATATAAAAATTTACATTTTTATAACCATTTTATCCTAAAAATGTATCATAGTATCATTACTCATATTATATAGACTCATTTATGATTCATTCTAACACACTTTTACATTCATTTCACTCATAGTACAAAGATAAAATTATCATATTTGTATTTTTTTAAAAAAAGATGAGAGTAAAATATAAGAAGGGTTACATATGTTTTTAGTCCCTATAGCGATTTTGATTTTAGTCTATCTTTCAAACTAAGGTACAATTTACTCCTTCAACTTTAGAAAACTATGGTTTTAGTCATTTTTACCAAATTTTTTTAACTTTATTTGCTGTTTTAAACGCATTTCTCAGTTAACATTGAAGCAAAAATGTGTCAAAGAGTGTAAGTAATCCAAATGTTATAATGAAACATGTTTGAAACAGTAAATAAAGTTAAAAAAATTTGGTAAAAAGGAGTAAAATCTGAGTTTTCTAAAGTTGAAGGACTAAATTGTACCTTAGTTTGAAAGAGGGAGTAAAATCAAAATCGTCCCATAATATAAGAAGTAAAAATATATTTAACCCATATAAAAAAAATAATATCAAATGAAAGTATCATTTTTCTTAGTTCTTATAAACTTTTTTTATGTCTCTCCTTAAACCATCTGCATATATATCTTAAGGTTGTATGTCGACAACTTTATGGAAGATTAACTGAAAGAAAGAAAATGCAGATTGTTGAAAGCACAGTATAAAATATCTTCCTCTAGAAAAAGCTTTTCTTCTGATACTTACTGTGTGGAATGTCTCCTTTAAACTATTGTGGATAAATTAAACTGAACTGTGTTGTTTCTTTTCTGCAGTGGTGGGTATTGCTATTGTGCGGCAGCTAATCAGCCATGATAGTCAATCTAAGGCTACCATTTTTGATCATAGCATAAACAAATTGAAAAAGATAAACACTTTGATCTCATTTTGTCAGATTTTTTTATTATAATTCCACCACTTTAACCGACCTTTGTTGCCAAAATGCGACTTCTTGGCTAACTCAGCATGCTTTTTCGCTCCAACAGACACCATTTCCTTTATTACAAGTTGCAGAAATTCTTATATTCCTTCTCATTTTTTAGGGTTTTGTATGCTTGTTATGTACATATTCTGTCAACCTTCATCTCGTCTTCATGTTGTAGTCAAATATATACTTAGCTTGAACGAAGTTAGTCTGTTATTTTCTGTAACGAAAAACAAAATGTAACTACTCCCTTTAGACCATTGATTTCCAATATAAATGATTTCGGTTAATTTTTTTTTTTATTTTTATATTCTTATTATTAGTTAATATCAGATTTTTAATAATAAATCTTGTTATGATAAATTTTAAATAATTTTTATTTTATTTAAAAAAATTAAACTTAAGTCTAATTCAATTTATAAAAAAAAGTTGTAAAATAAAATTTATATCAAATTTATATTATAATTTTGTTTTATATCTATATTTATTATTAAACTTATTATTAATGATATTAAATGTAAGCGTGTTAATATCACATTCCTTTTTATAAAAATTTCATTCTATTTTTAATATTTTAAAATATTGTAATACAACTATATTTTTATAAGATAGTAAAGCAAAATATCATATTACTTTTGAAACAAATAAAATAAAGTATTGATATAACTTTTTAAAATTGTAATGGAAATCTATAAATTAGAAATGAGTTTAAATTTGAGTTAAATATGTCTAAACTTTTGTTAAAAGTTGAAATTAGTCTCTCTTTATAAATTTTAACTAATTTAATCTTTCATCTTTATAATTGTATAAATTTAGTCGAATTAATTTTGTTTTGTTAAATTTATTTAAGATTTTAAACATGTTTCTCACTTAATATTAAAAAAAATTAGATAATATAAAGAACTCAAATATTATTTTGTAATATATTTGAAACATAAAAAAAATTAACAAAATTTGATGAAAAGAATTAAATCCACACATTTTAAAAGACAATAGACTAAATTAATCTAAAATTTAATAAAAAAATATTATTTTAATTTTCACTTAAAATTAAGAAATAAAAACATATTTAATTAGTTAAATTTTAATAAAATGCAATTGACCAGTTAAAGTTCATTATTCATTAAAATAGTATTAGTATTATTCACAACAATGTTTGTTACTATTATACTATTATCATGATCATGTTATACCATTGATGAATATCTAGTTTGCTATGTTAGGATAAGTGTATAAAAGGTTCCCTTGCATATAGATTATTTTTGCATCTAGGTTTACCATTACTCCTACTTGAATAGTGTTTCAATAATTGAGAGAATTCATGCATTCCAATCACAGAAAATCCGGAGGCCAAGTTGCTGTATATAACAAAATGAACAAGTGTATTTAGGAGAGAACAAAATGAAAGGAGAGAAAAGAAGTTTCAAAGTTAATTAATGCCAGTGTAATTAATTTTGTTTCATTAGGGTAACGAAAGTTCTTATTGGTACTAAAAATAAAACTATATTATAATTTATAAATAAGTGTAAATTTTATTTTATAAATTTATTTTGTAAAATTGAGTTAAATTTAAAATTTATATAAATAAATACAAACTTAATTCTATAAATTAATTTTATAAAATTAAATTGCACTTAAAATCTATTTTCTAATAATCGTAATTATAGATTTGAAAGGCATGCTTAGATTGGAGTGGTGGTCTTGTCTGTTTCCAAGTGTTGAAGGTTGACAACAAAGGTTATTCTCTGAAACAACATTATTTAAACAAGGGAAGTTGCGTAGGTAGCCACGACACCATAGTTTTTAATTATCTATCATCTCTCTATAACATTGACAACTCCATAATCGACCCCTTACAATGTTTTTTGTCTTTCTTTTAAGAAAATTGTGGGCATTCAAAGACAAAGATAGTGATAGAAAATTCTTAAAAATAATCTCTTAATTATTGTGTTTTGTTTTTTTTCAATATTTACAAGGAAGAAGTGCACAAGGTTGAGAATACAAGTATGAGTCCAAGTTCCACATTGGATAAAAATGAAAAAGTAAAACATTATATAAAGATAAAAGATTCATTAACCTATCATTTTAAAGTTTTGAGTAGAGAGTGATGTCAATTCCTCATATGGTTGGACTCATATCTCATTGATATTGTGTCTCTTCCAATTAATCTCCTCTTTAATATACCCAACACACACGTTGGAATCTTGTTGAAACTAGAGCCTCTTTTTTTAAGCATTAAAATTCAAATTCCACCCATTTGGCCATGTTACCTACCCCCTTCTTTTTGTCCAATGCGCAGTAATATAAAAAATAATTATTTTTTTTCTTCTAACTAAACTATTATTTCAACGATCACATTCATAATCAAAACAATTTTAGCATTTAATGTGATTGACATGTGATTTTACTTATTTAATATTTCTTCGCTTTCTTTTGTAAAATACACTGTAGTTTGGTGCTTTTACTAAAATCGTTATCGCGAGAAAAATTAAAATTAATCATATATCAATTTACACGTAAATTTTTCATAGTAAAAAAAAAAGACCACGTCTAAATTTTATTATTTAATAATCTATTTTTTGCTTTGTAAAATTTTGGATTATTTTTATTTAAGTTTTCATAAACTCTAAATTATTAAACCAATTTAAATTTGTCCTCTTCACAAAATCCAATAAGTAAGGACAGGTTCAAGGAATGAAATGAGTGTGGGTCTATGGTCAGTCACAAACACTATTACACGTGTCAATTCAAATGGAAGAGATGTGGATCTTTCACCATTTTCATTTTAATTAAATCATGATATTTATAAAAAACCTTTGTAGAGTATAATTTTTAAATTATTGTGTGAAAAGATACACCGACTAATTTTAGAGAGGTTCGAGTCTTGATTTCATTCACACTATAACATATTTTGTTAGAGGTTTGATAAAACAAATTTATGAGTTTTTTTTTTTATCAAACAAAGTTATAAGTACGAATTTCATAAGTTATTATTTGATAAATAAGATAAGATTTATAATATAGAAATTAAAATAAATTTTTTAGAATTTGATTAAGTTTAAAATTTATTTCTTTGAGTTTTTTTTATAAGTTTTATTTCAAAATCTATCATTAAAAATTTTGAGAATTTTTTTATAACATTAAAAAAATCATTACGTACTCAATTCGTCTAAAAAAATAATAATTAGTTATATTATAATGAATATTTTATATATCAATATATAAATTAAAAATTATTAATATTTAAGATATTCTATGAATAAAAATTATAATTAATTTAGGAATTATAATTTAAATTATTCTCTAACATTAGTCAATTAATAATATTTTAATCATAAAAATTTAGTGTCTAAGTTAATCTTCAATCCAATTTAAATAATAACTTATATTAATTTATTAATAGTTAAAATCTTGATAAATAACGTTAGAAGACAATTTAAATTTTAATTTATAAACAAATTATAATATTTTATTTTTAATAAAAATTATTTCAGATTCATGTCTATAATTTTTATTTATAAATTTATATTTAAATTAGTTATTATAATGATTAATTGTTGTTTTAATGATTTTCGATATTGTTTAATATAAATATAATCTTATATATATATATATATATATATATATATATATATATATATATATATATATATATATATATATATATATATATATATATATATATATGCTGTATTCTCTAGTAGTTCTTAATTTAAATTGTAATCCAATCACTCGTTCACATATACTACAACTAACAAAATAAATATATGTTAAATTAGTTCAATTATTTCATCTTCACCCATGTACTACAATATTACAGGCTACAAAATTCTTCAAAAGTTATATTAATAGTTTCAAATAATTTTCTATTTCGAAAGTTTTTTAGCTCGTGAATATTTAAATAGCAAATAAATTCAAAAGTTTTCGGTAAAAAGAAAATATAGAAAATTTGATAATAATGACTTCAAAAGTAAGAAAATAAATATGGGAAAATAAACTATCAAAGCATATAACACGACTCAAAGATTTCTTATTTAATTGGTATTTGCATCTTTTTTAAAAATTATCTTCATAGTATTTTCAATTTCATACGTAAATTAATTCGGGGTTTACACGAGACCATTCAATCCCAGAAAACAAATCATTCATATACAGGTGTAGTGTTTGTGAACATTTTTCTTCATCATTTCGCATTCTTTCTTTATGTTTATTTTACGTATTAGAGTGTCTTACGACTGGCCACAATATCATAAAAATTCTGATAGAAAAAAAGTTCTATCTGGCTTAATCAACGAACCATTATTCAAAATATTATTCTTTATCATAATATAAAAAAATAGAATTTAAGTTTAATTCACTTATATTCTTTAAATTAGTTTTATTTTTGTCGAGATATATTTAAAACACTTTGTATAGACATCATTTTTATGTTGAAATATATTCTACAGAAAACTAAACATTAATATGTAGTGCGATAACATCTAATAACACGTAATTATATGTCTAACAAATATAAAAATCAATAACATAAATTCTAATTCATGATTTTTACACCATATTAAAAAATAATTCTAAATTTAACTGAACTCCACAAAATTAATATATATATATTTTATCATATAAGAGTTTCAACCATCATTTAAATGTTACTAAAAGAAAAAGAAAAAAAAAATATTTATCAGAAAATTTGTTTAATGAAAATGATATAATTGAATATTGATACCTTTTCCTTGCATGAAAAATAGAATCTGCTCCCCACCCAAAGAAAAAGAGGAAGAAGAAGATGGGAAGAATTATATATTGATATGTAAGTGTGTGTGATAAAAATGTATCATATGTTTGAACAAAAAGGACGTCATAACCAGAACATGTCGTGCCAACCTTTTTGTTTCTTAGGATTATTAACTACAATTTCCAGGAGTAAGCAGCTTTTACTATAATATTGCATGAAATCAAACTCTTTCTCTTTTCCAAAAGAAAGAAAGACTAATAATTAAAATGGCAGCACATATAAAACTATGATACAAAAATTAAAATTATTTTAAGATATTTTCACTTCTCTCTCTTCCGACTTTTTATATGAAACACGGGTAAGAAAAGAACATGTGGACGACCATGTTTTCAGTACTGAACCATATTTTTGGGGATTTCAAAGTTATAAGGTTTCGATGAACTTAACTCCAATGTCCTTAGATTCTTTTCGCACGTGGATCTTGTACCCTCGCAACATGGGCACACCCATCTTCCTCTCTCCCAAAAACATGTGTATCTTTTTCCAATAACTTGACCTACCATCTTTAAACCAAAGTTCCACCTTTTAATTACACATTTTCTCATCTATTTTGGTATAAAGTCAGATATTACAGTCCAAACATTTTTTTACATTCTTTTCAAGTCTTTTAATGTTATTTTAGGTTTTTCTACAAAATTTTTCTTAACGAGATTTACGTGGTATTTTGTTTCATCCGTTGTCAGATAATTTATTAATTCTATTTTTATGTTTAAGATGTTTATATTTCAACGTGAAAAGAATATGGTAAAAGTCTCACATTAACTATAGATAAAACTAATTTATAATATATAAGTAGATGCAAATTTTACTTTATAAAACGATTTTGAAACGGTTAAGTTAAATGTAAAAACAATTTTTCAAGATGACATCATAATCATAATCTTAACTAAATCTATATAACATTTTGTTCTACCAATTATCGGACCATCTATTAATTCTACTCGTGACAATAATGATTTTGAGTTGGACGCAGACAGACATTGCCCATACCCTAACATGTTTAGTGTACATTTCTCATTTAAAGGACCTTCTCTGTTACCACACCCTTCTCTTTTATATATGCTCTTCGTGTCTTTTCCTTTTTCTGCTCTTTTCTCCACTTTTTCTTCAATTATCATACGTATTTCCATAACATTCCACGATACCTCTAGAAAATGCCAGCACAATTCTAGTAATTAATCTCTTTTTTCAAATATTTAAATACACGTATTTCTTGCTTGCTATTTATTGATGGCCCTATCAGTAATTTTCTTTTATTATAATCGTAACAAAAAATAATTAATCATTATAATGTTAATTTAGATATCAAGTTATAAATTAAAGATTATTAATAATTAAAATAGTTTTTAAATGAGTTATTATAGTGAATTAATCTTTAAATTGGTTATTAACATTAATTATTAAGATCTTGATTATGAAAAAGATTATTTAAAATTGGTTGTTATTTAAAGATTTTTTAAATGTATTTATATCTCTCTTGCGTATTAAATTTATATTTAAGATTCAAGTATTGTAAGCGTAATTTAGATCTTAAATGAAATTTGTGTTATGATAGTAAAATGTATTTATTTATTTATTTTAGAAATGGTATTTTTTTTAAATATGAATGAGACAAAGTCTTATAAAATCATTTGGAACGAGATTTTATTCATAATATGACCAAAAATATATATTAAAACCTCATCACACGATTTTTATAACGAACATCACCTTAACTTTAATATATATATATATATATATATATATATATATATATATATATATATATATATATAGATTTTTATAACGAACATCACCTTAACTTTAATATATATATATATATATATATATATATATAGATATAGATATAGATAGATAGATAGATATTCATGTCTTTGATGTTGGAGTACGATTTTTTTCCTTTCAAAATTAAAATTGATCGTTTTAATCTTCATGATTTAAAGTAAAAACAATTTTTCACTTCCTCTCACTTAAATATCATTACTGGCTTAAAAAAATTAGCATCAAAATTTCGAGTAACTTCAAATTTACATTATTATTAAATAATTTATTATTTATCTTCTCTTGTTTTAAAGTATTCAAAATTGAAGCTTGAGGAAAACAATTAAAATAAAGCTTTTTTAAAGATGAAAAGATAAAAAATTAATCTGAATTTGGAAGATGAAAATAAACTTAACTTCAATTTGATATTATACAAAATGATTAAGTCGATAAAAAAGAACTTTATCGTACATTAAGAATTAATTATTTTCTTTCATTTATTGTTGCCACATTAATTTTCATTTATTGCTGATAAAAAAATCACATTAATTATGCAAATTGTAAATCTCAATCCTACTGTGGGGTGGGGTAGAGCGATAAATATAAAGAAGCTAGAAGAAGAAAAAGTAAAAGAAAAAAAATGAAAAATATATAATCATGTAGCGAGAAAGTAAAAAGAAGTAGAAAAAAAATAATATACAATTTATATATTTATAATCACCCAACTATTTAACAAATTCTCTTTCCGAGGAGAAGGTCAAAATCAAATAGGAATGAAAAAATTATTTTCTTCTCCCATAAATATCTTGTTTAAACTAATTAACAATAAAAAAGAAATTAATAAATCAACTAATACGTGTTTAAATTTATAAATCCAATTATTAAGAAAAGAGAAACATGAACTAGTCTTAAGAAAAAGTGAACATCTTTTGAATAAAACAGCATAATTAAAACAGATGAGACAGACTAAACCATGATTAGACTATTTAACCAATAGTGTGTGTCCAGGTTCAAGGGAAAATTACTGTTACTTGTAATGAAATCTTTCTTCAACTTTGTCCACTTTCAGAACCATTCAACAAAAATGTCTTCCACATTCAGTTAGTCAAACAAAAACCTCATTTAAAAAATATAATTAAAAAATGAGATTATTATTCCATTTTACTAAATGAATTGAAAAAAAAATGTTTTGCTAAAATAAATTACACAAAAAAACTGAATAGAAAAAAAAAAAGATAGAGAGAGTAAGAATTAGAAGTAGGTAAATATTATTTTAATATATATAAAAGAAGGGTGAGAAATACAGAGTAATGGCCCATGCCCCATACTCGAAAGGACCCATTCTGAGAACCAGCACCTAACAATTTCACCCCTTTTATGATACACATTCATTATTCCTTATCACCATATTGCAGATGATTGATTACAATTTCTGAACAGACTCGAATAAGAAATCATGAAATTTTTTGCTGTTTTTGTTTTCTTATCTCAGTACTGCAATATATCTGCAGAAGCCATGATAGGGTGGTTCAGATACCCCATGTTCATGGGGTTGAAGAAGGTGGTGTTATTGGTGGTTGGTTCAACGAAGGTGGTGCTGCCAAAACCCGCATTTAGGACTTCGATGATCTCGTTCAGAGACTCTAACCTGTGGCTCAGCTCACCCACCTGAGCCCTGAGCACCGAGTTCTCAGCCTCAACGCTCAAGAACTGCTGCGTGGTGATGTTGACGGTGGTCAGTATCTGCTGATTCTCCTTTCTCAGCTGAGCCACTTGGGTAACCAGATCGTCCAAGTGCTTCTGCTTCCTCATGCGAGATCGCCGTGCAGATTCGCGATTCGATATCATTCTCTTCCTCTTTCTCTGATCCATTACCGCTTGCAAGTCCTCCTCAGAGCCCGAGTTCTGAAGCAGAGAGGATGAACCCGAACATGTTCCACTTGAGGAAGCCATGGTATGAGACACAGGACAACACAACACAACACAATACAATACAATACAACACAACCCTTCTCAGTTAACACAGTTCGCAGGACCCAGACACTAGACACGAACAAACTCTGAAAATTATTACTTTATGACGACGACGAAGACGATAATGATAATGAAAATAGAAATATAGCAGTAGATATTATAGATTTATATGATATATAGTAAGTGATATAGTGAGGAAGAGTTAGAAATCATGAAACGTAGTACAACCAATAGAGGAAGGCAACTGAGAAGGATTGAACTAAATGGGTCCTGCGCCTAACAGTGGAATTGATCATACACCCGGAAAAGAAGAGCTCACTGAGAATCGAATACATGAATCTCAAACATCAACAACAAGATGTTGGACATTTAATTTGCGCTTCTAATATCTACTTCCTGGAGAGGAGAAGGAAAAAATTGAGTCAAAATTCTCCAACCCAATTTCGTAAAGTTTCAAACTTTGGTGCTGAAAAATGGAAAGGGGTGAGATTTGTTATGTGGGGTTTGGGATGATGAACATGGTGAGGTTGAAGAGAAGGTGTTTGATAGAAAGTCAGTGTGAGATGTGGAAGAAAGAGAAATATCTATATATGTGTGTCTGGGTAGCGATATGTGTAGAGTGTGATGGGAAAGAGGGAGAGAGAGGAAGAGGAGTGTATGTGAATGAAGGGAGGAATTTATAGAAGGGAAAAAGGCATCAAGTTGGTGAAAATAATTATTAATTATGAAATCCTAGAGAAGGAAGAAAGAAAGAAGCAAAGTAGGGTGTAATTTACTTTGGGATCACTTCATGAGAAAACAAGTTGAAAAGCTTGAATTTATTAGAAAAAAGTGTGAGAGTGATGATTTTAATGGTTGATTAAAGAGATTGGTGGAAGGTGAGAAGTAAAATTGTAACAGTGTAGGAGAGAAGAAGAAGAAGACGCCACAAGTGTCCAGAGATACTACAGCTGGGAACCAACAATCACAGAAAATGATGATCACAGTTTGAGATACATCCAAAACTGGCATCACACTCTCACTCCAACACATTACTGTTTCAGGAACTTCTCTATGTCTACGTATCCATTACTACTACCATCAAACCTCTATCTTTTACTTCAAATACAATCACATAATGTAATTAAGATGTAAAACTAATCATATTCTTTTCTTATATAATATATAAAATGATAGTCAGACAACAATTTTTTATATTATTTTAATATTATTTATATCTTATTTATTATTAATTTATAATGATATTCATAATTATTATTATTGATTATAAAATAATTTTGAATATATATATAATTTGTTAATACTTATATAAATTATACAATATTATCGTCTTTCAATAATCAAACGGTCAATACATCTTGATTTAATGTGAAACATATAATTTATTAAACATTCAAACCATAGATAAAATTAGTAATAAAAATAATTATGATAATTTTAATTTTAATCATTATAAAATTAAACGATATTCAAATTAATACTAATATGAAGTCCATTAAAAAATTCACAATATATAATTGATTGCTTTTATTAGTCGTGTATTACAAAAATATTTAAACAAATACTAATTTTCATCAAAATGTTTTCTACATATAAATTTTGACATTATTTATTTAAAAATAATCTCATAAACCGAAACATAAATATTTACAATATACATAAAAAAAAATATTACTTTTGTAATTTTGTATAATTCTTTTAAATTTGATTAAAGAAAAACAAAATCCGTTTCTGATATATACACCACTGATAGAGTATAAAATCAATTATATAATTTTTTATACCATTTAACTATTATGTATGTCATCACATTAGTTAATACGGTTATCTGTATTCTTAGTTTTACCGAGAACTACGAAAAAGGAGAGAGTGTAATCTACTCGCTTAAAGAATAGTACAAAAGAAATTATGAAGTATGTTACACTTATCATCGTTTAGTTAATTATCACCTTCTTATTAATCAAATATAACTAATTACACCATTTATAAATCTAACTAATATTGTCATTTTATGTATTTTATTTTATTATTTATATAGATCCGAAAAAGAATTATAATTTTTAAAACTTATTTTAAACCACAAAGAGATATTGTTCTAGAGAAGCATATATTTACTTGAATGATATTCTTTAGGACGAAATAATGTGCTAAGGAATAAATTTTCTTTCTCTAATTTAAGCATTTTTTTTTAATTTCAAATAAAGTAAAATGATTAATCACAACAAAGTTTCCCTTTTTTTAATTTAGTAAAATGAAAAATATTTAAATTTTAAAATAATATTATCAAAAAAAGTTATATAAGCTGTTGAAACGAGAGGAAATTAATCGATATATAAAATTAAGTCAAATAAATGATTTTCAACATTATATATTAAATTCTTTATTTTAAAAGTCCAAATTTAAAGAAAAATGGTTTCAAATGGAAAATATAATATTTAAAATACGAAAAGAGATAATTTATTTTGAGAAAGAATAATTGCAAGGGCATTATTTCTAATAATAAATATTTATCATGTAAAATGGAAATGTCTTATATTTTACATAAAATATACTTGTTTTATTTGTTTGCATGACTAATTCAATTTGGTGAAGATAACATTGATGTAACGACATGTGATTATGTGCAACATAAATTATTTTAGTTGACATTGCTTGAACAAAGTAACTTATTTTATATTTTTGAGTGAATTTGTGGTCCCTCATAGAGTGAAAACCTCTTTCACAACATAATCATATGTCTGACCAATTAAATGATCCTCCACTTTTTCTAGTGCTCGTGAGTCCTACGGAAAAACATTTCAAAAATGGTATGTTTAACTTTAATAAATAATATATATATATATATATATATATATATATATATATATATATAATATTTATTAGTAATTTGAGATTACTTAAAAAAAAATAATTTTGATTTAAACTTTTGATTATTTGAAAATTGATTTTTTCATAAATACTTTAATTGTTTAAAAAATATTATATGAAGTTTTCTTATAAAGTATATTTATGTAATAGGTGTTGAAAATGTTTAATTTTTATTCAAATTCTAACTGATTTGTTTCTTTTTCATCATTTCAAAAGATCTCTTATTAATAGAATTGATGAGTATGTAAATTTATGTCTATTATTATTTTATTTAATGTGAAATTTTGTTTATATTCAACCATAGATAATTAGATTTAGAGCTGTCAAAACGAGTAATCCGACCCGACCTACCACGAGTTGGTCACTTAGTGAATCAACCCAACCCGACTCATTTATTAGCGAGCAAGAAATATCTGAACCTAACTCAACCCACCACGGGTTGGTGGGTAAACGGGTTGGCTCACTAGCCCATTTAATTAGTTTTTTTAAAATAAAATAAAAAATTACAAATTTTTTATATTCAAATTTAAACAAATTTCACTCCCAAAAATGATATTAAAGTGAAGACAATTCAAAATAATAATAAAAAGTAAATATTATTCAAATGTCACAAAAAAACATACACAAAAAAAACTGCTCCTTGTAAAATTTTAGTGAAAGTCACAACACCGTAAATGAGAGCAAGTTTCGTGAGAGTGATATGTGAGAGCAAATGTTACGTTTTTGGTATACACAGTGAGTGAGTGAAGAGAGTACTTTACTTTTTAGGGTTTCATAAATAAAATAATAAATTAAAAAAATAAAATTAGATAGGTGGGTTGGCGGGTCAACCCGGCCCACCACGGGTTTAACCCGCACGAACCAAGTTTAAATGAGTCGGGTTGAAATAAAATAAATTCAATTTTTTCAAACCCAACCCGATCCAAACCCGTTATAAACCGGATTGACTTGTAGATTGTGACATGTTTTGACGGCTCTAATTAGATTCAAGTAAAAGATGGCTAAAAACAATGAAATGGAAAGTAATTTGTGTGGTAGAATAAAAGAGAAAGAAAGTTAATAAAAAAACATACAAAAGATTATCTTTCATTGATTTTGTATAATGGTAACAAAATGTCGAATCTATTGTATCTTAAATTTATCGAATAAAATCGTTAAGAAAATTTCTATAAATATTATTCATTTTAAAAATAAAAATAAAAAATAAATTCCTACTTAAATAATTAAGTACTGAAAAAAAAAATAACTTTTTCCCCCTTTACTTTTGTATTTTTCCTAAATCAAATATTACGTGAGTGTAAGAATCTATCCAAATCATATTAGACAATTGCCACTACCATCAGTTTTGGAATGTACAACTATACAATAATAGTACGAAAATTGGTGACATTATGTACCACAAATCTCACCAAATAGTTGAACGAACAGTTCAATTTAAAAACAAATCAACATCGCATTACAAAATATCACTCAGTAAGTATGCTTCAACTTCAAAGCAGACATTTTTATGTTGTGAATTCTACGTCTACGTATTCCCATATACAGTACTAGGAATATAATTTAATATTTAAAGTATTATTAAAAAAAATTAAAATGATATTTTCGTTATCATTTTATTTCGGAAAATTACACAAGCCGGGGCTGCTCTTTTTGTTAATAAAATATTTTAATCATTATTCCTTTAAAATTTTATATTAATTAAAACAATACCGATTACAATATATAACACGAGAAATGCTGAATTTATCGCATTTAATATTTGATAAAATATTCTTAATTTTCACATTTAATCTCATTAATCTAAAATACTGAAGTTCAATTAGACTTAATTTCATTACTTTAAGAACGTACCAGTGGTCCAAATTTGAATCTCTCAACAAAATTTCAACATTATATTTTCTCAAACTATTTATGTCAAGATTGTTTTAAAAAAAGTGTGATTAATTTTCATTTTTAATCATATTATAAAAATACTGGCCAGAATCGGTTAACTATTAATAAAAAGGATTAAATATGTTTTTAATCTGGGACGATTTTGGTTTTAATTTCTTTTTTAAACTAAGGTATAATTTAGTCCTTCAACTTTATAAAATTCTGGTTTTAGTCTTTTTTATCAATTTTTGTTAATTTTATTTGTTATTTCAAGCACGTTTCATTATAGCATTTGGATTATTTACACTTTTGACACATTTTTGTTTCAATGTTAATTGAGAAACACATTTAAAATAGCAAATAAAGTTAAAAAAATTTCATAAGAAAAACTAAAAACAGTTTTCTAAAATTGAAAGACTATTTTAGTTTCAAAGAAGGATTAAAACCAAAATATCCAGAACTAAAAACATTATAGTGTACCGATTAAAGTGGCATACACGCGAGTGCAGAACTGTTGATGGTGCGCGTGACACTTGCTTCCATATTCTTGTCTGGTGGGCACGAAATGTCGTTGTCGCCCACACGCAAGAGGGGGCGCTTGCACAACACAGACGGTAGGAGTGTGGCGAGTGGCGAAAACGTGCCACTAAGTAGAGTGTAGAATCTAGACTAGGTAATGTTCTGACACGAGTCACTTTTTCAATTCAGAAAATTATTAATAATTAATTAAAATATAAAATACTACAACCGAGATGGGATGTGGCCTTGGTTGGTGTGCCCTACCAATTCAATCTCGCTTTTCAGATCTGGGCCCCACCACCCTCTCATCAATCTGTTTTTCCAATGTTACCCTTTTACCTTATAATTGTTTTTGCCAGCATTAAATATGTTTTTACTTCTTATATTTTAAGACGATTTTGGTTGTAGTTTCTCTTTCAAACTAAGGTACAATTTAGTTCTTTAATTTTAGAAAATTTTAGTTTTAATTATTTTTACCAAATTTTTTTAACTTTATTTGCTTTTTCAAAATCGCTCCAAAATATATGGACTAAAAACATATTTAATCTCAATTTATTTTAATCTAAAATATAATTATCATTAATTAAATAAATGGTGAAACATGTCTTTTTTTTTTAAATTAAAATGAATATTAGACATTATATATATATATATATGATTTTAATATAATTAAGTCTCAAAATTTTAAAAAATGTATATAATGTTTTTAATTCAACTTAGTTAAATTTTTTAGATGTGTTAAATGATATTTGAACTTTTTACTGTATTCAGTACCGTGTGTTCGACATTTTTTTTTTTAAATAGTTAAATTAAAATGGCTACATTTGTTATGTTTTAAATTTAAAAATTAAAATATACTAAAATTTAAAAAAGAAACATAACTTGAATTTACATTCAAATTTAAAAATTAAAAACATATTTAATTTTTTATTAAAATTAAACAAATTCTTATTTAATTTCAAACACGTTATAAGATTTCTGTCACTACAATAAAAGCTTTATTCCGAAAAATAAATTAGGTAGAGGCCGTTTGAGTAAACATTTTGTTAAAATATATTATTTAAGAAAATAAAACATCCAAATGATGCATGCCATTTTCAGTTTACAATATGTTTTCTAAATTAGATATACATGTACTTAATAATGTTGGAGACACACCTGAATATATACTAAATTATTATGAACATGTCGACCGCATGTAATTCTTATCTTTCTATTTTACTTTGTAAGAAAAATTCAATAATCATATTCTATACTTTGAAGTAAAGGAAAAACAACATTTGACTTCAAATAAATAACAATCTAATTGTCACAAGCCTTATACAAAACATGTAGTAGTATATAAATAAACTCTTACATTGATAAAACAATAAATATATATAAAATTATGTATATAAGACAGTTTTATTAATAACAGATCTTTTTTAAATACTACTAAAAATAAATTCAAATTTGTGAGAATTTAATTTAAAACGAACAATATTTTATTAATAGGAAAAATCTATACATTTTATTGTCAAAATTGATCACCTGACTCGATTCGGTTTAGTTCATCATTGGTTGATTACTTAGTGAATCAACATAATTCGGTTCATTTATTAGTGAGTCAGAAAAATTTGAATTCGGTTCAGTCTATCACGAGTTTGTGGGTTAAACAAGTTAGTTTACTGATTATTTAATTACAATCTTTTTAAATAAAAAATAACAAATTTTTCTAAATTTTCATAAGATAAGAAATTAATAAAATAAAATTAGGTGAATTGATCAGCCAATTCGACTCACACTAAATTCAATCCTGAAAAATTGAATTTAAATAAACTAAATTAAAAATTAAACCACATAAAAAAAATATTTTTTCAAATCTAACTTAAACCGAACTTGTGTAAATCAAAGAACTTCGTAGATGAAATTGATTTACAGGTCGTAATCTATTTTCACAGCTATAATATATTGTAAACCTCGTTGTATTTGATGGAGATAGGTTTTTCCCTACAAGAAGATTATGAAATTGAACTCTGTTGATGTCTTTCCATAATTTTCTTCCATGGGTTGTTCCTGTTGTTTCTTTTTATTTCCACCACTGAGATCTTGGGTCTCTTGTACACGTCAATATTAATTCTTCGTGTGATTTCAACTTTCTAGAACATCAATGATGTAATAACAGTTGCAATGATATTTGTATGGTGACCATGAAAAATTTCCTTTTTAATTATTATTAATGGATGGTCAAACAGCACAGTGCATAGATTTTAATCTGCTAAGAGCCATATGAATATAGGATGTTAAGGACCATGGCTTTGGTAATTGAAAAGGTAAAAAGGTAGAAAGTGGACAAAGACACAGAAGAAAGAAAGAGAAAATCTTGGCTTTCAGTGTCTGACGAATTGCAATTGCAACCACCCATATGTGTGTATGTTTATGCATGCTTTTCTTATCAGTGAAGGCAATGTTAAAAATATCATTGCATTTAATGTACTGCACCAACCAAAAAATAAATGTTCAGGACAATTTCTCTAGAAAACGACAATTCTATGTTGTCGACAACGATGTTATGGTTATGGTCACTCTCTACGATGCTTTCTATCAATTATGCACAATTTTCGCTCTTTCAATTTCAATAACGTATTGCCAAATCCTAGTCCCTTTCTCATTCTGTGGACTTTTTCCCTCAATAGTTTATACATTAAACAATTATTATGATAAATATTTATGGTAACAAATCAATTTTAGGGTTAAATATCGTTTCAATCCTTATACTTTGATGTAATTTTGGTTTTAGTCTCTCTTTCAAACTAAATTACAATTTAGTCCTTCAACTTTAGAAAACTCTGGTTTTAGTCATTTTTATCAATTTTTTTTAACTTTATTTGTTCTTTCAAGCATCTTTTATTATAGCATTTGGATTGTTTACACTATTTGACACATTTTTGCTTCAATATTAACTGAGAAACGTGTTTGAAACAACAAATAAAGTTAAAAAAATTTGGTAAAAAGGACTAAAACCAGAGTTTTTTAAAGTTGAAAGATTAAATTGTACCTTAGTTTTCAAGAGGGACTAAAACCAAAATCGTCCCAAAATATAGGGACTAAAAACATATTTAACCCTAAATTTTATATTTAACTTTACAAAATTTTATAATTTCAAAAATTTGAAATCACTCTCTATCCATATCTTTAAACAATAAATTAATTATTCTTTTATCTATATATAATATTTTACCTTTTATTTTTATCCAACACGAGACTTCACTTTAATTTCTAACAATTTCGTGTACGAGACTGTAAATAAATGAAAGGTCTAATAGTGACCTAATGGTAAATAGAATAACATATTTAATAAATACAAAATTTACTATAATAAAATACATGAAAAATTGAATTTTAAACTTAATCTAACTTTACAAAATCAATTTATAAATAGTAAAATATCTTATTTTTAATCAATGAAAATTCTAACCATTTATATAAATAATATGATTTTCTTTAACTTATAATTTTATTTTCGACAAATCTTATTCTAAATTAGGATAGAAAAGAAATGGGCTGAAAAATAGCTTTATTTTTTTTAATTATTAAAAAAAAGGAAGAAGAAAATTTTGAAAAGAACATTGTAAAAAGTAAACGTTCAGAATTTGATTGTCTAAGTATTGAATTCTGACCTTAAAAAATACATACTATCTATAAAAATAGTATTTGGGTGAAGAAAATTATATATTTCTTCCTGGTACATTATAACACAAAAAAGGTAGTTCCTTCGTGCACTTCTATGTATTTCTTCCTGCACCTGCATAATTTATTTATTTTTTCATTTCATTGTACAATTTCGAGGTAATTTTTTGACTTTTGATGGTGTAATTCGGAAGTAAAAAAAAAAAAATCCGCATCATAATATCTGAAATTTATTTTAAATAGTTTTCATATTTGAAAGATAACAATGACTTCCAAAATGTATAATTTGAAAGTTTTTTTTTTTTTTTGAGAAAAATAACTGTCTAATTTACATTATCCAGAAGTCATTTGGTTTATGGATTACACAATATTGTGAAATTCAAACTGTTATGTAAAATCGAATTGCAATTACCCATTTTGAAGTAATGTTAAAGATATATAGTTAATAATTATAAATTATATGATTTTTTACATCACTATTACGAAAAATATTGAATTTTTATCATATATGATATTTTACAGTGGATAGAAGTTTTACGATGTATTTTCATAACTTGTTTTTAATCAACCTTTACGTGACATCGTTAAAGTATTTGAGTTAAAAATAATAATAGATTTTAATTATATGTCATGCAAGAGAGATAAACTTAAATTACACAGTCCACCTTCTTCAAATAATTTTCCTAACAAGCTTTTTCTTATATTATATATTTAAAATATCTGTGGAAAATATTTATTAAGAGATAAAATTAGGATTTAAAAGTAATTTAATAATATAAAAACTGTTATTAAATTAAGATTTTTCAATGTTATAAATAAGTTTACTGAGATATCCGAAGGTGTGCTAATGGAAGGGACCTCCCATGATAGTAGATTGCCCAAAATTAATATTTAATTTTGAGGCCCAATTAGGAACCCATTGGGCTATCTGGTTGGATATCGCAGTTACAATAAATTTAGGGGAGTTACACCCTGTACCTCCCCGGTTGCAACCCCCACCCCCCCAATTTTTTTGAACTTTTTTTTAAATACAAAATTAACCTTTATGTTTTTTTTTTTACCCATTTACCCCTATTTAACCTACCTACAGTAACCCTCCTCTTTTACCCCTCTTTTACAGTATGAGAGATTCTCTTCGTATTCCCCACCCCCACCCCACCATTTTGAAACCTCCCTCTTCCAAACTCTGCAACTCTCCCATTCTCTCACTCTGCCACTTCGTATTCTCACTTTCCCACTCCTCTCTGTTTGTGCGGCTGTTGTGCGGTGGGGTTGTGGTTGCTGCTCTGGTGCGGCGGCGCAGAGGGTGTTGTGCGGCGGTGTTGCGGCGGTGCAAGGCGTCGACAGGTTAGTTTCTTATAATTTTTTTTTTTTTAAACGTATGCAATGTGTAGTGTAGGATTGGGTATGGTTGGTGTTTCTGTTTGTTCTGTCATCTCTGTTTGTGTGCATTTGGTTGGTGTTTTTGTTTCAGTTTTTTCATCTCTGTGTGTGCATTGAGGAAGAAGACAGGCACGAAACGAATGTTGTTATCCGTCCACGGATGTCGACATCCGTTACATATTTTTATTTTTTAATTTATTTTATAAATAATTATATTTTAATTATTTTAACTTTTTGGAGCATTTGGTATATATATACCTGAAGCTGAGACTCAAGGAAATGAATAATGGTGGCAGGGATGATGCCCCTGATGCCACCACCATCGATGCTAAGAATGGTGACTAAGTTTCCATAAGTTGGAGGCTGAATTTGTTCAACGGATGACTCTGATCTCTCCATCTCTCTGAATAAAGANACGCTNANATCGAAGGNTGTAGTTTCCTTACGAACAGAAAGAATTGTGAAAGAAGGAGCAAAGGGTAACTAAGAGAGATTGAGGCTTGTGTGGTTTTTTGGTAGGCATTGTTGTAGTATTTATAGTGGTAGGTGGACCCATTAAATATTGATATTAGTTGAGAGTTTATTTAATTGAATTCAAAAGAGTAGAAAAGTATTTAATATGGAATAGGAAGACACAATCAAAACTGAGATGTTAGGCCTAATAGGACACATTCCTCTGTTGTTTTAAATGGCTATTATCCAAACGACATAACTTTCCTAAACATGCAGTATAACCCGATGGCGATGGCTATAAGTATATGATATAGTATAATAATATTTATGTTTATGTTTAAAAAATATATATATATATAAGGGCAATGTATTTAATTGGATAAATAAAAATAAATAGGTTATGTGGGGGTGGGAGAATAAAATTATAAAATTGTATTTTTAAATATAAATTTTTGATAAAGGATAAAATTGGAATAGAAAAAATAGAGAAAAGGGTAAAAATGGAATGGGGGGGTGGGGGTTAGAATTGGGGAGGTGCAGGGAGTAACCCCCTAAATTTAGACCGTTTCCTGCATCTCCAAAAATTTCTTCTTGCACCCTTATAAATTTTTATATTATAGTTCACCCATTCTTTCTGTATTTTCCATGTACAAATAAAAAGTAGCAACACTGTTAAATTGAATATATATATATATGAGGTTTGTTAACACGCGTACGCCTGTTTTTCAGTTGATACGTTTTAACCATGTGTATTGGATTATAGTAGACAAAAATATCCTCATTTATCATGGACTCTAAGTTTTAAGGTCAAGGATATTTAAATAATTTTCATTTTCAAAACTAAAAAAAAAAAAAAAAACTTACTCACCTCCCTCATTCCTCTTAACCCTTTCTTTTTCATCTCTCTCACTCCAACATTTTCTCTGTTATCCTTACTGTTCCCCCAATTGAAAAAAAAAAATCAGAAACCCTTGCCTAACCCTAATCTACCTTCCTCACTTATCCAATTTATTTCTCTCTCGTCTCCATACTCTCCCTCGGCCACACACAACAACTCGTGACATCGTAATTTGTTGCTCTTGCTCTGTTCGTTCATTTGGAGGATGTGTTATATATTTTCCCTTCTTATTATTATTAAATTTCAATTTTAAATTAAATCATTTAAATAAAACCTTCATAAATCAATTAATTTTTCATACATTATTTACACATCTACACCACATTTCATTATATTTTTAAAGAACAAGATATTTCCCTCTATTGTCCTTTTCCCTTTACACAAAGTGTTTCTTTTTACTTTCTCTATTGGTATGAGATACATGATGTAAGATTACAACCTAGAATTGAAAGAATTGTACTCGTAGGGAGTTCTTCTATACCTATTTCTTTAATTTCCTTATGTCTCTTTTTTATCACTGAATCAACTCCTATAGGCGACAGTAAAATCATTTTTTACTTTTGAAATTTTGAAAAGTGATATAAAGTGACAAATTTTATATTCATTTTACACATTAATAAATATAAAATGATTACAAGAGAGTAAACTTTTTCGATTTTTAAAAAATATCTCCGATTCAAATTACCACCACCATATCTTCAATTGGGTTGAGATGAGAGAAAAAGTGCTGGAGTGATGACAGAAAAAATGTTGAGATGAGAGAGAAAATATCTCTTATGACAAAGGGTTTCTAGTTTAATTTTTTTTTTTCAATTGGGACAATAGTAGGGATGACAGAGAAAATGTTGGAGTAAGAGAGATGAAAGAGAAAGGGTTGAGAGGAATGAGGGAGGTGGGTAAGGGTTTGGGCTTTTTTTTTTTTTTTTTAGTTTTGAGAATGAAAATTATTTAAATATCCTTAACCTTAAAACTTAGAATCCATGATGAATGAGAGTATTTTTGTCTATTTCCGATACAGATTGTTAAAACGTACCAACTAAAAAACAGGCCTACGCGTGTTAACAAACCCATATATATATATATATATATATATATATATATATATAATATTTATTATGACTTAATTGTTAAGTCATTCAATTTAGTATTAAATTACAATATTTTAAATTATAAAAACTATTTAATAGGTTCAATATGAGGTCCAAATAAAACACTCTTAAGAAATTATTGATGATTTGAATGAACTGAATCTGATCCACCAGTGAAACATGCAAATTAAGATATCAATCATTTTCATTGTCTTCTTATAAAAAATATATATATAATACTTTATATGAATATTAATATACAATGTAATTGAAATTGTTTTAAGAAATATTTATCATAGAAAATTATTGTATTATTTACAGAAAAATATTATTAAAAGTTAAATAAGAAAATGATATATTATCTAGAGACGGACTCTGTCTCATGGGAGAAAAATGTACTTTAAAAGTTAGAGTGCAGTGAGCATGGTAAATTTAAAAGAAGTAGTTTGTCTATTTCTTATTTAAATATATCTTTTTTTGTTTTATAAATGACTAATAGAGCTATTCTTTAAAATGTTACTTATAAGCATTCTTTTTAACAAGTTAACCCTGGATTTATTGATGAAAATGCTTATTTGCGTATAAAAAACAAATATAAATATATATAAAAAAATAGTGAGAAATTGTGAAGAAATTATTAACAAAGTATAAAAGAAAAAGACAATAATATATTAATCCAGATTATTTTATAATATTTTCATTCAACTGCTCATTAAATTTCAAATATGTCAGTATAAAATAAATAAATAATAAATTGATAAAAAATAATATATATGTTATATAAAAATCTATATCTAATTATTTTTTATGAGAAAAAATAATGGTAGAAGAAGGCGTTTGAATGGTAGAGGAAGTGTTGAAGTGTTATGTCGATTGTGACAGAACATATATGTTGGAATGTAGCATAGTGTTAGAAATCAGAGAAGTTGATATGAAGTTGTGATGGGTAAATCATGGACATCTTCAAAAACCCTTCGACCCAATCCCAAGTTTCGTTGGTTGCCAAAAACATGAAATGTTGTTTTCTGCCATTTCTCAGACATTTTCAGTTTCTGACTACGTTTGACCTCTTTGCAATTAATTCTACTTACACCTGCTTTCATACTTTTATTATCACGGGTCTGCACTCATTTCTTTGTGGACTTTAATATTCTTAATAAAAATTCTTTTAACAACTATTTTTTCTAATATATAAGATTGAAATTAAGAATAAGATTAAATATATTTTTAGTTCCTATATTTTAAGTCGATTATAGTTTTAGTCTCTCTTTCAAAATAAAGTATAATTTAGTTCTTCAACTCTAAGAAATTCTGGTTTTAATTTTTTTTACCAAATTTTTTAAANTTTATTTGCTGTTTCAAGCACGCTTCATTATAGCATTTGAATTGTTTATACTGTTTGACACATTTTTGCTTCAATATTAACTGAAAAACACGATTGAAACAACAAATAAAGTAAAAAATTTGGTAAAAATGACTAAAACTAGAGTTTTCTAATGTTGAAGGACTAAATTGTACTTTAATTTAAAAGGGTGACTATAACCAAAATCGTCCCAAAATATAAGGACTAAAAACATATTTAACTCTTAAGAATATAACCTGATCACACAAAAGTAGTCCATAACACGTATGTGTAATATAAAAAAAATCATAATAAAATGTTTACTATTTCTTTTCGAAATTATTTCTGGTGGTTTTTTTTGTTTTTCATGTAAAAATGTATTTTTCAATTTTTTTAAGAAAAATGTTTTATGATTTTTCTATAGAACATGTTTAGTAATTTTATAATTACAAAAATAACAAAAATCGATCAGACGTCAAAATATTGATTTCCTTCCATTCACATTTTATCTTAAATTTAAACCACACACAACAAGAACAAAGAAATCCATAAAACTGTTTATCATAAGATTTAATCTCATTTTCATTCTCATAGGTCTATTTCTATTTTTAAGAAAAAAAAAACTATATTAATTCTCTTAACATGAATTCCTATGTATTTAAGGAAAACATTTATAAATTTTAAAATGTTAATCTAATTGAAATGCCATAATATACGCATCTTATTTTAAGAAAGTCAAATTTAAAAATTAAATACATAACTGTTGATGTAGACAGGGGAATATATGATAACAAAGAGGAATCTAAACAAAAAATACCTAGTTATACAAAATTATATTTTAGAAAAAAGATAATTACTCAAATAAAACATACAGTCAACTCACACGTTTAAAACTCAGTTTTGAATAAAGAACAAAATAGAAATATTATTAAAATATTTTATAGGATTAGAAAAATAAAATATTTTAAAAATAGAGACAACTTTTTCTTTTTCTTTTACACAAAAACCTTTATTAATTTTAAATAATAAAATATTTATCCTTTATTCAACTCACTCTTGTGTCATGTATACTCATAAAACAAATTGCTGATTTAGAAGTTATAATTAAAATAGAAATATTTTAATGCAACAATTTCAAACAAAAGCCACACCGTCCAAATATTTTATGTCCAATTAAATTTATATTTCGTTGGATACTTTTTTTTTATATTTGTTTATTGAACTATTAGTAAACCTAATTGATTATCAAATAAACTACTTTTTTTTTAATTGGATCGAGTACATTAATTTTAATGATAATCAATTTAGGAGTAAAGTATATTTTTTCACAATTTTGTATTAATTAAGTTACATTCATCTTGAAATTTATAAATAAAGATTTGAGATAAGAATGTAAATTAAATTATTTTACTCATAGATTAATTACTAATTAAAAAATGTTAAGCTAATTTTGACATTAAAGTACAAATATCCTTTGAACAATTTAAATAAATGAAAAATTCCTTTCTTAATAACTTTTAAACTTCAGAATGACAACATTATGAGACTATAAATATCCAAAACAAGTATAATTTGATAATTTGCTCAAAATAATTATATTAAAATACATACTTGAAAAATCACTCAATAATTCATCCCATTATACTATTATAGCATATATTTTTCATAAAAAGAAGATAAAATATGTCAAATCCTCACGAATTTGAAGTTTGTGGTTTAATTATAAATATGAATCCACCAAACACGCTTCACAAACTCAGGGATTTTTTTTTTTTCTCGAAACACATGTTCTTAATAAAGACAACAACCACTGTGAAAACATCGTATGTGAGACAAAATAACATTATAATAATAATTCTGTCTCTTACGTGTTTGTGTAAAAAACCATATCACAAAAAATCGTCAAAATTTTTTAAATATGGAATCGAATTTTCCTTTACATGGTTTTTGCGTAATATACTCTTAAAGTGTAGACAACCTAGTAATAATTAAGAATGCAACAATTAGTGGACATGCATGAATATGATCTCACGCGGGAATACCATTGATTGCCTCTCTTTGAAGCATTTATCATGAAAAAGAGGTTACTCAAATCAAAAGAACTAATAAAAAACTTGCAACTTGTTTAGAAGTTAGCATAAAGTAAAAAGCATTATTTTGTTACAAGGAAGAGATTTTCCTTTTTTATCATTGAAGAATGTGAAAGGAAATCAGGTTAAGATAAAAAATTAGATATGCAAAAAATTAGACAGATAATTACAAAACCCATATGACTTTTTATTTTTTATAAACTGATTTAATATAATGCAAAACAAAAGAAAAACTAAATTAAAAATTAAACAAACTAAAACCACAAATTTACATAAATAAAAATTACACTAGGTGTTTTCTTTTACGACTTTGTCCTCAAAATGCATTTATTAAGAAAGGCATGTAGTCACGTAATAAGATACTAATGTAAACTCTTTGTTATATTTTTCTTAAGATATTTACATTGTTTTAAACATCTAAATGTAAAGGATAATGATATTTAGACAACATTTTTTTGACAACACTTGAACATTGATTACGTGTCAATATGTGATTGGTCAAAAATTACTCCACAATCAATAATAATAATCATAAACATTATTGTAGAGTAATTTTTGACCAATCACATATTGACACGTAATCAATGTTCAAATGTTGTCTAAATATCATTATCTAAATGTAAAATATAGAAAATACTACCATTCATGTGTTATTTGCTTTTCATGTAAAGACTATACAGAGGAAGAAAAAAAAACTCATTTTTATTTCCTGAAAAACTAGATTCTTAAAATAATATTAGTGTTATTATAGTTTTGGAGAATAATATTTTTAACAATATTTTTTATAACATTTTAACATTATCTACGTATTTAAAATTACTTCACAATCAATAATAATAATCATAAACACCAATATAAACCAATCAACGAATAACATCATATTAAAATATTGTCAAAATATAATTATAGTATATTATCCTATAATTTTAATCATACTCTTTTTTTCTATCTACTATTTAAACGATCCATACAATTACATAAATAAGAAAAATTTCATGAAGGGGTCCCGAAAAGATGGTCAACATCATCTCCACAACTGTTAATGCAACAACGACAAAGAAATTTCATGGAGGGTCCCGTTACGGACGTTTCATACGGATTTTGCCCTACAACCCTTCTTTTCGGCGATAATTCAGCTTTATATTTTAATTTATTTTATAACAAGATCCTGATCTGACCTTTCTTAATTATTTATCAATTTATTAAGACGTCCCATTTTCTTCACATGGAAATTCTTCTACCCAAAATCATATAACCTATTTATTTATCTTTCGGCAATGGGTTGTTATAGTTGATTAAAGTAAATGATATAATGTCACTTTCATTTTTAAATTAGTAAACGTGTTATTGACCCTCTATGATTTTAGCGTATCTTAATTTAATCTATATTTAGATATGAAACTTACATTACAAATATTATAATAATTAAAAATATTATAATAATTGAATGAAAGCTTCGTCCTAGATTTTCGTGTGTGGTTGAAAAAAAAAAGTTTAATTAGATGATTGGTAATAAATAAGAAAGAGAAGAATTTTGTTAATTTTTGGTGAGTGGTCAAGAGCAATAGGGTAGGCAGTAGCCACCAGTGATTAGGCCTGCTTGCTCACCAAATCACTCGATCTTTTCTACAAATTTCCTTTCCACCGCCACGTGTCAGTCTCTACTAGCTGTTCCTAACTTTCACCGGCTACTCCAGTCACCATACCTAAGAAACAAAATAAAATATTCCATCACATAGGGTGAGAAACTGGAAAAGCAAAACTCACTGTACGCACAGTGTCGCAGAGGGACAGAGATAGAGCAGAGTCTGAGTGAAACATCCATTCCTTCCTCCTCCTCTTCCTCCTCGTGATTCCCGAACATTCTCTTCTTATTCCAGCTCCACGCGCGTGATTCCGCTCTCAATACTCGCGCCATTGTTCTTCTTCTTCCGTAAAGAATCTTAGGGTTTGCTGAATGCTGAATGCGGCTTTGCTCGCACACTGACTCTTCACACTACAATGTCCGGCCCTCTCGACCGTTTCGCCAGACCATGTGACTTTTCTTTCTCTATCGAACTCTTTTTTAGGGTTTTAGGTTTTCTTTTTTGCTGATGAAACGGTTCGTTTTGGCTCTGCCTTGCAGGTTTCGAAGGTTTCTCCGGGAGCGACGAGAAGAAGGAGCGGAGATCTGATTTTGAGAACTCCGAGGACGAACGGAGGACCAGAATCGGATCTCTCAAGAAGAAGGCGCTCAATGCGTCGTCCAAGTTCAAACACACGCTGAAGAAGAAGAGCAGCAGAAGGAAGAGCGATGGCCGCGTCAGCTCTGTTTCCATCGAGGATGTTCGGAATTTCGAGGAGCAGCAGGCCGTTGATGCATTTCGCCAGTCCTTGATCATCGACGAAATGCTCCCCGAAAAACACGATGATTACCATGTCATGTTAAGGTGTGCATTAACCAGATAAATGCGAGGTGTTAAATGAACAAACTCAATTGTTTTTTTTTTTGCTTGATTTTTATACATTTTGCAGGTTTCTGAAAGCGAGGAAATTTGATGTTGAAAGGGCGAAGCATATGTGGGCTGATATGCTACAATGGAGGAAGGAGTTTGGTGCTGACACTATTATGGAGGTTAGTGCAGATTGATTCGGATAATGTTTGATGTTTAGTGTAGGGTTCAAGATTAGCCTCTGTGATGGTTAGATTTGTATGTTGTGGATTGCTGCATACTCTGTATAATATTTGCTTAATGTTTTGTGTTTGCTTTAGGATTTTGAGTTCGTAGAATTAAATGAAGTTATGAAGTATTATCCGCATGGTCATCACGGTGTTGATAGGGAGGGAAGGCCTGTTTACATTGAGAGACTTGGGAAAGTAGATCCGAACAAACTTATGCAGGTTACAACCATGGATAGATATGTGAAATACCATGTACGGGAATTTGAGAAAGCTTTTAAGATAAAGTTTCCTGCTTGCACAATTGCCGCCAAAAGACACATAGATTCAAGCACCACGATATTAGATGTTCAAGGAGTGGTATGTTGCTGCTAATTGTTCCTCATTGTATGTGTCTATGTGTTCCTGTGACATACGGCAAATTTATGGTGTAGTTTCAACTTTTAGGGCCTCAAGAACTTTACAAAGTCTGCCCGGGAACTAATTTTGCGGTTACAAAAGATTGATGGTGACAATTACCCTGAGGTGAGTAATATCAGTTTGTGTGTAATCTTGTATTACGTTACGTTCCTGTTTTGATTTCATCCAAAAATTTAAAGAATAAATTTTACCAAGGTGTCAATGGTTGAGGATGATTGATATGTTTTTTCTTATTAATGATACAGACTCTTTGTCAAATGTTTATCATAAATGCCGGCCCTGGATTTAGGTTACTGTGGAACACCGTCAAGTCTTTCCTTGATCCCAAAACAACTTCAAAGATCCATGTATGTAAAAAGTGCTATATTGTAGTTGCTTAAGGCTCCTTTTTTTGTTGGTTTATGAATGCTGACATTGCTTGGTGCCTGTGTGGAAATATTGCTTAGGTTCTTGGAAATAAGTATCAAAGCAAATTGCTTGAAGTAATCGATGCCAGGTACACAATGGGCCTATTTCTCTATAACCAAGTGTTAGAAATTTTGTAATTTATATGCTTGTATCAATAATGTATTTAACCATCACTAACACTTTTCTTAATATTGTTGTGCACTTAATGAAGCGAGTTGCCGGAATTTCTGGGGGGTACATGTACATGTGCAGATCAAGGTGGTTGCCTCAGATCTGATAAGGGACCCTGGAAAAACCCTGAAATTTTGAAGGTATACACTGATGTTTCTTTCTAAAATGCTCAACACTTGCTATATGATACGAATGTTGCTACATGCTAACTGTACTGTTAATCGCACGGGGAAATTTGCAGATGATTCTTAGCGGTGAAGCACGAAGAGCAAGGCCTGTTGTAAAAGTTCTAAACAGTGAAGGAAAGGTTATTGCATATGCCAGACCACAATACCCAATGGTAATATGTTGTATGGTTTATTATTGCTTGAATCTGGTGGAGGCTGAATTGATTCCTTTGTACTTCTTCAGGCTCCTTTTCATTTTGTAACCTTATTGACTGTGTCACTTCTTTCTTGCAGGTAAAAGGTAGTGACACATCCACAGCTGAATCAGGGTCTGAAGCTGAAGATATTGCTTCTCCAAAAGCAATGAAGAGCTACTCTCACCTTAGGTTGACACCTGTTCGTGAGGAAGTAAGTGTTGATTTTCTGATATGTTTACTCACACTTTTCATTAAATTGGTAGAATTTTCAATTCATTGATTGTAGTACTTCTGTGCACTTAATTTTACTGGCTGCAAAATTTTCTCTGATCATTCTTGCACCTATTAGCTTTTTATTTAACACTTGTTTGATCAGTTGTATTTATATGCAGAAGATATTCACTATGATTAATGATTTAATGAGGATGATCAAAATATATTACGTTTCAAGGAACTTGTTCTTAGGATTTTCCCTGGTCTATTCTAAACAGAGAAGTTATTTACGTTTTGTGTTCAGGCTAAGGTTGTTGGAAAGTCGATCTATGTTGGTGGTGGTAACTTGGCTGGGTATGATGAATATGTTCCGATGGTGGACAAAGCTGTTGATGCTGGCTGGAACAAACAAGCATCACTCCAGAGGGCTCAAACTTCAAAAGGTAAAACAACTTTAGCTTATTGTTATTATAGTTACCTATTGTATGAATCTTCTCATGGTGCTTATTCATAAAAAGAAAAATAACACCAATGCTTAAAACATAAGTGCGTTGTTTAAGATCTTGTATCTGCATTCTGTTCTAAATATCAGTTAAAACTTGTTTTGTTAGTAACATAGTGACACTATTTGCGCTTTAACTTTTGCAGGACATTTGATGGCTGTAAGAGCGTCAATGTCATGAGTTTTTGCCTTATGCTGTGTCATTATACAAAAGATTATACCCCAATTGAATCATGAATTTTGTTTAATTAACGTTTGATTAAAATTAACTCAATTTTTGATAGGCTATTGAACGCATGGCATGATTTTCTTTTGACACTTGTGCTCTTGTTAGTAATCCTCCCCCTTGTTTTTATAATACAATGCCCTCGTGTTTTTGAAATTTGAATTTGTTTTACTGTGATGATAAATGGTGTTTTATATCGGGTGTGTTCTGTAATTTCTAGTCCGTTAGAGACAAACTGTTTGGGGACCCACACTCGGGAGTTTAAGGTATTGGAACAGTTGGTCCCTAACCTGGCATTTGTTTTGTCAGGGCGGGATTTATACGGGATTATAAGCAATTGCATAAGTCCTTGTCTTTTAAGATTTAGGAAGCGCTAGTTCTTTTCTTGTTTTCATGATTTGAATTTTTTGATTTAATTTTCTTCAGGATTGTTAAATTGAATTTTGTATTACAGGAACACCTTCCCTCCCTGATCCTCCACAAACTCCCATAGGGGTTCGAGCTCGGATGCTGGGGGCTCTAACTGCTTTCTTTATGATGCTGTTTACCCTCTTCCATTCTGTCGCATACCGTGTGACCAAGAAACTTCCCGCTTCATCATCTAATGAGGATCAGTGCACTTCAGAGACACCCGATAGTACAACCAGCGAAGACAACCATCCTCCGTCACCAACTCCAGCACACAGAGAGGAAAGTCTCCTTTCCTCAATGGTGAAAAGGTTAGGTGAGCTTGAAGAGAAGGTTGACACACTCCAATCTAAGCCATCTGAGATGCCTTACGAGAAAGTGGAATTGCTAAATGCTGCTGTATGTCGGGTGGATGCTTTGGAAGCAGAGCTAATTGCAACTAAAAAGGTAGTAACCTATACTTTCGCTTTTCCATAATTCTTTTAAACACTGCAGTCTTGATAATTACTTTGAGGTGTTTCCATGTCTTATTTTATCTGTTATCTTTAAATGCAAAACCAAAATCTTACCTTTCCTGTTAGCTGGCCGCCACAAGAATATATCGATGAGCACATTATTAATGAATAAATGCAATATTTTCATGTCTGTTTTTTTATTTATTTTTTTAAATTCTAACCAATTTTTTTGTCTATATGGAACTAAGGTATGATAGTTATTTTAAGTTAAAAAATCACACGAAAGAAAAATGAATGTTTTTCTTGCCTATATGTCTCGTGTTGGTTGTTAAACGGGTGTATTTGTTTTATGGCAGTTTCGTTATTTTAGATTTTAATTCCTGTACAGTTTCATTTAAATGGTGAATTAGGAAAATTTGTTATTGCAGTTGTACTTTTGCTCTCTTTATGCATACATGTATTTTTCTCTCCTATTTATGTTTGGGTGAGTTTCATATTTGACCGTGAAAATGTGATGAGTACTTGGTTTTTTACTCTTTCCTTACTTGAAGAATACTGTTACATTTGTACTTTCTGGATTGTTCGATAGGCTCTATATGAAGCATTAATGAGGCAAGAAGAGCTGCTTGCTTACATTGATAGTCAAGAAGAAGCTAAGTCGCGGGTAAGTTTGTCTCATATTTTTAATACAGTTTTATGGATGTTATGCAAATCTCTGATATTTATATATTGCTGTTTATCAGAAGAAGTTTTGCTGGTGAGTTTTGGCTGGCTGATAAAGGGACTCTGGGAGAGGGCATTTTTTCGAATCATGGTGTTCTTAGTGCCGACACTTTGCACATTAGGTTGATCCCTGAACACTAATTTTCTGTTTAATGCGTACACTCGAGAGTTGTCAAACTCGTGTATAGCTAATAGCTTTTTTTCCGGATTAAAAACAACCCTTGTTTTTGCTCTCTGCCCACCTTTATTATATTTGGTGTGATTGTCTTGTTAATTTGAGAAGCGTTTGTCGTTCTGATGATCTCATGATTTTCCTTAAATATTAATCGATTTTGGGGGATATCCAGGGGAGACAAAGCTAAAAAATAAATAGTCCCTCTGAAGCATTTAGGAAACGGGGCATATTTCGTGTTAAATCCCGTATAAATAAGGCACGCGAACAATGGTAATTTTATTTCTCAAATTAGAAGGTAATGATGGTACAATACGGTAAATATGTGGATTCGTTTGGCGTAACCTTTTTGTGCTGTCGTAGATGGTTGAAGTGAAGTTCCGTTTGTCAGTCAAATAGCAAGTGGAGTGTCTCAGACAGTTGGAACCAACTTCACTTCATCACAGGGACGACTTTAGTACAACAGGAACTGAGGATTAAGCTGACGAAAACGCCTGTCATTTGGTTCAACTAGTTAGTGCAAGTACATTTTGAGAAAAACAATGATCTAATAATATCAAAATTTAACAATCTTGCCTTTGCGATCATTTTCGTTACATAGTTATACTTTTATGCGTAAACACAATTGTGAGAGAGTGTCCTACTGTCTAAATACAGAATATTTAATTGGAATAGAGGAGAAATTATACAAGGTGAATGTAATAGGATCTGATGGGGCTGATAAAAGGAACGCCTCCAAGAATATACAACTCATGCTAATGTTAATATTTGATTGAGGTCAGACAGCAATCGACACCCAACGCCTTACCAGCGGAACTGCGATCACGAACCCGAAATCTTGTGTAAGGAGGGAAAGCACTACACACAGGTAACAAATTATTATAGCTTACAAACTTCACATGACTCACGAACGCAACGTCATACTATAAAATCAAGGTTCGTATGACTCACCATTCTCTTCTTTTTCTTTTTATCAATTTGACCTTGAAGCTCCACTTGTCGGATAAGGGCATCGTCAAGTGACTAAGAAACAGAAAAAAAAAGTACAAAAAATGTAAGCTTTTTTTTTAATCATATATCAATCAATGTTATTCTCAAATGATGATGAGGTTGTAGTATGAAGGAAAACCAATAATACCTTTTTGGTAATTACCAATTCTTGTTCCAGCGTACTGATTCTGCTAAGAGCCTTATTCAGCAATTCTTCCATCTCAGCTGGTATGTCAGGTTTCTTAGAGAGGATATTCACCTTCTCTTCTAGTTCAACCATGCGCTTCATCATGGACATTTGATCATCCATGCAAATTGCAGGTGCTTTCATTTTGTTGCCATTACAATGTGCTGTGTTACCAAACAAGTCAGTTCCAGTGATTTTTTTTGGCACTTTCTTTGCCAGGCGGATAACTGTTATCACTGCCATAAGAACTGACATGATTCCACCAGTAAATGGGACTCTAAACTTATTAGAATTACTGTTGCTAGACAAACAATCTTTAGAAAGGGCTAACTGATCTTTTCGTTCTGCTTTCTCCCAAGATGAATTCACTGGGGCAAATGCCACCTGCTAATATGCAAAGAGAGTACCCAAAGAGATGGTCAATTCTGCAGTTATGTTCTCATCAAACACTTGATTTATATTTCATGCAAAAAGTTCTTGTTCCTCACCATGAAAATTACTGAATGTTATTCAGATACATAGGCTAGAGTTTATAGATAAATACATATAGAATGAAAACATCAAATGATCGAAAATCTAAGAAACTTACTTCTGGAGCAGCACAGGGATCCTCCACGGCTGCAGATTCTTTAAAAGAATCGCATTCCTAAGATTATAGGAAAACAAATCAAGTTATCAGATTTTCTGACAAACAGAGGATGGCAAGAAAATTTCAGAGCAAAACTGAATTTGAAATTGTAAAGTACGTAACTGCTTACCTTTTGGCATTCTGTATCATCTTCAATTATGGTTTTCACTTCGATCCCGGATAAAGCTTTCCTCTTGCATTTTCCTGCTCCATTTTGAACCATCTAGTGCATCCAAACAAAACATCACTTCATTACTATCTTTTCCTAATCGCACAACTAAAAAAAATTTGATCTTACTACCTTGAAGATTTCTGGGTCATTCCATGGTCCCTTGTCTGAAAGCAAGCAACCACCTTTGTCTTCACAGGTACAAGTACCACCCAAGAACTCTGGAAGTTCACTGGTAAATGATATAAGAACAATGTGTTATGTATGGCCTTGAATAGTATATTGTTCTTCAGTCACACATGTTAAAAGAACATCCTCGTTAATGAGTATGATCAGAGATTGTCATTACTGTTTACTCAATCTAAACCATCTCTCAGCATATCGTTAATGTGATAAACTTGAATTCAGATGAGAATGAGAACGGAGAAAAACATTCACCTGGCATCAATGATTTCAAGTAACTTGCTCTGATATTTGTTACCTAGGACCTGGCAAATAAAGCAGTAATCTATTGAGAGCTCCTGCTTAACTGAAACCAACATTGCTTGGGTGTGAAAAGTATATAAAAATTTCTTACATGGATTTTGGCGGTGGTCTTAGGATCAAGGAATGACTTGACAGTGTTCCACAACAGCCTAAATCCTGAACCAGCATTAATGATGAACATACGGTTTAAGGTCTGAAAAGAAAAGTTCAGTCAGGTTAAATTCAGAATGCGACATTTTAGTCAGGAACGTGAAGTAGTACCTCAGGGTAGTTGTCACCATCAATCTTCTGAAGACGTTGGATGAGATCCCTTGCAGCTTTGTTCAAACTTTTTAGACCCTGAATACAGATGCTAGTCAGCAATCATGTAAAACTTCTTTTACATATGCACCTGAGATACGGATGTCACCTCCTAAATGTAACTTATGCATGATATAATTTAATTAAGGAGTTCCTGTGGAGTTTTACTCTTTCTGGTTTGAACATGGAACAGAAAGTAAAAGCTAAACATGCGGTATTATAGTATTGCTGCATATTTTCATACATACCACTCCTTGCACATCCAAGATTGTTGTGCTTTGGTCAATGTGTTTCTTGGCTGCAATGGAACAAGCAGGGAACTTAACAGCGAATGTCCTCTCAAACTCTCTCACATGGTACTTAAGATAGCGATCCAAAGTTGTGACTTGCAACAGCTTGTTAGAGTCAACCTGACCCAACCTTTCTATGTAAACAGGTTGCCCTTGCTTATCAACTCCATGATGCCCTTGTGGGTAGTATTTTAGGACTTCTTCTAACTCCTTGAATTCAAAATCCTTAACAAGACAACAAAAGAAAAAAATTGTTAAAAAATAAATTTTAAAGTGTAATTCAATCTCATGAAACTAATATGTAAATTTAAGTTTGTATTCATTTATATATTATATAAATTGGTGTTATTTATTAGATTTTCAACAATCACATAAAAGTACATTCATGGACATTGTTTTTTCTTCATCCACAGGAAGTTACCTCCAGAATTGTGTCAGCACCAAACTCCCTCCTCCACTGAAGCATATCTGCCCACATTTGTTTTGTTTTCTCGATTTCATATTTTCTTGCTCTCAAGAATCTAGGCCACCATTTTATATTACAGGTATTAGTAAATCAGCAAATGGACAAGAAACTAGTCATAAGGTCTGAGGGGTATACCTTAACATCATATGATGATCATCATGCTTTGAGGGTAATAGTTCTTCTAAGATGAGTGTTTGGCGAAAAGCATCAACTGATTGCAACTCTTCTGCATCAACTTCATCCTCAATAGCAATAGACATAACTCTGCTATGCCTTCTCCCCTTCTTTTGCAAGGAATGCTTGAACTTTGAAGATGCACTGATTGCTACCTTCTTGAAAGAGCCAAGCTTTTTTTTCTTATCATCCTCTGAGTATTCCATCTCAGCACCTGGTTTTGCATAACCCAAATTACTCACAGAAGTTTCAAAAGGAAGACAAGAAATTCGCAAACTGATGTTTTATTTTTGTTATTAACAATAAACAACATCCAATAATACCACAACATTATTCAAATAAACTACATTATTATGAATTTAACATATAAGTTATGTTAATACTGCAAAAACCCATTGATCATTTTCTATTAGTACCACAACATTAATTTGGATTCAAGCTTCTTTCTTTTTGTTATGAACCTCACATTACAATCACTCTATCCGTTTTAAGAAAAAAATCTCTCTCATATACCCATAAGCCATACCTCAAATAATCATGCATTGATAATACGTTCATAGACAATTACAAAGGCAATCAAAGATCTGAATTATATCTCGATTTCCATCAATGATTCCTCTAACTGGTGAATGAGCTTTATAATAAAAACATTCTAAATAGCAAATGCCCGTCAGATATATATAATCATCTGATTTCAGCTTTCTTCAATTTTCATTCTTCTCATCTTCATACATTGAACATGTCAACATGCAAACAAAACAGTTAAATTCAAACATCATTGCCTAAAGGGTGTGCAAAAATTGATTACACAGCACATGCATAACATATATAAGTAATCAACCAAAGAATGAAAAGGGAAGGAAATTGGAAAACATAGATTTTACCACCTTTAGCAGGTCGATCTGTGATAGTTATGGAGGGCACAGCTACAATGTCAGACATGATTAATTATCGAACCTCGTAAGCTCCTCAAATGAGAACAGACGTAAGGTAGAAGAGAATCAACAATATTCGCACATGCGCCTACTCCTTAGCTTAAGCCATCAAATAACATCATGCATGTCAGAAGCTGAAAAACCATTTCTTTTACACACCAATATGAACCCTTTTTCAAATATATTCATCATGCATTGGAAAAGAAAACATCAAAGCCAAAAGCATAAAGATATGCTTACAATGATACATATATATAATGATACAATGCAGTTGAAGAAGCTATATTGAACCTAAGGGGGTTCAAAAAGTTGATGAATCAACATGAGAGAGAGAGAGAGAGAGAGAAAGAGAATGGAGTAGAATGGTAGATGAAATACCTGTGAGTTGCAGGAATATAGGCGTTGCAGAAGCAAAGAAAACGTAAATTTATGATCCGAATAAGTCTGTGACAATATATAGAAGTGCCAGAAAAAGAAGCGAGGTTGGTGCAACTCGTTTTTAGGGTTTGCTGTTTTTTTCGAGCTTCTGTTTCTACTAGAAGGATTACAGATGGAGATGGTGCTGGCGAAATGCATGCAACTCCATTCTTTCATATTCTCTCCACTACGCAACCCTTTCTATCTTCTTTACTATGCTTTATATGCTATTCTAGGTTTTTTTTTTTTTTTTTAACATATATATGTTTATTTATTTATTTATATAGCATATAAATTTAACTTGTAAAATTCTATGAGTAATTGAATTACTTATAAAATTAAATTGTATATAAATTTGTGTATCAATTTTTGTTTGTATTCCTGCATTAATTATTGATAAACGTCTTTGTAATATTTTTTTATTGGCGATACGATTTCTTTATCATGTGGGAAATGTTAGTGCATATAACAAAGTTAAAAAAATTATTTTTATAATATTAGATACGTAATTTTCATTAGCTAAAAATAATTTCAACTAATGTTAATTTGTTAATGCCAGTTAAAAAATTGATTAATTTTAATAACAAAATAACATCAATCCAAGATCAATAAAACCTATCACTGGTATTTTTAAGTTATTACAAATTGTTCGACACTTAACCAACCTTTTTTAAAGAATGATAAGTGAAATATTTTATTTAAATAAACAATTAAAATTCAATAAATTTAAATTAATTCAAATTCAATCTATTTAAATATTTTATAAATTGTGAAACTCTCTCTAAATACAAAGTTAAAGTATGCTTAGAAAATATTCCTATATATTGAAATGTTGTAATTTACTATACTGAAGTGTTGTATTCCTAATGTTAGCTAGCGAATTATACATAAATGTATATGATTTAGCTTTGGAATATTATGGTTTTTTTTTATCGAAATAGGTAAAAGTGATTTTGAATTTACGTATTTAGATAAAAAAAAAACTTTTTTTTTACAGTAATAGATAATTGTGAGTCAGACGACTTTAAATGAAAAAATTATATCTTTCTACACAAGTTTAGTCTTATATATATATATAAAAAAAATAGATTAATTAAATTATTAGAAAAAAAACAGTAAAGATTTAAGAAGTATACGACTTTTATAGTTAAAAGTTGTATATCCCTCACATCTTCAACTTTTTAATAATTTAATTAATTTAAACTATATCTACTTAATATCAATTAATGAAAATATAATTTAAATAACATAATTTTAATAAATATTGTGTAAAATTAACTAATTGACAAAATTAGAAAACAAAATTATTTTAATTACAAACATAAATACTATCAAATATATATAATTCATTATATTTAAAAACATAAATTATTAATTAAAAATGATTTAGATTAATTAAATTTTTAATTAATAATTTATGTTTTTAATTAATAGTTTATGTTTTTAATTAATAATTTATGTTTTTAATTAATAATTTGTGTTTTGGATTAATAATTTATGTTTTTAATTAATAATTTATTTTTTTAATTAATAATTTAATTAACTTAAACCATTTTTAATTAATAATTTATGTTTTAATTAATAATTTATGTTTTTAAATATAATGAAATATAATATTTGATAGTATTAATTATGTTTGTAATTAAATAATTTTGTTTTCTAATTTTGTCAATTAATTACTTTTAGACAATATTTACTAATATTATGTTATTTAAATTATATTTTATTAATTTATATTAAGTATGTATAATTTAGATAATTAAATTATTAAAAGAAGTAAAGATGTAAGGAGGTATACAACTTGATTTACATCTGATTTTTTTTAATAATTTAATTAATCTAAATTCTTTTTTTTATAGGATAATGATATTTAGACAACATTTTTTTGACAATATTTGAACATTGATTACGTGTCAATCTGTGATTGATAAAAAATTACTCCACAATAATGTTTATGATTATTATTATTATTGATTGTGAAGTAATTTTTGACCAATCACAGATTGACACATAATCAATGTTCAAATGTTGTCTAAATATCATTATCTTTTTTATATGTTAGACTGAAATCGTATAGAAAATATGACTTCTTGGTTTAAAGTCATTTAGATCTTAGGACTTCTCTATTTTCATAAAAATAAATTGTTTAAATATATAAATTCAAAATCACTTTTCCTATTTAGTGAAAAAAACAATATTATGATATAATATCTTATTTGAAAATTGTATATGGTTTGGAGCTCTTATGATGAAATAAACTACTTCCATTTTCATAACCATATGATCTTTTTCTCCTTGTTTGTGTGCTAATCTGGCCATTCATAATGTAGTTGCTCCCTGCATCAGATTGGGAAAAGCTTACAATGAGTAATAATTATTAATATAAAGCTTATTCTTATCTTGAATGAAAGTTCAAGTTGTACCTGAATATAGGAGATTATTCAGCATTTAAAAATAGCAAGATAAATGTAGTAGCTAACATAATAATTAATTTTGTACTCGATTGACGTTAGACTAATATAAATATAACTTTGTATTTTGTTGGAGATTATATATTAACTTGAAATATGATGATTTTATATATATATATATATATATATATATATATATATATATATATATATATATATATAAATTTTAAGTTTTGTAATATTAAATTAAGTTTAAAATTTATTTTGTAAGATGATTTGTTATTTATTAGATTTATTGTATATTTTTATCATATTATCTTTAATATTTCGTCTTATATTTTAGATAGACGTGTTTTAGTACAAAGGAATTGGGTTGAATATCTCATATTTATTAATTGGTTTTATAGGCTCAAATTAAAGTCAATTTTAAAAAAAATTAAATTTTGTATTATAAGTGAAAATATTAAATCATATAAAATAAAATATGTATAAATTTATTGTTCTGATATTTTGGATTAAAAATGATAATTTAAGTTTAACTTGCATTTTATTAATGAATCTCTTTGGTAAATCCTTAAAAATCTATGGCTGATTCGTTGAAGGCATATGGTTTTTAATTTTAAGGATTGTTGGTCAAAAAGAAAAAGAAAGAAGAAGACAAACATGGAAGGTTCGTTTTTTCCAACTACTTCCATCTACCAAGAAAGAATATAATGGTAATAGGCAAGTTCATGCTACCATAAACAATATCAAACATTTATTTTCTCATTTTCATGGGCATTGTTTTAGTGGTGGAATCGAGCTACTATCGATATCTTTACAATTTGTCTTTTAGACTGTCCGGTTCCATCTCTTACTGTCTTCTTTTCATGAATATCGTCTGATCTTGTCTTCAGATCTCCTTCTTCTTATGAATATCGTCCGGTCTTTTGCCCTTAGATCTCTTCTTCGATTGGATACTGTACAGTGGGGTACCTGCCGATGCTCAAGTCAGTGTACAATTCACTCAGTAAATCCAAAACAGTAATAAATGTGTAATAAATATAAATCACCCACTTCATACCTTTGACCTATATTATAGTTTTTATGATGGGCTTATGATAAGTGGGTTCTTAATCATGGCCCAATAGCCGATATTCGTTCTTGGGTCACGGTCCGCCATGGCCACCTCCGACCAGTTAATTTTTCTCCTGCCTTCCTGGGGATACATTTTCAATTCGGTGGCATAACAATCCCTCATCGTCTTCTATTCAGCTCGCACACCCTTGTTGGTCGGGTACTTCATGGTGAGATGTGGGGTAGACACAATGGCCCCGAAGACATTTGGACATGGTCGTCCTAAGAGGACGTTGTATGAAGTGTTGGCTTCTACCAGTAGGTAGTGCACCCTCTTCTCTTTGCTTTCCTGGTCCCAGGCGAGTACGCAGGTTAATATCCTGGTGTCTACTCTTTCGCCTGCAAATTTCACTAATCAAAAGTCCATAGTAAAAACTATAAATATAGGTCAAAGATATGAGGTGGTGATTCACATTTACTGCACATTTACTACTGCTCTATATTTATTGAGTGAATTGTGCACCGACCTAAGCGTCAGGGAACTTTTACAGGTACTCGATCGGAAGGTATCCAATTGAAGAAGAGATCTGAGAAACAGACCTGACGGTATTCATAAGAAAAAAGCATCAGGAGGTGGTACTAGACGAACTAGAAGACAAATTGTGAAGGTATCGATAGTAGTTTAACTCCACTATCGAAACAGCCATCAATGTATAAATGATTTTTGTTTGTTTTTTTTAGCATTATTGAAAATCTGTAACCAAATAATATTATCATTAAGAAACAAATGCTGACAGACTGTAATAGTAAGCAGCATCATGGGAAGCCATATCCCGAATAATGACAAAACATTATTGGCAAACAATGACGGATAATATATTCGAACTTTAGAGTTACTCAATTATCATTATTATTATTTAAATCGAAATTCATACGTTCTTGCTTTAAGGGACAACATTCCACAACAATTATTGATAATTCATTCAAAAAATTTCTTTGTAATATACAAAATTTGTTCAATCTTGCTCTTATCCAGAGTCGCATCTAAATATTGTCAGTTTCGCAATGTTATATATATTTTTTATCATAGTCTTATTCTTTGAAAAATATTAATAAATTAATAGAAATACATATATGTTGAAACAAATTTTTATCAAGACACAAATTTTTTATATTATTTTTTAATAAAATAAAAACTATAAAATAAATTTTAAACTTAATTCAATTTTACAAATATAATTTTTTCAATGAAACAATATATTTTTTATCATAGTCTTATTCTTAATAAAAATCTTAATAAATATATATATATATATATATATATATATATATATATATATATAGTTGTATATAATGTTTTTAATATTGAAACAAATTTTGTTTTTTGATATTATTTTTCAATAAAATATAGATTTGACCAAATAAGAAAACTTTAAAGTAAAGTTTGTTTTTACATATGTATTTTAAATTAATCTTATTTAACATACTTTTTGTGTCAAGATATACACATATTTTATGTGTAAAACTATATATTAAATGATGATATAATGCATGTTTAATGTGTGAAACTATATATTATATTAATTGATGATATGATAACAAATAAAATAATATATTTAACATATAATAAGTTTTATTATAATAAAAATAAGTGAATCTTTTAAAAATAAAATAACATCTAAGAAACCATATAATATATTAGGTACAGAGAAAACTAGAATTGGTAAGAAACCATGAATTTGGTCAAAATCGAGTGAGCAAACAGAGGAAGCCGTGAAAGAAAGGAAAACGAACTATAAACTCTAAGTTCCACGGATTGGCAGAAGAGAATAACTCAAAAGGTGGAAAAGATGAATTAGTAAGTGAAAAAGAAGAAGCTAAAGTTACAAATGTTTTTATATGATATAAACCTCTAAACGAAGAGGAACATAGACGAATCGGTAGAAAACCTTACCTATTGAACTGAGGTGAGTTTGAACAAATTTACCTAGCGATTGGAGCTTCAGTCATGGCTCTGACACCATGTTAGAAGTGGACTTTAAGCCAAACTCAACTCCACAAAACTGGCTTGTAGGGTGAGATTTACACCCACTTATATACACTTAAATGGCCTCATCTCTAGTCGATGTGAGACTTCCAACAAGTTTCCTACCTTAAAAATGAACAAACAAAGAAAAAACTATGATAGAAAGGAAATTAGACTACAAAGACGAAAAGTGAAAATCATAACATGCAGAAAGACTAGGATTAATAGAAAATATTTAGTGATTACTTAAAAAAAATTATTTTAAAAAAATAAATATTAAGAATAGTTTTACTCATTAAACTACCAAAATTACTTGAGGTTATAAAAACCACCCGAAAATAACTTTTTTTATTGTTTTTGTAATGATAATAACTTATAAATTGTTGTGTGTTTTGTTGACGAAGACGGTCAATATTCTCTAAAAAAAATCTTAAATAAAAGTTAAATATAAGTGTTTGAATAATCTAATGAAAACATTTCCACTAATTAACTTGGTACTACATTATTTATCAATATCAATTAATTAGCAAGATGTATCATGTGATTGCCTCGTGGACAACTAAGATCAATAAGTCAAACATTCCATGCAATTTGATAGGTGTCATGAGTATAAGAATTTTCCGCGTTACCAATGTGGGGTCCGCACTTTGTATAATATTACCTACTTAGTATTTTTAAGCATCCCTCGTCTTTTGAATTCCAAAAATACCCTTACAACCTCAATATTATTACCAAATTAAACTTCTAATATAATAATAGTAACAGTTAGCTAATTTATATTTGATTTTTTTTTCTCAGTTGTAATTTTAATAATGTATTTTTACAAAAAATATAATTTGGTTTTAAAATTATTTTGTATAATTTATCACAATAATCTAATATTAATAATTTTATTATTTTTATTCAGAAATTATTTTTAAGATTTAAATATATTAAATCAATATTAAATTAATATATGGCAATTGATTTCTGTAACTGCTATCCTTCTCAGTATTGTAAAAAAAAAAGCCGTTATAATAATATGTGATGTTAAAGACAACTTTATGGTGATAGATAATTAAATTAAATTAAAAAGTGAAACTATGTATATACATTTAAAAATTAACAGGTTAAAATTATATACAAAATATACAAAAGTTAAAAATAAAAGAAATGAATTTTGAGCAAGTTGATAGAGATCAAAATAATCTTTAAACTATTTTTCAATAAAACTTTTGTATGACTTTTTCATGGCTGACTACGAGTTTATGATTGTTGAATTATCTGTATATAAGTTACTGGTCAATAAATTGTATCTATTTTCTAATAATAATCCAAAGAAATAAATTATTAAAAATACAATTTTAGGCCTTTCAACAATTAAATAATTTTTAATTTTAACCACTATTCTTGGATTCTAATTAATGTTTAATGAAGAGGACACACATCATTTAGATAGAATCATATAAAAGTAAAATTCTCCATTTAAAACCATTATTAAAATTTCGGTAAAAGAAATCATGAATAGAAATAAATTATTCTCATATGAGTTTTTTCAAAGATGAACCATTACATAAAATTAGTTAATACATTATTTCAAATACATTAAAACTTAATAATATTTTTCTAATTTTATAATGCAAAACCATTTATGCTAAATGATTTGTTTGATTAATGTTCCATGTATATATGATTTATTTAATAAATACCATATCTATTTATTAACTTTTTATTAAATTATTTCTATAAATTATAATATAGTAAACAATTTAAAAACGAATTCTTTTTAATTAACCTTAATATATATATATATATATATATATATATATATATATATATATATATATATATATAAATAAATAAAAGATCTGGCTCTATTGAATAGATTAAACAGGACTCTAGAATTGTTGTATATATGTTAATAAAATTGTTCTGTACAAAGAAATTATTTAATAATATTTAATAAATTGATAAAATGAATATATTTAGTAAATTTAATTAATTATTTATTAAATACTTTTTTACAATATTATTACAAAAATGTAACACTAATTAATATATGTACCAAAATAGTTATCTTTTTTTAAATTTTCTTAATTTTGTATTCTTTAAAATTACAATTTATGAATTATCTATAATAAATCTAAGATATAGTTCATATATAAAAATATGTATTCACTATAAAACTGAATATAATTTACATACTAAAAAACTATTTATTTATCATTAAAAATAATTATATAAAATAAATATTTATTCAATATATTTTTTATTTTTTAAATGTTATCATTCTCTAAATGAATACAGGTTACTTATCCAATATTTTTAATCCTTTTGATTGTTGATTTTTTAAATAAATTTTAGTTTCAAAGTTAATTTTTAATAACTACTTTGTCTTTAATTCAATTAATACACCTTATTATTGCAGTGGATTTTTAATTTAATTTACTTATTTTTAAATATTGCTTTATGAAAACGTTTCTATAATTAAATATTTGTCTTACTTAAAATAAATGCGTATGGGCTTGGTGGAAGGGCATTTATGAGAAAGTGAAAAAAGATGTATAGAAATTCACTATACGGTAACTATACGGTAAGGGTAACGTACATTGAAGAGAAACGCATGTCTACGCTTCTGCGTGGCACTTCACGTCAACTGTGGTTTTGGATTTTCTTCTCTCTCCATTTCGCTTTCTCTCTCTATATATTTGCTCTCTCTTGTTCCTTTGTTTTCTCTGCCTATGAACCTCTTTTCTCCTTCTCTTACAAACTCTGACTTTCAGCTTCAGCTTCTGTTTTTCTTTCACTATTTTTTTCTGCTTCACATTTTGCAATTTTTAGACAGAAGCAGAGAAGAGTTCGCACAACATTGTTAGGTCAGTGCATTTCCGCAGGCTTCCTTTTAGATCCTCTGTCCTCTTGTTCACGTTTAGATTACTGTATTTCTAGATTTATTTATTTTTATTATTTTGAATCTGTGTTTATGGAATTTTAGATTATGTTTGTTGATGTTGGTTGGTACACAGTGTGATAAATTTTTAGAGATTATGTTTGCTTCTTAATTTATTGTTTTTCTCAATTGTTTAGATGGTTTCATTGTGTGTTTCTGTTACTGTTGCTGAGATATTGTGATGCTATGAGAAAGATGATAGTGTTGTGTTTATGATTAATCTAGTTTAAGTAGGTGACTGAATTTTTGAAATTTTTCTTACACTAATTTGTATTTTACAGTCTCTGGATTGGTGCAGAGAATTTGTTTTTTGCAGTCAGGGAAAACAGGCGGGGAAGAGGATGGATTTATTTTATTAACTTTAATTTTATACTGCACGTGTTTTATTTGTTGAATTTAGATTCCACTTTATTTGTTCAGCAGACTTTTTGGTCCTCTGATGGCAAGTGATTCTTTTGTGATTTCCAATGGCAATGGCAATGGCAATGAAAGTGGCAATGGCAATGGCAAGTCAGAGCCTCTTCCACAGAGGACTTACCAAGCAGTAGTGATTGCCACCAGAGACATGGGCATTTCTAAGGATGGAAAATTGCCCTGGACGTTACCCACTGATCTCAAATTTTTTGATGAGATCACTACTATAACGTCTGATCCGGGGAAGAAGAATGCTGTTGTGATGGGTAGAAAAACATGGGAGAGTATCCCTCCTGAGGATAGGCCTCTTCCTGGTCGCCTTAACGTTGTTCTGACTCGCTCGGGTAGCTTTGATATTGCAACTGCAGAGAATGTTGTAATATGTGGAAGTGTGTCTTCTGCTATGGAACTGTTGGCTGCTTCTCCGTACTGCCTGTCAATTGAGAAAGTATTTCTTACAGGAGGTGGTGAGATATTCAGGTATATTTATATTGTAGTTACCTTCCTGCTTCTTCCTTTTGTAATCATATTAAGTTTTCTTTTTTAACGGTGATAATTGTTATGTACAGAGAGGCTCTCAATGCACCTGGATGCGAAGCTGCTCATATTACAGAAATTGAGGCAAGCATTGAGTGTGATACTTTTATGCCTCGAGTTGATACCTCTCTATTTCAGTCATGGTATTCATCATTTCCTTTGGTGGAAGACAACCTCCGCTATTCTTTCAACACTTATGTGCGTGTAAGGAGTTCTCCGGCTGAGTCCCTAAGTCAGAATGCTGATCCAGTTTTTGATAATGGTTCAGACTCTTTAAAATTTGAGGTCAATGAATTTTCTTTTCTTCCGAAATTCATTTATGAGAGACATGAAGAATTTAAGTATCTAAGTTTGGTTCGAGAAATTATTTCTGAAGGCACAATTAAGGATGATAGGACAGGGACTGGTACCTTGTCGAAATTTGGCTGCCAGGTAACACCTCGACTGCTCTGTTCAGCAGTTTCAATGATTTATATGAATGCTTACACTTCTCTATAATTCCACAGATGAGGTTTAATCTGCGCAGAAACTTTCCGCTTCTAACAACCAAGGTATGTATGAATTTGTATAAACTACTGCATATTAATTTCTTATTTTTTTGTTTCGTTTCCTTATGTTATTTTGATGTAATTGTTTGTTTTGTCACTTTTAATGTTTATGAAGACTGAGGAAGAATATATATTGTACTTCATGATATAAAAGTTGACTTGATTTCTTAATTTGGTTCCTAGAAAGTATTTTGGCGAGGGGTTGTTGAGGAGCTTCTTTGGTTCATCAGCGGCTCAACAAGTGCCAAGGTAATGATATTTTACCAATCTTTTCCGCACAGACGTGCATACATGCCCTTTTCTAGTTATGTTATTGTTCACGAAGTCGCTAGCACGAACCAAATATTGGGGAACTAGATTGGTTTACTTGATACTATTTTAGCTTGGTAAAGAATGGGGATAGACACATGGAAAGCTTTGGAGTCTCCTACCCAACTCATTATTCCCCCTTTTTTTTTTCTTTTCAGATTTTTAATCGACTTATACATTGTTGTGTTGTGAGTCAAAATGATATAACATGTTTGAATCCTTATTAATCTGTACACTGATGACTAAGATATCAATACCTTTTATGTTCGACGATTTATTAGTGACTAAACGTCGTGATAAAGCCGGGCTTTCGAGAATTTGTAGGCTGGCTTTACATTAGTTGCCTCTAATTTTAATAATAAATGCCTATGTTCATGAAATTGGGGGCTTTACATTAGTTGACTCTAATTTTGATAATAAATCCGTATGTCCATAAAATTGGCATTATTGTGAATTTGGAAGTGAGTTTAAGGGGTAATTAATCTTTACAAAATGGGTTTATAAAGTGAGAAATGTCTCTATTTGTATTTTGTAAATTGATCATATACTCAAGTTTTTTTTTAAATCTATTTGCAATGGTTAAAATATTATCATAAAACGGTTTCGTGATGACATGACTAGCACCTGGATGTTGCATTATTAATATTGATTAATTTTACCAAAACACATGCCTCAATAATATAGCTTAATAGCTTCCTGTTAACAATTTTTAGTTATTTTTCCAAACATAGTAGAGTATAAAAAGCTGCTGAACCAAAATTCAATTAAATCACTGTGTTGCGTAAAGGCATATTAGTGGTTTACAAGAATAACTCGCTGGTTCATTAGATACGACCAGAGTGAATTTTATTCTGAAATCATTTTGTATTGACAGGTGCTGCAAGAAAAAGGCATTCATGTCTGGGATGACAATGCATCTAGAGAATACCTTGATAGGCAAGCATGACCTACTAATTTTTGTACGAACTACAATTTTTTCTTCTCCGTGCATTTGTTAACTGGATTTACAATTTATATACAGCATTGGTTTGAGAGAAAGGGAGGAGGGTGACTTAGGACCTGTTTATGGGTTTCAGTGGAGGCACTTTGGAGCCAAGTAGGTGGATGTACCTTAGTTTTATGTCATTAGGATCATTTTGTGGCCTTGCTTAGTTCCTTATTAGTTTTCCATCTTACATTTTACAGGTATACTGACATGCATGCTGACTACTCTGGCCAAGGATTTGATCAGCTTCTGGATGTTATTGACAAGATAAAGCATAACCCTGATGATCGACGGATCATTCTTTCAGCTTGGAATCCATCTGATCTTAAATTGATGGCACTTCCCCCCTGCCACATTTTTGCGCAGGTCTGCAGCTATATTTGGGTTTATCTTGGAATAACTATTTCTTTCTCTCGTTCTCCTTTCATGAAGTTTTGTCAACAAAAAAATTTCTGCAGTTTTACGTAGCAAATGGGGAATTATCGTGTCAAATGTATCAGCGATCTGCGGACATGGGCCTGGGGGTGCCATTTAATATTGCATCTTATGCTCTCCTGACATGCATGATTGCTCATGTTTGTGGTAAGCAAATCATTTCAGTGTTATAGACTTAAATTTGTTCTCAGACGTACATGGCATCTTAATTCCTTTTCATGATACAGATTCGTCATTATTTGATTTTAAATGATTTTAAGCTGATTAATGGGTTATGATTCACAAAGGTTTTATATAATTATGATTAGCATACTTTTTGTATGGAATGGCAAAATAGTCCTTTTGGATGCCAATAATCAGATTCTCTGAAAAATTAGAATGCTCTTAAAAAGAAAGATATAGGTTTGGGTGTGTTCTGTTTCACCGTTTAAAGTTTGGGTGTGGCTCAGATATATTTGGGTTGTAATCTTACGTAGAGAAATACAGCATTTATATTAAAATAAAATTGACATCAGATATCGGACTGATCTAACCATATCATATCCTGTTCTTGTCAGACCTTGTTCCGGGTGATTTTAGTCATGTTATCGGGGATGCACATGTTTACCGCAATCATGTGAGACCTCTTCAGGAACAGCTTCAGAATCAACCAAAACCTTTTCCGGTAGGTGTAAATGGTAGAAAAACATTTTCTTAACGTAGATGCCCACAAAATATTAACAATTATGCATTCTTATAAACTGCCGTTTCCTTGTTGATTGCCTATACCTCAATTCAGATTTTGAAGATAAACCCAAAGAAGAAAGATATAGATTCCTTTGTTGCTGCCGATTTCAAGCTCATAGGATATGACCCTCACAAGAAGATAGAAATGAAGATGGCTGTTTAGGGATCTTGTACGATTCTCAAACCCTGCTTCTATGCTTTCTGAAATGGGGCAATATATATATATATATATATATATATATATATATATATATATATATATATATATATAGATATAGATAGATAGATAGATAGATAGATAGATAGATAGATTATATTTGCTTGATTTTATTTATGTAAGGAATTTTTAAATTATCTGGTTGACATTTGCACCTGTGGCAAACAGAAAAAACTGCTGATTAGGATTCATATTCAGTAAATTCTGCTCTTCCAAAAAACGAAAATTGAAGTAAAATTGGCTTTTCAAAATTTTGTATTACACGACATAAAAATTTTGAAAACAAACTTCACTGGTAATTTTCTGAATTTAAAGGCGCACACTGAAAATACGTTATTAATTTATTTTTCTCAAATTTACAGAGAATGCATAGGTAGTGCTGTACATTTTTTTTAAAGCATAGTCACTGGATATGTGTTCCATATTTTGGTCATCAAACTAAAACATGGTATTTTTCATTGTTTCAGGTATAACCATAAGACCTATATATTAAATTTATGGACAAATAAAAGAATATCGCTGGATATACTTTAAGCTTTGCTTGTTACTACTGGGAATCCTTTAGGTCCACGTGTCTCGTGGCTCTAAGGTGATTTAGGTTAAGGGTTTTTTTCATTTCTTTTCCATTGTCCTGCTATACTTTTGACTTTTGAGGTATTTTTAATATGTATTGTGTTGGCCATTTTATTATGATTCTTTATCTCCTCCGGCCACAGTAAAAATGAGCAAAGGATGGATTCAAAAAATACATATATGTATCAAAACTCAAAGCTGCTTAAAAGATGTTAATTATTTATATCTTACCAGCTTTTCTGAATTTTCCATGGATGTCTGGGTGCTGCAGCTCTTTTCTTTATGTAAATATTAGAGACTCCACAGTCCACCCGTTTTGGATCTTCGGTGAATCAAATGCTAAATTGGCGTAAGATTAGAGATAATAAATAAGAGCAAAGATATTTACCATAAAATGTTAGAAGTGATGTGACCTAAAATAAATTAAGATTAAAATTTAAAGAAACATCAAACATATCTTGGTAAGTATTTCTTATTCTTTTGTTTTAAAGTTGAGTTGACTTAATTTTTAGTGTGGTTGAAATGTGTGCATTATAGGTTTTAGATGCGTAAAAGTTTGACTTGTGTAAAATCAAACAGGTTGATCTGTTTTGTTAATCATGGATTGTAAGATTATGCAATTAGTAAATAAAGCCTTTGCAAGAAATTACAGTGAATATTTTTAACTAACGTTAGTATTTATTAATACAAATTGATATTTATATATTAAAAAATTTACATTGAATCATTACTAAGTTTATTTCTATAAAATTGTATTTAAATTAGATACTTTTTAAATATATAAATTATGACAAACTAGAGTCGACCTTGACGAATTAGAGTAGTTCATTAGTTTATATGTTCTATTACATGATAATGGACAATATATTTCAACAATTCCTTTAGGTTATAATCGGCTTTTTTACGAGTCATCCAAAATATACAAACAAAAATATGAACCTTGGGAAACAAGGTGGTGACGTGCATGGCGGCAGCAGCAGCACCGCTTATGGCGGTTACGCAGATGGTCAGATCAGAGTAGAAAGTGGAAGAAGAATTTTTATAATTATGTACTATCGTGCTTTAAGAAAAATATAAGCATTAAATATCTTAAAATAAAGAAATATGTTGAAGTGAAATTTACTTCGTTAGTAAAGTTTATTTTTTTTCTTTTCATGAATAAAAGGACGGAAAACAAAATTATCTCTCTTCAGTGTCACACTAAAGAAATTCTTTAAATAAACTGGATGGGTTTAATCCTTAGAACACTATGTTTATCTATAGTTTCTCCTTTATTTTTTGTCGTTTCTTTATACAAATTATAGTTATAAGTCTAATTGCACCAAGTGTTTGTTATGATGTTCATTTCACTTGACTCAAATCATTCAACGGTGAGAGGTACTTTTATCTGCAATTCGTGATTTCGTTTCTTCTCAAGAAGGAGGTCCATCAGGCTGTTGAGTGCAATATCTGGGTCTTCGTCCAGCAAAAACTGCTCCCCTACCTCTGCAGGAGTGACATCGATCATCCCAAGCAAGTTCTCAATTTGAACAAAAAGAGGGTGCTCCGTGATCCCAAGGTAATTGGAAGCCAGCATTTTGAACCCACCAGGGGTACAGTAAGTCATGTCAATGTGCACATCCATACGCCCAGGGCGCAAGAGAGCAGGATCCAATTTCTTCTTATGATTCGTGGTGAACACTACGATTCTCTCATTCCCACAACTCGACCACAACCCATCTATGAAATTCAGGAACCCCGATAATGTCACCTGCAACTGAAAACAGTACGCGAGATTCAAAGCCATTTCTTGATGCTTGAAAGAAAGAGTATCTGAAACTAAGAAAAGGATGTGATTGTGTTGTATTATACCTGGGGTGCTGGAAATGAGTGAAAATGGCGTGGGATGAAGCGGTGGGGTTGTGATGATTTAGGTTTTGCAAGCCTATCCTGCAAATGAAGGGAGCAATCAATGTCCTCCACGACAAGAATGGAACGGTTCCTGGTGGCAATCAACAACCTCCTAAGGTCAGAATTTCCATTAACAGCAGTGAGTTCTAAGTCATAGACATCGAAATTCAGATAATTAGCCATAGCAGCAATCAAACTCGATTTCCCAGTTCCGGGGGGACCCGAAAGCAAGTACCCTCTCTTCCACGCCTTTCCAACACTCTTATATAAACCCTTCCTCTCCACAAACCTATCTAAATCCCTAATTATCATCTCCTTCAATTCCCAATCCATCGCCACAGTCGCAAACGTCGCAGGGTGCTCAAGATTCACGCCCTGCCACAACTTCCCCCTCCCTCCCCTCCGAAACCGCGTGTCCTTCACCGTGAAGAGCCTCAGCGTCTTCCTCCGCTCATGCACCGCCTCCGCCTCCTTCATCACGCGCGGAAAATACTCCGACAGAACCATCTCCCGGTGCTTCTTGTGGAACCGCACCTCGAAGACGTGCACCGCGGAATTCGATTTGCCGCGTCGGGACACGAGCCTCCACCGGAACGGCACGCCGTTGAAGGAGTCCGTGATCTCGTCGTTGCCGTCCATGAGGAGGGACACGTGGCGCGATCTCGAAGACATCGTGGCGCGGAAGCGCTTCGTGTTCGGCGCCTCCTGCGGCTTGAGGTAGAGCTGCGCCGCGGCGAAGAGCGGGTTCGGAGTGAGCCCGTTGAATTCGTCGATAACGAGGGTGAGTTCCGTGGAGAAGGAGGAGAGGAGTTTCGATAGTTTTGAGTGGAGGTAGTTTTGGAACTCCGGGGGAATGTAGTTGCGGGTGAACGAGCGCAGGAGCATCACGGTGGCCGCCACGGACGCCGCCGTGGAGACTACCTTTTGAAATTTGGGAGTCATCATTGGGCCCTGATTGGGCTGGAATTTGACGGGCTGCTGTAATAATCGCTACGAACAGAAAGAAAAAGAAAACTGATTAATATTATTGTGATGACGGGAATCTAGGTTTTATTATTGAAATCTGAAACTATCAACTGATGCAATTTATGATCATTGATTTGAATTTGAGAGTTCAGTTGTTTTCAGTATTGTTGTTCTCTCGTTGCATTTTTCTCATTGACCTTGACTTTGACTAACAGGTCTTATTTCTTCCACTGCAGGAAACTTCTTTGGAGTTTCACTGCATTTACCACCTCAATTCCTCAAATACCCTTAACTCGGAGTGTAAGGTACGCTTACGCCGTGATTGACAAAACAAATTACGAAAATTGTTGACGTCAGAGTGATATCAGAAACTTAATAACAGAGAAGAAAGGAAAATAATATAGATTTTGCCATTTGTTGAATGGAGATCTATTACTATAAAAAACATTTAATATAAAGTATTTAAAATCTAACAAGTATAAATTAATTTAAACTATAACTAATTTAATTACATTTAACCAAACAATATTGATTGGTTTAAAAATACTTTCACAAATGATGTGAATACATCCTTTGATTTAGACATGCAAACCATTCACATAAAACTAACTCATGGAAAATGGTATAGATCAACGTATTTTTAATTTAATGTTTGATTAAAAATAATTTATAATCATCCAAATATAACAATAAAATCATATTATAAAGGAGACGATATTTAAAAAGGTAGATATAAAAAAAGAAAATATATAAAGTGAAAACTTAGAGAGGGAAAAAAATCACATCATGCAAAGAGAGAAAAAAAAAGTTTTACATATCAAATCTAAAATATTGAGAAGTTATTATATGTCCTAATTAAAATAATTAATTCTTCTATTACATATTTGTAAATTGAACTTTATCATCGTCAATGCATGAATTAGGCTTAGAGATAAGAAACACTTGCATTGTTTTTACTTAATAACACATTAGATATGGTATTGTTAATTGGGGTCACACCAATTAAAAAAGTGACTAAGGAACCAACAAAATATCTCACACTTGTGTTCTTAAGGAATCAGTGAAAGTGAAAGCAAAGCATTATCAGATATCACATTGAAAACTATACAGTACTATATACCATTTTTTTTTCTAGTTCTTTCTATCACTTCGCTATTTTATTTCATTTTTATCTCTCTTATTTGTATATTATATTTCATGTTTTATTTTTGCAATTTTTTGCATATTATATGCATGCAGAATTAAATAAATGCAAGACATAATGCAAAAGCAGAATATCTAGTAGACGATGGTGATTGCCATGTTGAGCTTCTGCATGAGTGATTCTCCCAATAGGTAGTAATTATATTCGATACTCAAACTCTTTTTCTTTTTTTCTTCTTTCATTATATTTTTATTAAAATATATTTTTGACTGGCAACACACTATTTTTTAATTTCTAATTTTTTTGTTCAAAGTTCTTTTTTACCTAAAACGATAAATGCAGGCCTGGATAGCAGTTTTAAAAAAATATTATTAGGTACTAAATATAAGTGTTTTTTGAAAAATAACATTCTTTTTATTATTATTCTTAAGAGAGAGTAATGAATAACGAGAAGACTATTAGAATTGAATAAAAAAAAAACTTTTATCTTTCTACGTTTCAATTTTTAAAGAAATTTATGCATTCTAGATTCCAAAAGTCACATGCTATTTTATTTAAATATAAATTATATTTCTTTTCCGTCAATTTTAAATTTATTTCTTCCCGCAGTTAATTGCAGGTGTCTAAAAAATATTTATTCTTGTAAAATCTAGTTTCATTTTTCATTACAAACCAGTCAATAGAACTTCTTTCATGTAACACAACCCTGTAAACACATATACTGCACAAAATTTACGGACATAAACGAGAAATAAATTTTTGACACATCTAAATATTTTATATTTATTTAACATTACTTTTACTTACTTTTTACTTTTTTCTTTTCAAAAAAAATTACAAAACTTTATATTTTTTAAACCATTTTATCCTTATACTATGTATCAAATAAATATAAAAGTGTGTGATAGTATTATTTCTCCACACAAATATATTCTGAAAATCTTAAAAACATATTAAGAGTCGAAACCAAACCTGAGAATAGCATCTGTTATCATCATGTCTTGTCTCTCCGGGGAAGTTCCCTCATCTCCACACTATTCTCACATCTCAAGAATCAGAATACCTCATTCACATCAATTCTTCTCACTTTTTCTTATTTATCTTAATATTTCATCAAAAATAATAATTCATGAACATTAAAAAAAGACAATGATATTTTGATAACTTTTTTTACAAACGGAACACGTGTCATCATTTTATTGGTCTATTTGAATTTATGTTTAAAAAATATTTAAAACGGACCAACCACAAACTGTTGTCAAAAAGTTGTTAAAAAGTATTGTTAAAAAAAGTTTTTCTTTAAAAAAATTTATCAATACTTAATGCTTCTCAGAGATAAAATAAAAACAATAAATTTATTAATATGATATGAAAAATAAAATATAAACAAAATCAACTTATTCATGAATATTTTTTTAAGCCATGCATTACAACAATTACTAACACCATTTTACACTTTATCTCACAAATAATGATTAATATTATTGTAAAATGAATCTCTCTTTCTACGTAATTTATTCAAATTCCCATCATTTATAAAAGTTATTATTTATTACTTTATTTACACACTTTTTAAAATATACATATATAATTTTTATTTTTTTTTACATTAAGTAATGATCTTCTTCTCTTCGAATCCTCTGTTCCCTGGCAATGAAAGCCTCCACAGTGCGACGAAATTCCTCGTTGGTCATTCCATCTTCAGGGCAAGAAATTCGCGCCACTTCTTCAACAGGAACACCTTCAATCTTCTTCCTTTCCTTCTCAGTCTCACATCTACGCAACACACGGCGTCGTTTCTGCCTCAAAATCTCTGTCTCGCACCTTCTATAACCTTTTTCCAAACTGATATTTTTTTCCCCTGTTTTCATCCTCTGTTTCTTTCTGCTATACTCTGCCACAGCTTCTTGGTTTTTTGTTGTGTTTTGAATAAACTCTTGGTACAGATTGGGCTCCGGAACAACGTTGTTACCCTGAGCGGAGAACTGCGCGAAGAGTGCGATGATTATGATGTTTCCGACGAGGAAGACAAAGCGAGGACTGTTCATGAAGAGTGACAAGTCTCTGAAATACTCGCCGGAGTTTCTCACTGCAACCGGAAGCTGCATGGAGAACCTTGAAACCAAGACCAAAACCGCACACACTTCGATGATTCGGAACAAGCTTGCGACCCTTCGAAGCTTGCGGTGTTTGAGGATGGCGTTGGCTTTCTCTGTTTGAAGGTTATTGAAACTGAAGGAGTCCATTGCTTGAAGGGTTGATGCAGAAAGAAACAACAACTCGTGTTATGTGTTTCACTGAAAGGGGAATAGAAATTTGTCTACGGCAATAGAATATGTAAGAAATGATGTTGCAGAGAACAGTGAATAAGCTTCTACAGTTGGAAGCATGGATACAGAAACAAAAGCCAAGTGAATGTAATGTGAACTGTAAAATGTGAACAGAGAGAACAGAGTGCTTCTGTTTGGTGCTATGAAGCTATGAAGTTGTGCTATTCCATCTTTATAGACCAGAATCCAAACTTTTAAGAAAATAATAAAATAAAAATATCTCAATATTCCATTATCTACTTTTTTTTATCCCTTCCCTGTGTATGTATCAAATTATCTTTACCTTTTTTTCTTCCTCACTTCATGTAAAATTTATGATTCATATGAAGGTATTTTTTTAAAAAAATAGTCTAATCTTCCTTCCATATCCCATGCGAAGAAGAAGTCGTCTATCTTTTAGATGACTTCAGCTCAGTCATATGAAAAGTTGAAGTCCAACATTTCTCGACTTCATATTAAATTGTTATTAATTATAAAAAATGGTAATTGATTATTTAATTAGTGTTTCGGTTGCGACGTGGAGTTACTCTAAACACCTTCACAATCTGTTTTTCAATATTGTCTGGTCTCTTTTTTTGGACTCTTTCGTTCTTTCCTCTCGTGTTCAGAGGTGTACCTATCAAAGATTTTGCAATGCTTAAGCCAGTGTGTAGTTCGTTAATATGAAATCAATAATAAATATGTAATATATGTGAACCACCTACCTCTTATCTATGACCTGTATTTATAGTTTTCGCAATGGATTTAAGATTAGCGAAATCTTAATCACGGCCTAATACTGGTCCAATGACTTTTAATCATATCTTATCTTAAATCTTACGTACACATGATTATTGGTTCTGACCGACCATTCATCTTAGACCGTCCGGTCAGGTGTTTTTACAAGGTGGTTCTATGGTTATATTGGAACGTTTCTGAGTTTAGCACGAGATGAAGTGCACAAATTAAAATGATCACGTAGTCGTCCGGTCCATCTGGTATAAACGGTGTTAAAGATAAAATCGTCTATTTTACACTATTTCATTGTCGAATTTATTTATTCTCAGACAACTTCATCTAACTTTAATAATTCATAATAATTAATTATCGATTAATGTAATCGATTATAATTTGTTAAAATCTGTCTATTCTAATATTCTCATGATATAAAAAAGCATATTTGTAAAAAAACAAAACTTCGTATCTAGGTTAGAATTATTTTAAATAGCTTACTTTTTTACCAAAATTTTAAATAACAGTGACATGCTGTGGTTTTACTGATGAATTAAAGATGAAGTCGTATTATATACTTTTTTTGGTTAACAGTGATGAATAATCCGAACAAATTGAACAGAACTTGAATGTGTAGAAATGTAGTTTTAGATTTGTTTTCAGAATTTAAATTGTGGGTCATTGTTCTAAGAAATTACTACGAGATATAAATAAGAAATATTTTAAATATATAACTATGCACAAATCTCATTTTAAATCCAAATTTATAATTTTAAATTAAGTTTAAAATCAATTTCTTAAAAATCAACATATGAGTCAAATAATTATTTACATAAAAAAAAGCATCGTCATCTATTCTCTTTGTATGCATTATACTCTGAATTATTTGTGGAACTTGGAATATTCTTCTTTCTGAAATGTCTTTGGACTGAGAGGAATAACTTGAGGTTGATATTGATAGCTTTCAGTTCCATTGTTATGAGGGGTGACAATTGGCAATATTTAAATAAAGTGCCGTATAATTCAATCTAAACTCGAAAAAAAAAAAGTGAAAGAAAATAATAAAGAGTATAATTTTTTATTATGAAATATTATAAACAATTTTATCTAACTCAATACAAATAATTTATTTATGACTTAGAGATAAAACCAAAAGACTGCAATATTTTATTTCTGTTTACTGTCAATCATGTCAACATAAATTTTAGTACATTTATCTATATAGATTATAAGTGATTATAGAAGATACAATATAGGTCTGAAATTAACGAACAAAAAACTATAGAGTTCCGTTAAACTTCTGTCCGACACTTTTTTTACAATTTTTTCAGGCGTTCGGTCACTTCTCGCTCTTACAGTCAACAACTTTCACTCCCATGTAGAACACACTCTTATCCAAGCTGGTTGGATACATGTTAAAAGTAATCCGACGTTCAAGTCAGTATGAGTAAAAGGTAGAGATAGAAAGAAAAAATATCTAGAGAGAATAACCAACTACCTTTCACCCTTGATTCATATTTATAGTTTCTGTTATGGGCTTAAAATTAACTTCTTTCTAATTACGGTCCAATCTCTGACCCATCTTCTTTAATCGTGTTTTACCTTTTAATCCATTTTTAATGTCTCCTGTCAACTTACACTTGGCTCCGTCCGTCTCAAGCGGTCAGTTGTCACGAAAGATCAGGTCCTTCGTGACGGGAATATATGTTAGGACATTCGTCTATGCAGAAACTTTTCAAAGCTGAGGACGTCCGTCACCTTCTAGGTAAAGTGGTAGCGGAGTGAGAACCGCTTGTATAGTTCGTTTAAGGCTTATTGAAGAACCTGTCGTCCGCGAGGAAGGACATATCCGAATGTTTTATGTGGACCCGGACCATATGGTACATATAGGATCTAAAACAATATAATAGATTATATTTAACTCTATTTTAATTATGCAAATATAAAGTTTAGATTAAATAAAAAAATAAATAAAATCAGTAGAAAAATCATAAACTTAATATTTTGCTGTTTTAAATGAAACATAGTACGAAATTGATTTATGATGTTTGTTTAATCCATTGTTTCCTGTATTTTCCAAAGAGGGACTACTCTATGAAAAGACAGAAAAAGAAGATTTTGATGCGAAGCAAACACGGCTTCTACATGTCTTACCCCTTTTGGTATTTTTTTGGAATCTAGTGCAATTTTTTTTTTAAATTATTAAAATAGGCACATTTTTTAATCACTACAAATAGATAAATCATATTAATTCCACAAAACTCATCTATTGTTAATTAATTGCAAATTTAGGCAGATAAGTGAAGGTATTTTATTTAAGTGATTGTTAACCAACGGGTATTCATATCCATTATCCATCATTAATATTAAAATGCTTAAATGTATTGGTAATTTACATTTTATATAAAATTTTAAAATATTGTTTTTAATGTTAAATTCTAATTTTAACAATTAATTAATGATAACTTTTATGTAGACATGTGATTAAAATGAAATTGGCAATAATAAATAGCGAAATGGGTTTAAAATTTGGAGCAAAATTGATGTGACAGGAATGTTTGAAAATGAATAAGTAGTTTTGTTATGATATTTTTGAGTTATGTTGTGGATATGGTTCCAGATTCTGCATTATTGAAATCAGGTCCTTCCCACGGAATCAATGAAACCTTGGGTAGCACTATACACACGGGTGTTCCCTTCAACCATCACTTCTCTCTGTTCTTGCTTATGCTACCAAACTTCTCTCAAGTATCTCACAGAGGATCAAGCATAATGCTTCTCAATATAAAACAACACATCAAAAGTCGTTACCAAGTAAATGTTCTAATTTTATGTTTCTTCACTGATACAACTAAATGTAGGTACCAAAAGCAAAAGGGAGTTACTCCCTGTACCTCCCCAATTCCAACTCCCACCCCCCAATTTTTTTGGATTTTTTTTAAATACAAAATTAATCTTTATGTTTTTTTTTATTTTTACCGTTTTACACCTATTTACTAAAGTTAACCTACTCTTTTACAGTCTGCCTCAGTCAAAACACACAGACTCAAATTCCTCTCCTTCGTATTCCCACCCCCACTCCCACCAAAGCTTTTTGAAACGCTCCTCCTCCAAACGCTCTCTGCAACTCTCACTCTCCCATTTATACGTTAAAAATATATTTAAAAATAATACATCAAAACATATAAATTCCATTATTAAAATATCTGAAAATTAATATAAAAAGTAAACTAATAAAACAAATCTTAAAAATGGAATGGGGGGGTGGGGGTTAGAATTGGGGAGGTACAGGGAGTAACCCCCAAAGCAAAATCTTAGGTTTAAAATGGGCCTGTTGGGCCGCAAGCCCGGGATAAATAGGAAATCATGTCTCTCTTAAATACCTAGGGTTTTCGGTGGCTTTATCTTTCGTCTCTGGCTGAAAGAAACAGTGAAAACATTTTTTTTTACCTCTCACAAGTTGCAGCTAAGATCCTGGTGTGATTTATTTTTCTTCTCTGCAAAATCTCTGAAATCATTATCCCTTTCGTTTCCCAATCCATGTGATTTGTGATTGAATTTATTGGTCATGGGTTGCAGACTCCGAAGAAGGATAAGGCTCCTCCACCTTCCTCCGAGCCCGAAAAATTTGACGGTGGCAAGCAACCTTCCGTTCTCTCTAAGCGTATGAAGGTATGGTTTTCTTCTATTGTTCTGTTAATTTGATTTCGGTAGTTCTTTTGTAGATACGTTAATTTCTCAGAGAGATCGTATCTGTTGGTGTTGTTTTGATGCGCATTCATTCTCATGAGTCAATGTGGGCTTTCTGCATGTTTCATCTGATCGAGTGTTATTTTGTCGTATCATGATTATTCATTACCCATGACATATAAGAGAGTTAATTGCCCTAATAGGCTCTAACTCCCTATTAAGCTCTTAATTGCCCTGATAAATAAGAGAGTTAAACGTCAACCTAACTCTTTCTTATATATTATTGTAATATGGGAATTGTACATTATTTATCTATCAGAATTTATTCTTATTTTTAGCCGATTTGATTTGGCATCTTCAACCAAGCTGATTTATTATGCTTTTTATATATTTTTTATTTTCTCACTATGCAATTAAACTTTCCGAATTTTATTGATTTTGTTATGTGCTTATAATTTTATAAGTTAGTTTCTTGATTCGATTCATGAACTTTGGTTATTTATGATTCTAAATGTTCTGATATACAAATTATATTTGTTTTTTAAACTATTTCAATTTCATGAATATAATTTAGCTTTATGCTTTGGAACTCATATAAGTAATTACAAATAGACCTGGAAATCAATAATACGCAATGAAGTAGAGGAAAATTAATAAATTAATCATTACTGGAAACTACACGTTTTTCATTATATAAATACTTCTGTTACATATATGTCCATGAGCCTTCAATAGTTACATAAGAAAATATATTTTTAAAAATAATATTTCATAAATCTTCATAGAAAAATATAAATCTATGGAGTTTCAATATATTTATTAATGTTTTTCTTGCCACTTTATTTTAATCTAATATAATATTCAAACAAAAATTCCTCACATTAAATAATGTGTATCATAGACATGGATACTATAAAAATGGTACTCGTTGTATTATTAATAATTAATAAATATATTGTATGGTACTCGTATACGAAATCAAAGTTAATTATTTTCCATAATATATAACGTGATTTCTTTTATCATCATACTTGTAAGACTTAACTCATCCTAACTTTTATGTATAAAAGCAAGGTTAAATTATTTTATATTTTTGAATTTTTATTTTTAGGCTATTATTTATTTATTTGGACTCTAATTAAGAAAACACATTTATTTCAGTTTAGAATTTGGTCTTCAGATAGTTGGATTTTGATATTACATGTTTTGAAATCAAAGACGTAGCCCAAGTGTGGATTCCTTCTATTTTTTGAATCTCCTAACATTGTTTACTGTTGTGCAAGATCGCTTATACTTCCAATTGAAACGACCATGAACACACTAAATTTTCAATCAAATGCATGATTGAACTCAATATTCTGTTAAAGAGGAAGTGTGGTATAGATTTGAAAGTATTGGTGAGAGATGTATGAATGTGGTAAATGATGTTGGAGTTGTTGTTGTTGTATGAGGGAACATTTAAGTTGCTGTGATCCTCATCATTATTAAAAAACTCTAAAGATGGTGAAGAAATTTCTACATATTCATTTCAAAGTAAATAAAAAGGTAATGGTGATGCGTTTTCATGGTTGAGGGAAAAAATTTAATGTGGATGGACCAGTTAGAAGTGGGATGTTTGTAAATATGTATCATCATGGTATTATCAAAGCAAAAAAAAAAAAATCACTGCTTGAGAACAACTAACGATCTCATCATCATAATACATGATTGTTCATTTGGAAATTCCATTTTAAAATGAAAAAGCAAGAAAAATTGTAAAACTTTACAAAGTTAAGGAGAATGCAGAACTATGAAATTAGGAGAAATTGGAGTGTCAAGTTATGGAAAGGTAAGTGTTATATGGTTATGAGTGACATGAGAGTTTATGTACACGAGACTTTAAGTAATTATGGTAGTAATGTGAATGACACGATGAGGTTGGGTAGTCATGTGGGTGACCCAGAAAGTTATGTAATCGTGAGTGACACCTAGACTTTGACCGTCCATGTGAATTGTTGCATGATAGTTTAAGCGTTCATGTGAGCGATACAAAATATTAGGCATACATGTGACTGACATGCGAACTTAGTCTGTCACCCATGTAAATTGTATGACTACCTGACATTTTGTGCTACTCATATATGGCTACCTAAACTCTCGTCACACTCACATGGCTATCTAAACTCTCGTGTTACTCATATGACTACCTAAATTTGTGTCATTCACATGGTTACTTAAGTTCTCATGCTACTCACATAATTACCCACTATTGTGTCATTTTCATGACTAAATAAAACCTGCCTTACCATAACTTACACCACTTCTTCGTAACTTCATACTCACTGCCTTCTCTCTTACATTGTACAATTTCATACTTTTTTCTTGTTTTTTAATGTGAAATGGATTATTCTATTGATGCAATCATCTTCAATGATGGTTGGATTGTTAATTGTCGTCAAACGCCAGTTTTCTTCCCCATTGAGAATGTCATGATGATTAATTATGCTTAAGCAATTCAAAGAAAAGCTTCTACAAAAGTCTTGTTGACCGGCACTTGAACAAGTTTCTGCCATCATATACAGATACTCCATTCAAATTTATGTCGGAGATGCATACTACATTGCAAATAGGCTTCAAGACGATGAATATTTAAAACTCAAAACCCAACACAAGCTACTATAGATGATGTATCCCTTCCATTTATCCTACTCAATTTTCATAATATCTCACGAAGAACACATTTTTCCTTTCTAACACCATCACACTCACACATAATCCACACCACGAACCTTTGATTTAAACAACGCATATTTAGGGGATTGAGAAACTGATGTACAATCTTGCACCCAGTTTCTAACTAGTCCATTCAGATAAATTGTTTTTCCCTCCTAGTCCATGCAAACACATCATTACTTTCTTGATTGCCTGAAAACGACTGTGGGAATTCTTTCAACATCTTTAAAATCTTTTAGTGATGATGAGAATGACATCCTCGCAGAACATGCAGATGAGATGAGGATGACAACAATTTAGACGTCCTCCTCATACAATAACACGACCCCAACACCATTTATTGCATTTACACACCCCTTTCAAACAATTTCAAACATATACCCCACTTCATGAACAAAATACTGCGTTCGGTCATGCATTTGATCATGAGTCGGTGAAACATCCATTTGGAACATTATTCAAGGGAATGTGGCTCCTAAACAAAGAACAACATGTCAACGCGGTCAACAGGTTCCTCGTAATGAACCACTGTATCTACAAGGTCATGTATTCCAACACCACCAAATTAAGAGTCTAGGGTGTTCACGACCATTGCCATTGTCAAACAATATTGCACTCTGGAGAACAATGTTGGGATATTCAAGAGATTTAAAAGATAATAGGAGTACACACGAACCAACATCAAGGGATCAGAAGGACCACAAAGAGAAGAGAATGACAGTGAACAACGAGTTGGCGAAGGAATTGGGGGTGTAGAGGAGGATATAAGAACGAAGAAGTGAATGAAAAGTGGTTAGTGAGTTCGATAAATTGTAATCTATTGCTTACCAGCCTTATTTACTGGGGTATTTTGGGCAGTTGGAGGTGCAGGAGAAACCCTCCGCTATCTTTCACCCAAAAGCCCAAAAACATTAATTGAGCTTTATTAGACCAAACACCAACTGGGCCTTTTTGAATAGTCCTATTCGAAAAAAATATCTTCCCATTATTTGCCGATTCTCTTCTACCTTCATTTCACAACGGTTGATGCCCATTGATGAGTATTTATTCTTATTTTTCATTTAGTTTTTTCTGTTTTATGAATGTAAGTTCTCTTGTAGAGTTAGTTTGCATTGCAGATGGAGGGTAGGTTTGCTGAAGAGCTTTATGCTGAAAGTTTAGAACTGTCCAAATTAGAACTCACGTCGACCATTGCTGTTGATGAAAAAGATAAGTTAAACGGTAAGATGTGGTGTGAGTGAATTGATTTGGAATGAATGCATCGTTATTGTTTTTCAGTCTCTTGCTTTAGTTAAGGCTTTTAATTTTCCATTACGGTTTTAGATCGTGGTGGTGGTGATGATTTGATTTTCTGGGATGATTTTGATGACAAGTTGGATAGTTCGTTGGATTTGGACAGGGAGTGGCAGAGGAGGCACGTCCAATTCCATACGGTGTTTGTTTTAGCATGGTTGAATTAGTTTTCCTTAGTTTTGTTTCTAATTCTATACTTCTATATTGTGATTAACTAACTGCGCATTTTCAATTCTCCATAATATTTTAGATAGGATATCGAGATGGTCTTATAGCTGGGAAGGAAGCTTCTGCTCAAGAGGGGTTCAATTTTGGTTTTTAGCACCGTGACTGTTTCACTAGTTGTATTTTAAGAAAATTCTTTTTGACGACTTGCTTCTTTTGAAGTGCTTTTTCTCATCTTCCACACCAATTAAAAGAGAGGTTGGTTCCAACCCAAGAAAAGAGGAACGAACTCCAAGGGCTGTATGAATCTGTGCATTCTTTGTCAACACCAGATGCCCTTGGATTGTTTACTGAAGAAATGATAGCACGAGAGGCTTTGGAAGATAGTGAACAATCAGAAGTTAGCCATGACACAGCAGGTTTGCAAGAACAATCTTCCTATGGCTCTCAACTGAGAAATTATCTTGGACAACTTCAATCTCTGATTAGTGAATCCTTAGCCGTTGGTATTCATTTGACCTGAACCAAAATTAATGGTGATCTCTGTATATTTGGGAGGCATGAGCAATAGAATGATAAGAGGTTCTTGTGGTACGATTTTCCATCTTGATGATCGTAAAAACAGATCAATTGACGTATTTGTTTAGATAATGTGATTCGTGTCTACTTTTTGCGTCATAAAACACAGTTGAGGCGAACAAAAATGTTGAAGTTCGGATCTATTTGGTTTTCTGAATCGGAGTTATTAAAGGACATTCTCTATTGTCAGAAGGGGTGACAATATATAAGAAAACGGAAATCGTGTTTTCAGGTTTAATTTTATATAAGTAGAATGGTAATTCTGCTTGCAAACACAATTAAACGAATACAATATATGTATTTATGTTTTTAATATTTTTTCCTATCTTGTAATTAATGTACTGAAAATTCAAATTGAATTGTCGTCTTGACATTCACATGCATATTCATATCAGAGTATTTAAATGCATATATAATATTATATACCAACTATTAAAATATTATTTTGAATATTAAATTCTAATTATAACAACACAATTTTATATTAATTACTAATAATTTTTATTTAAACATTGTTTTGAATCAAGTGAACAAAATAAAATTATCTATGATAAAGATATTAATTAAATGATTGTTTTCAATTTAATTTTATATATTTATGTTTTAATTAAATTTAGAAAAATAGGTTTTTTTTAAGAGACTATTTTTATTTAAACTTATATTTTAATGTTAACTTAGCGTGTGTTCGTTTTTGTGAATTTGAGGGAATGTTTGGTGGATCTCTTCAATTTGAGAAGATTTGAGGTCATTTATAGTTAAAAGACAGTGATTTGAGTGGATATTGAACATTTGCACTGTTTGGTGGATCTCTCCAATTTGAGAAGATTTGAGGTCATTTATAGTTAAAAGACCGCAATGCCCTTTGTCAATTTTCAAAATTCCAACCCCTTATAATAATAAAAAACCCTAATATTCAAGTAAATATTAAAAAACTAAAAAGCATTTGGATAAAAACACAAGCACTGCACTGTTGTTTCACGTGAACCTTTCACCATAGCTCTGTTCATTTGCAAAAGTAGAGAATCTTTATTTGAATTTGAAAAACAAACTCTGAGACCATTAATAAAAGAGTGTGTTTCAATGCATTGTTTCAGTTTCAGTTTCTCCCGTGGTTTTTGCACATGGAAGAGGTGGTTGTAGACAGTGCATGGAAGAAGCTTGATGATGCAGCAGTTGCAGGAAGAAGAAGAAATTTCGAAGAAATTTCGGGTGAAGGAAGGACCTTATCCGGATACCGTGGTAACGTATCCGGATCCAGGGTTTTAAAGGTTTGCACATGGTAGGTTATCCGGATACGTTCTTCGTGTATCCGGTTCCACGTTTTGTGTTTGGATGGCAGGGGTTGTTTCTGGTAAGAAATTATTAAATATATTTATTTTACTTTATTACAAATACTATTACAAATACTAAATTAATTTGGTAAGAAATTAATTTGATAGTATTTGGTAAGAAATCATATTACAAACAAATACTAAATTATTAAAAATATTTATTTTACTTTATTATATTTTTTTAATATTTTATAAATTAATTTGAGTTATTATTAATTAATTTCCTTTCTTTATTAACATTTATACTTTTAAATATAACATTAAAAAATACCATTTTATATTACTAAAATAACTAGGGGCATTTTAGTAATCTTATATTTCTACCAATTAAACAAATTTTTTAATTCTATCACATCAATCAAATCCTACACTAATTCTCACAAACTTTACCCTCAAATCCACTCTCAATTACCCACAAATCTACTAAAAAAAAACAACATAATTACCCTCAAATCCACTCAAATCATCTCTCCCAAATCCATTCATAAGAACACAGTGTTATAGATTAAATATAATTTTTATTTAGGTTATAATTATTGCTAAATTTAATTTCCGATGTCTGTATTTATTCTCAAATTTCTAGTATCTTTTAAGCTCTTCATATTTTCATTCATCTAATTATGAGTTAGGATTTTATTGGAAATTTATTCATCCTTTCACTTAGTAATAAATTGTTATATAAAAGTACGAGTAAGATTGTACGGAAGGACAAAGATGTTAAAGATTACAATGAGAAAGATATTAGACATTACAATAATAAAAAAAAATGAAGTTTAATTTACAAATTTTTCTAATAAATAAGATTTACAATTTTTTACTATTTATATATTATAAATCGGTTTTAAAAAGATTATTAAATATTTATTAATTTTTTTAAATATTGACAAACTCCATTTTTAAACTACACATATAAATTATTTTTTCATTTTATCTGTTCAGGTACTTTGATTAAGGTCATAAATTATATTTTAATTATTAAAGTAATCATGACATGATGTTTTAATACACTGATTTTTCAGCCAATATACAGCATACAAAACTCTGCATAGTTTTCTATTTTTTAACGCTTACAACAACACATAGAAATACATTATGCAAAATTTTTAAATAATGAAATATAGTCAACTCAATATATAAGAAGTGTTATAATGTTTTTTTAAGCAAAAATATTTAGAGAAATGATAAAAGAAAGAAAGAAAAAGTCACTGTAATTTATATTATTATACTATTATATATCAAACTCTGCAGTATCTGATAATTAATCAAGTTTTCTTACTTCGGGTGTGACAAATCAAATATTGAATCTATCTACCAAAAACACATTTTTGGGATTACAGTTGGGCCTATTGGGCCTATCGGGCCGCAAGTCCAGGTTAAATTAGATATCACGTGTCTCTTATAAAGTGCCTAGGGTTTTCAGGTTTTCAGGTTTGTGCTTCCGCCTCTGCCCAGAGAAAGAGTGAAAACCTTCTTCTCTGTTACCTCCAACAAGTTGCATCTAATATCATGGTGCGTTTTTTTCTCTCTGCAAAATCTCTTTGAAAATGTTCTTACTTCTTTTCCAAATCCACGTGAATTGTGATTGACTTTGTTGGTTATTTCTTGCAGGCACCAAAGAAGGATAAGGCTCCTCCACCTTCCTCCAAGCCCGCCAAATCTGGCGGTGGCAAGCAGAAGAAGAAGGTTCGTTTCTCGTCAAAGTTCCATTCTTTCTTAATATAATTATGTTCTGGTCCATTTGGTATTCCTGGGTCAGCGCCATTACCTTTATTTCATCATCTTCCAGAACTCTCTTTTTTTGTGTGTGTATGATTAATACAATACAAGGTATGTATGATGTGATGTTTTGATTGAACTTGTGTTCAACAGAAGTGGAGCAAGGGAAAGCAAAAGGAGAAGGTGAATAACATGGTGCTGTTTGACCAGGGCACCTATGACAAACTCCTCTCAGAAGCGCCCAAATACAAGCTCATAACTCCTTCTATTCTCTCTGATCGTTTGAGGGTATGTTTTTCTTCTCTTGCTCTGTTAATGTAATTTTGTTAGTTGTGTGGTTTTGTAGATACGTTAATTTCTAGGAGAGTTCGCATCTTTTAGTGTTGCTTTGATACGTGTACTGGTCTATAAATCAACGTGGGCTACCCAAGACAAAGCATTTCTGTTTTTCTTTTTTATGTGTTAGTAGTTGTTTTTTGTCCAGTATCATGAAAGAACCTTTAAAGTGCATTTGGTAACTGACTAAATTGCTTTGGAGAAAATGAAGATGCCATATTCTCTCACATTAATGACTTATATCCACCGGCTTTTGCGTTATGATATCTTGAACTGTTTATTGTTCAATAATTGATTATCAACTTCATACTTTTTCTCCTAAGTTCGTCAGTCTAACCATTCCACTTGATAATGTCATTTCTATGCTCTACTTTTGACTTTTAAGTTAAACCTGTCTCCCTTCTGTGAGTAACACTTATACCTATAGTTGTATATGCTCAATGACTGTCATGAATAAATAAGCATGGTATATTGAATAATATATAATCATTTTTCCTGCACTTTACAGATTAATGGATCACTTGCAAGGAAGGCTATAAGAGAACTGATGGCTAGAGGTTCAATCAGGATGGTGTCTGCCCATGCCAGTCAGCAAATTTACACCAGGGCAACAAACACCTAAATGTGGAATTGTTCCTAGGTCATGGAGTATTCTTAGGAATAGTGAAGTATGTTCTCTTGAAGTTTAAGACGCATCTCATTGTTGCTGAATCCAGGCTGAGATTGTATTTTTGGTTTCCTTCCATGTTTTGATCTTTTAAAAATATTTTGGCTCTTTTTTTACATGTTGTGTTTTGTTTACTTGATTTGTTAATCTGCCGGAGATTCTTTTGAAAGCAAAACCAATTAGAAAATGTCGTATATTTAATGATGTGTTTTGGCTGGGTTGGATTACTACTAGAGTTCAGTTTTAACTGTTAAAATCAAAATCTGAGAACTTGATCTACATTTTTTGCGTTTTATGTCAAGTAATTTTAAACCATTACTAGTTCATTAGGGATATATCGTCTCGTTTGGAAACAAGTATGGCAAAAGAGTTAGGGTGTTGAGCAGTTTGAGGCATTAATGTCTAAATAATTTGACTCATCAATCGTGGAAGTTACACTAAAACGTATTTATTATGGTTAACCATTAATGCTTTCTTTTATAATAGAAGAAGGTGGCGGTCTAATTCAAATCTTCACGTCTCCAAGCATATACTCTCCAACCACGTTGTAGACTTAGTTCAAACGTTCAACTGATAATACACTGTCACGTCAGAACTGAAATTTTGCTACAATAAGAAATTATTTGGTAATATTTCAGTGTACATGATCCCATGTATATGTTGGAGGATCTTAACAGATGCTTGCAAAATAAGGAAGCAAGACTGGAACCAGTATACAAAATTTCTTGAAATTGGAACCTGTGCATTCAATTAAAACCATAATTGCTCTTGTATAATTTTACTGCTTTTTTCTTATGTTTATGGGTATATCTGCATTATTTTTCATAGTGTGGTGAATTACGTCCTCACCACTCCTTATGTTTACTCATTTCCCTTTTAGGATAATCTGTCATATAATTGACCGTTGTTGAATAGCTTTATATATCTATCAACCCGGAGGAATTTAAATTTTGTAAATATGGTAACTGTTTTTCTTATACAGAAAGTGAGAAGAAAAGTGTTTGGTAATTAATTGGTGCTCAGAGAATAAAAAAACTCGAATGGTAAATTCTATTGATTCCACATTCATATGAACCAGATCACTATGAATACGATAGGAATAACAAAAGGTGCACATGGATGGTTGCTATTTCATTGTAGCTGGGCAAGGTATCCTTAGCTACGTATATGCATGTATATTAATGTTCATTAATTAGTATATATGAAATCGGGGACACAGCAAAACATAACCATCATTTTTGAGATAGACAGGTAGGATATGAGTTTAAATAATTAAATAATATATCATTTGCAGAGTTCCCAATACCCTCATTCAGTTGTAGATAGCAGCATCAGAAACCTGCAAAGATGCTATTTTATCAAAAAAATTGTCCCTGTGATTCAAATGAAACTGATATATATAATTAACTGCACATTCATTTGGTGACATTTGAGTGAAAGCACTCTCATTCATTCTGCTTCATATCATTGCCGCCTGAGGTGAATGGTTCCTGTAGCAAATCATTGGGCCAAGCTCTCAGCTTACACAAGATTGCATGACTTTTCATAATCTACTTTTCCTTCTCCCTTAAAATTTACTTTATGACTCCCAAAATGTCTGTAGGTGTTTGTTTTTCAGATCTATATTTTGGCAGAATGGCATTTGCTTACACAATAAATGTTCAAGAAGAATAAAACCTATCCATGAGGTGTTCCGAAAGGCCTCATCTTCCACAGTACATTTCAATAGAGAAATTTAGCTTACTTTTCTATTTTAATAAGAGGGCATTTTTTTTAAAACTTTATCACAAACAATTTTCCATTCTTTGGACCGATTGGAGATCCATAAAGAAGTAAATTAAAAGATATAATCAAAATTGGAGTTTTTCTGATGGTATTAATCGAAGTGCAATCAACACTTCAAAATGCCACTTTCATGTTTTTCTCATCAACTTAAAATGACTCAATGAAACCTTTTGTGTTACAAGGTTATAATGTATTACGCTGTATCATATCATACCATGGAGAAAATAGACGCGGAAAGGAACAAGTCTCAGTTTCCAACTCAAGACTCGCCATCTGGAAGTCCCACATTGCTCAGAATAGTATACAAATTAGTCTTTATAAATCTTCTGACAAACACATCAGTTCGCCGAGCTGGGTAACGTCAGCTTGTAACCTTAGTGGGGGCATCAAGGTGATTGAACAAGGCTATGGCTTGCTAAGCTGGTCTGGAGGCTGCATCTTGCTGGCTTGCCCACTCCAAGTCAGGAGTTGAGACATGGGATCTTTGCGAAGGCAAAGGTTTCCTGCTTCCTAGACAGGAGGGCACAGCGTGAGGCTGGTTTCACAGAGCAGCGACCACCTCCGGCTCTTGACAGTGGAGGGATAACAGGCTGCTGCATCTCCATTCCTAATCAAGCTTGGTGAGCCTTGCTCTTGAACAGTCATTTTTTTCTTTTAAGTAGAAAGAAGAAAGAACTTGTGCATGAATTACTAGATAATATTTTTTATTTAATTACCCAGACTGAACAGAGTTAGTTTAGACGAGATTTTATCTTATTGTTTAGTAGGACTTTGTAGCACTGATAGAATAAGATCAAACTATAATTTTTGTCTATTTCCCTCGTTGACAGGATGTTGCATTCCTTGAATTTGAGCACACTCAATTATTTGATCAACTTTTCTTCTTGATTCACAACGTTTATTGATCAACTTTGATTAAAAATGAAAATGATGCATGAACATGGCCATCTAGGTATGTCTAACCAATTACACCTGATGATTGAAAATAGGAAAAGATTTCTTTCAACCTTGACTCATTTTTGTTAGCAGGCAAGTTGAGAATAATTGTTATTACAAATAGAAACATCCCCTCCTCCTACCGACAGAAAACTCAATTATGATGCTAAGTCCACATTGGTGGGTATTGTAGAGGAATACGAGTTTCTTTCATGTGCTCTTTATTTTTCTGTAACATACACCAATTGGTTTTTACTTTTCTATTATTGAATTCAATATGCAGCTAGGCTCCAAGCCTACAACTTCTGGATGCTTCTTTTTTGTTGCTAATTGTATCCTTTGTTCACCAATCTCTTCAAACTGCAATCATGTAAATGCAAAGGAAAGTCGGCAATTGATCCATAAATAAGAGGGAAGCAACTCAACAAAATATGTCATATGTTTTCTGATCTACGACAGTGCATGAGACTTGACCAACAATATATCACCTCCATCTAGAAAACAAAAAATAAAGTCTAATGTTGATGTTCTTGTTTCTTAATCAAAGTTGAAAATTCGTGTTGTCGTTAGTTCAACAGACACGTTTTGTTGCCACGATGCTGTTTAGGAATAGAACCACTTTCTCCACTTCCTGACAAAAGCTTCCATTACAATGCTACTCCGAAAATTTAGAATTTTCTTATCAGCAACCTGCAAAAGATACCATTTTCAAACAACCATGTGATGCTCAAGTAAAATACAAAGAGTAAACTATATAATCATAGATATTAGATTCAAACCAGGATGATATAATTGCTAGCTCCTGTGGTGACATCTAGGAACAGAAATATTCTACTTGTCTCCCTCAATTCTTTTGTTATATATGGAGCTGATGTAAAACACCAAGACTCAGACTTCAGAACAAGTTGTGCATATCATCTCCTACTTCTGTATCCCTCTATTATCTTCTCTAACAAGAGTAAATGGAAACAAACTCAAAGAAGTCTCTGCACATTCGGTGCAACAGTTTGCCCTCTTCACCTCACCCACTTTTATCACAATTCCAGGATCACTTGCAGAGAATGAAAGACTCCGAAGCCACCAGCACTTGTCTGTCATCATCTTCAATAAGCCAAAAACTACATGGTTTGCAGGATTTGCATGACTATGCCGATAAGCTGTTCCAGTTGCCCAGTATCAGACAAGCCTTTGCACGAGAATGCAGTGAAAAGTGTGTTATGTTCTGTTAGAAGGGTCACTGACACTCCTTGATATCTGTAGTACAGCCCAAGATTGCCTCTTGCAATCAAAGGAAAGCATGACATGGTTTATTCAGTTATTCGAAGAAAGGGTGCTACACTGAAAGGAATGAACAGCGAGTTAATGGATAATGAGACTTTGCCTATCCTTGGCATCTTAAAAGAAGCAGAAGCAGTCACCATGAAGTCCTTAGAGTCCTTGTTGCTGTTTGTCTCTGACTCTAAGGGTCAATCAAAGCAGAAAAGATGGTCAATAATATCTAAGCTGATGCAGCCTGATGAATAAACTGTGACTCTCAATAAGACACAAATGAATTTGTAAAGATGGACACAACTTTGCAATCAATCCTTAATAACAAGCCTTTGTCTATTGAGAATTTGGAGACATGCATTGAGGATATAGAAGTAGGCGTTGAACACCTTTCAAGGAAACTCATTAAAACAAGAGTATCCCTTCTCAACTTCTTCAGCCACTAGTTGGAGAAAAAACAATCTAAATGTTGTATGCGAACACCAAGTTCATTTTTTGACCTATTGTTGTACACAGATGTATTTAAAACTTGTCCTTTTACTAAATACAATAATCAAATGATGAAACTACATCCTTTCTTTCTTTCTTTCTTTATATGTATAGAAATTTCCTTCTTCTCTTGCTTTCTTTCTTTCTTTCTTCGCAAATTCTTTGTCCATGTGTGAATTTTGTTTGCTTGATTGAAGGATTGAAAAAAGTGACAGCCACAGTTCCCCTTACGAAGTTTCTTTCTTTGGAAATTCTTACGTAGGTCTGAATTGCTATTCAATGGACAGAAGAAAGTGAAAAATGAAACTTAGAGCAAGGTTCAAAGTGAAATTGATTGTTTTTCGTATTTTAATTGTACTAGAATGTATTAAGTTATAATGGTTGTAAATTTTTCTTATCCTCAGTTGTCGCGTACTCAACCTTTCATATTTTAAGGAAAGATAAACCTTTTTTTCATTGTAATCCCTGAACAAGCCAATGACTGATATGCCATGTTGAACGACTATAGTAGAATGGAGAGGAGCCCTCTAGAATAGTACTTTTATTTTTTCTTTAATGCCATTATAAATTGCATAACCCATTTCAAACCCAGTACTTGTGGATGTTCAATCAATCGCTTTCTTTCCATTCCAATCTCTAAATGAAGATTTATTCCTCACCTAAGCAATAAAAATGTATGGAAAGACGAGGCAGTGCAGCTAATATAATAATAATAATTAATCAGCAACCCCTCCATATCAATTATTAAACCCACATGGGATTCAAAACCAGTTTGAAATTGAATCCATATATAGTTCGCTGTCAAGCTTACTGGTGCAAATAGGTTGAAGAGTAAACAATAGTCAAAATTAAGTGTCTGCACATGTTTCTTTCTTTCAGGTGCTGAAATTCAATGAAGAACGTGATTTTTGTCTTCCTGTAATGAGGGAAAAGCCAATTAGTTGTCATTTGTCAGTTCCTTATATTAGTATGATTCTTTATTATCAGTTTCCCGTGTTCCGAGCAGTTGCTATTCAGTTGCTACTAAGGTTATTCTATTTGCAAAAGATAATATTATACCTACCTTCATTTCTTGCAATGAAGAAAGGCCTAGCCATTAGACAATGCCACTCGTGAGTTTGATGCATTGATAACACCAATATGGATTACTACAAGCGTGTGCTGTGAAAAAAAACAAGTCATGAGTTGTATTGTTCCTATGCAAGAGACACTGCATTAACATTACTGAGATCTTCGATAAATCTGAATCTGAATCAGTTAGCCCCTATGGATTTTTGTTAATATTTGATTCCCTCTGTCTCCTGAACTCCCAATATATATTGAGCTAATCTCAGTGGAAGGAAGGTATATCCAAAGACTCAATTGTATAGAGTCAATCCAAAGTCTGAGAAAATGGCAGCCATCCCTTTTAGCCCAAAATCTCATTCTCATCACCAATCTCGCTCAAAGAGCTTGCCCTGTAGACCACACCCTCTTATTCTACAATGCAATCAACACTTGGGAAGTTTAGAGGCTTCAGCTTCAGATTCAACTTCCCCTTCATCATCATTGTTCAGACAAAAGCTAACTGGTCTGCAGACATTGCATGATTGTATTGAAAAGCTGGTTCTGCTGCCTCATACTCAGGAAGTCCTAGTCCAAGAGCGTCAAGAAAAGTGGGTTGAAGAGCTTTTGGATGGATCTTTAAGGCTCCTAGATGTAAGTACTGCTGCAAAGGATGCTTTGCTTCACACAAAAGAATGTGCACGAGAACTTCAATCAATTATGAGAAGAAAAAGGGGAGGTGAAATGGAGGTGGCAGCTGAGGTCAGGAAATTCTTGGCTTCTAGGAAGGTAGTAAAGAAGGCAATCCTCAAAGCATTGGAGAATTTGCAGGCAACTGTGAAGAAAGCAAAATTTTCTCCAAGCAACAAGGATCACCGAACCACAACCTTGGCTAACTTGTTCAAAGATGTAGAAGTAATCACTCTTTCCATATTGGAGTCACTGATGAACTTCATCTCTGGATCAGCACAAGCCAAACCAAGTAAATGGTCTTTGGTTTCCAAACTCATGCACAACAAAAAGGTCACTTCTACACAAGAATCAGAGCAGAATGAATTCTCCAACGTGGATGCTGCATTGCAATCGTTTGTGTTTCACATGACAAGAAAGTCTGACAGTGTCAATAATTTGCAGAACCATTTACAAGATTTAGAGTCAGTCATTCAAGACTTCGTGGAAGGACTTGAAACTCTTTTTAAACGTTGTATCAAAATTAGAGTTTCTCTTCTCAACATCCTCAATCACTAGCTGTACAAATCCGTGCCAATGTTTTGTGATTATGTCAATGAAATTGGCTCCTAATTTAGATGATAATCTTTCCATACCTTTTTTTTTTTTGTTTTCATATGTTGTTTATTTCCTCAGTAACTCTTTCTGCATAATTTTTTCAATTTGATGCATTTTCCGTATCAAATTGGAAAGCTTTTTCGTTATGGCTATAAATCTAGCCTCTGAAGTGTATATGGTTATCAGCAAGTGTATTTTAAATTTTTCCTGCATCATTTTCTACTGTGAGTCACATTGCTAAATGACATCGTATCATAGACTTTGCTAATAACAATCCCTTCAACAAAGTGCTAACAGTTAAAATTTCTCAAAGCACTGAAATATCAAGCTCTCATAGCAGAGTGCCAGAAGAAGTCACTGTTTCTCTTGCCCTTACAAAATCATTCCCCTACAACCAAATACTCCATGTTGTTACACCAAATATAGATCTTAATGCTTCGCAAGGAACGTGTTTCCAACAATTCACTCTTCATATCTAGAATTTTAGATTAAAAAAGGATAATTTTCATTAGTACTTAGTCTGTAATCTAATTAGGGCTCATTTATGTAAGGGCACAAACCTAAGGAAGAAGGTTTGAGCTTTCCAATTACAAACAAAATGGTAAAAATGACAACAAAGCGAGTACATGATTTCTGAGCTGTCCTTGCATTTAATTTTCTGGTCACAAGATCACAAGAAAATGCATTAAGAAATAACTAATAACTTCCACTTGGAAAAAAAAGAATATTCTGCAAACAAATATTAATGTTTTGAAGCATAAGAAATTACCACTAACCTCCACTTATTGTTGTTCACATGTCAATTAAACATGTAACTTACAACATACAAAATGGAAGCAGAAGAAGATTAATTAACAGAGGTATTGAGCTGGGGACAATAAACATTGCCACCAAGAAGTAGCCAACATATTACTATATCAGAAGATGAAGTTTTCTCTTGTCGTGAATCTGTCCTGTTGTAGGTAGACAATTTCATAGACTTAAAATCAATTATGTTAGGAAACAACTCTTCTCTTCCTCCAGACAGAAGCTCACATTACGATGCATGCATCACACAGCATGAACTAGTGTATTGTCAAGATATGCCACTTTGCAAGAATCCATGTGATTCCCAACTCACAAGTAAAAAATTGAGGGATGAGTTGGAAGCATGATGCTTTATGGTTAAGATGCTGAGATCCAAATCATGATGATATAATTGCATACTCATCAGGTGACATTGGAGGAAAAAAAAAATCCTCTTGTCTCCCTTATTCTGTTTCTTCATTTGCTATATATAATACAAATGCCTACCATAACAAGTCAGGCTTTGAAGCAAACTCTACACATCACCTTCTAAGAAGAAAAAATGGCAGTCATTGAAAAGAGAACACAAAACTCTCTACATCTTCGCAGCAACAGCTTGCCCTCTGCAGCTCACCCTTTTGTATCACAATTTGAGGAGCATTTAAGAAGATTGAGGGCTTCTGAAGCCACTTCTTCATTGTCATCATCTTCAGTGAGCCACAAACTTAACGAGATGCTGGATTTGCAAGATTACACCGATAAGTTGCTTCAATTGACGACTAAACAGCAAGTTTTAGCACAGGAGTGCAATGGAAAATGGGGTGATGATCTACTAGAAGGGTCTCTTAGGCTCTTAGATATCTGTGCTGCAGCTAAAGATTGTCTTCAGCAATCAAAGGAAAGCATGTGCGACTTAGTGTCAGTCATGAGAAGAAAGAAAGGCAATGAAACAAGATTCGCGGTTGAAAGTGTAAAATACTTAGCTCTGAGGAAGAAGATCAAGAAGCAAATTCAAAAGACCCTGCAAAATTTGAAGCACAAGGACAACAACACTTCACCCATGCTCAACTTCCTAGATGAAGCAGAAGCAATCACCATGAGCTCATTAGAAAGTTTGTTACTTTTTATCTCTGCTCCAAAAGAACATAGCAGATGGTCAGCAATCTCCAAGTTGGTGCGGCCTAAAAGAGTTATTTGTGATTCTCAGGAATCAACCATAAATGAATTTGAAAAGGTGGATGCAGCTTTGAAGTCTTTCATCAGTCACAAACCTTCATCCATTGAGAATTTTCAAAGTCATATGGAAAATTTGGAGCTGTGCATCCAAGATCTGGAGATAGGAGTTGATCACCTCTCAAGAAAATTAATCAGAAACAGAGTTTCCCTTCTCAACATCTTCAACCACTAATCATAGTATCTATATGATTTTTGTGCACTCAATTTTTCTCCATGAGCGTCACACAAAACTGTACATGAATGTGATCTAATCTGTTTATAATTTTACTGAATACATATTATTTAAGGATCAAACTATTGTTACTCCAGCATCTATTTCTTTTGTTAAGTTCCTTTTTTTACCCTCAACATCACACCTCCACCAATAAAACAGTTAACATACTTTTTTGACTTCTAGAGTAAAAAGAAGGAAGAAGCAGCATTTGTTAATCAAGTTTTATTTATTCTCTCTGGGAAAACCAAAACTAAAGTTGGAGAAGCAGCATAAGCAATTTTAAACTTATGCAAATCATGTGCTGAAGGCATATATTAGCTGGTGGTCATACAACTGCCATCAGGTTGATGTTTAAATCAAAACCTAATGTCTGCACATGCTTTCATGTTTTATTTTCTAAGGATAACGAAAAACAATATAGTTTTATAATCAAATACAACGTGCTTGTATATTAATGTTCATTAATTAGTATATATGAAATTGGGGACACAGCAAAACATAACCATCATTTTTGAGATAGACAGGTAGGATATCAGTTTAAATTATTAAAATATCATTTGCAGAGTTCCCAATTCCCTCATTCAGTTGTAGATATATCAACATCAGAAACCTGCAAAAATGCTATTTTATCAAAAAAATTGTCCCTGTGATTCAAATGAAACTTATATATATAATTAACGGCACACTCATTTGGTGACATTTGAGTGAAAGCACTCTCATCAGTGTGGAATTAAAGTGGAATGAACACTTTAAAATGCCAGTTTTATGTTTTTCTCATGACCCTAAAATGACTCAATGAAACCTATTGGGTTACAAGGTTATAACGTATTAGGATGTATCATATCATAGCATGGAGGAAATAGACGGGAAGGAAGAAGCCTCAGTTTCCAACTCAAGACTCTACGAACTTCATATTGCCATTTAGAAGTCCCATGTTGTTAAGAATATTAGAGAAACTAGTCTTTATAAATCTTCTGAGAAACATGTCAGTTCGCCGAGCTGGATAACGTCAGCTTGTGACCTGAGTGGGGGCAATAAGGTGGTTGAACAAGGCTATGGCTAGCTAAGCTGGTCTGGAGCCTGCAACTTGCTGGCTTGCCCACTCCAAGTTAGGAGTTGAGCCATGGGATCTTTGCGAAGGCTTGGATTTCCTGGTTACTAGATATGAGGGCACAGCGTGAGGCTGGTTTCACAGAGCAGCGACAACCTCCGGCTCTTGACAGTGGAGGGATAACAGGCTGCTGCACCTTCAGTCCTAATCAAGCTTGGTGAGCCTTGCTCTTGAACTATCACCTTTTTTTTCTTACCCCAACTTAAGGGGTTCCATCAATAGACTAGAAGAGTATTGATCAAGGTATACTGTAATTTATAAACTTATTTCAAAAGATTGTCTGCAGCATATACAAAGGAGAGCATGCATGAATTTCAATCAATTATGAGAGGTGGGGATCACAACTGAAGGTTAATAAGTTGTTGTGTTCTTGAGACCATCTTCAAAGCCATGGGGAATTTGAAGGTTGTTCGGACAACTTCTCTTCTAACATGTTATAGGATGTTGAAATAGTCACGTTTTCCATGTTTGAATCATTAAATAAACATATTAGAATATAATAGTTGTTTCAAGGAAAATAACTAGACTCACTGAAATAAAAAACACATTTTATTGACAAATAATTATATACTCTCTTAAATCTGTCTAAATATTAATTATTGACGAAATATTTTACAAATTCTACTATTTTATTTAATTACGGATACATCAGTTAGTAATGTATTAATGGTTTAATTTCTTGATGAATTTAAGATCGCCGGTAAGTTTCTTGAAAAAATCTATCCAAAATTTAGGAATTTCCTCTTCCAATTTCACTTCTAATGAATCGATGTTTTACTCTCTTGTGTTCCTCTCTTCCAATTTCAGGATTGATGATGATATTATTTATCAAACCTTTATGTTAAATTAGCATAATTCTATTTTTAACATTCATTAATATTTGACTGTGTTTTTCATTTGTGCTGAGTTATTTAATTTAATGCATTATTAAAATAAATTTAATTTTGAAATAAATAATATTATAGAATTCCTTTTATTTTACCATACAAAATAAGATATGCAGGGGAAATTTCAAATACAAGTTATTTGTGTTCATGAGATGCCAAATATTATATGGACATACAATATAATAGGATTCAGTTATTATAGTATGTAAAAGCAGTTGAGAGAGTGAAATACCAATATTAGATGCATACAGTCATCTAAATTTGGCTGGAAATTTAAAATTTGATACAAGTTTAATAATTCTCCAAAATACATGACCAGCTAAAGATTTAAGGAGGCCTACAAAATACAGGTCATGATAAAATAAGGCTAGAAGTCCTTTCAAATTAAAGAGTTATCTAAATTAAGAACTAGTAGAAGTTCTAAGAACTCGGAGCTGGGTCTTCTTCAATCTCCAACGCTTGCTCCAAAGGCACATTATCATCAGCTTCTGCTCACATCCAAGGATTTGGATGATCATCGCAAGGGGAAAGTCACACACATACAAAACACACGATTGCAAGGGTAAGCTAGGTATAAAAAGCATGTTATCAATCAAGTATTTCAAGCATGTAAGGACCATAACACCATACAGACTATGATCAAATGCATTTTGTTGATACCAATGACCAACCACGTGATTTGACCATCCGGACTAGTATGAAATGTCGAGTTCCAGGGATTTGTGCACTTATGGTGGCCTCTACTGCTTTGCAAAGTCATTGCCAACGAGTTTCACCCTTACCACACACAAGTGTAAGTCCATCCAAACTCATCTTGGCTCATAAATGGAAACACCCAAGACTAGGACCTTCTGCTATTCTCACCACATGACTCATCACTCTTTAATTGAGCATGGATGGTCATTAGAATGTCAGGATAAACCCCATAAGGACACTCCGGCCATTCATACGGTCAATCACAACAAACTACAGGGCACCACCATGCAACCTTCCTTGAGGATCATGAAATTACGTCCAGTAACCATACTTGTTACACTTACACCAACCATCACTTTGTTACACTTACATAATTCACATACTTTGTACATATGTGCTTTCAAACTATAATTCACAACGCAATACATCATACCTTTAATCATGTTGCACAATCATTCCTTTATTTATGTCATAAAAATAACTCATACATACTCAGACATTACATATTTTCACAGAAACATCACTTATTAACACAAATTTCTTTATAATCTTTAATTACCAATATTTAACTTATTCAAATAGCTTGGAGACCCTAACCAATGGCTCCCGAAGGGTTAAAAACCCCCCAGAACAACCTAAAGAACGTCCAAAACGGACATCCGAACCCCACACACTATCAAAAACAAAAACAACAGCAGAAAAGGACGCCCAACCCCCTTCAAAGGCGCCCGGGCGCCATAATTAAGGTGAAACAGCGCGTTGAAGGGCGCCCAGCCCCCCTCAGGGGTGCCCAGGCGTGGATTCTGTAGATTTTGCAGAACTCACCCACTCTCATTTCGTTTTAGGCCTTTTGGTGGATTTCTACCACTCCTAACTTGATCTATATGATGAATCAAACTTGCCTAACTGGTTCTACACATTCCTAATCCCATTCTTTAGTGTTTGTGCATCAATTCCTACTTCAAAATCTTAGTTTTCAACAATCTAAAGACTCAAATCTAGACGTATTAGGATGTATCATATCATAGCATGGAGGAAATAGACGGGAAGGAAGAAGCCTCAGTTTCCAACTCAAGACTCTACGAACTTCATATTGCCATTTNGAAGTCCCATGTTGTTAAGAATATTAGAGAGACTAGTCTTTATAAATCTTCTGAGAAACATGTCAGTTCGCCGAGCTGGGTAACGTCAGCTTGTAACCCGAGTGGGGGTAACAAGGTGATTGAACAAGGCTATGGCCAGCTAAGCTGGTCTGGAGGCTGCAACTTGCTGGCCTGCCCACTCCAAGTTAGGAGTTGAGCCATGGGACCTTTGCGAAGGCATGGATTTCCTGGTTCCTAGATAGGAGGGCACAGCGTGAGGCTGGTTTCACAGAACAGCGACCACCTCCAGCTCTTTACAGTGGAGGGATAACAGGCTGCTGCACCTCCATTCCTAATCAAGCTTGGTGAGCTCTTGCTCTTGAACTATCACCTTTTTTTTTTTTTCTGTTTTAATGCATCGCCTCCCATAACTGACGAATATATTATTAGTATCAGGAGATTTCTTATGGGAGACATTGCAGTAACATTAATGAGGTTATGTTTTGTTTCAAATCTTGATTCGTTAGAACTTCATCAATTTGTTCTCTTAATTTGTAGAAAAATGGAGACCTCTTCTTTACCCTCAATTAACACTAATAGACTACAAGAGTTGCAACATCTGCATGAATGTGTTGAATATTTCACTCATTTTCCCTTAGTCCAAAACCTCTTCCCCATGAACATCAATACTCTTCCGCATGTGGTTTTGGAATTCAAGAGTCCCAAAGATGTACAAATTATTAATTTATGAATTAACATTAATTAAGTATAATAATTGTAGATTGTTTATTTAAAGGTTTATGATTATATTGATCAAGGTATATTGTAATTTATAAACTCATTTCAAAAGATTGTCTGCAGCATATACAAAGGAGAGCATGCATGAATTTCAATCAATTATGAGAGGTGGGGATCACAACGGTCAATAAGTTCTTGTGTTCTTGAGACCATCTTCAAAGCCATGGGGAATTTGAAGGTTGTTCAGACAACTTCTCTTCTGACATGTTATAGGATGTTGAAATAATCACATTTTCCATGTTTGAATCATTAAATATACATATTAGAATATAATAGTTGTTTCATCGACAAATAATTACTGACAGTCTCAATAAATATTAATTACCGACAAAATATCTTACAAACTCTATTATTTCGTTTAATGACTGATGCATCTGTTAGTAATGTTTAATGATTTAATTTCTTGATGAATTTAAGATCGTCAGATAAGTTCTTTGAAGAAATCTACTCAAAATTTAAGAATTTCCTCCTCAAAATTCACTTCTAACGAAATCGAGGTTTTACTCTCTTGTGTTTCCCTCTCCCAATTTCAATGGATTGATGATGATATTATTTATCAAACCTTTATGTTAAATTAGCATAATTCTATTTTTAACATTTTTTAATATTTGACTGTTTTTTTATTTGTGCTGAGTTATTTAATTTAATGCATTATAAAAATAAATTTAATTTTGGAATAAATAATATTATAGAATTCCTTTTATTTTTTACCATACAAAATAAGATATGCATAAGGGTAATTTCAAATACATCATTTAGAAGTTATTTGTGCTCATACAGTAAAAGCTATTTAATATTTAAACTTATTAGCATTTCTAATTTTGTTGATGGCTTAAATTACACTTATGTTTGGTTTTGTTTAAGAAGATAAAAATGTTTTAAGCAGATAGAAATACATTTGGTGTTGTATGATCGAGGGGACTCATATAAAATCAGTTTTTTCAATTTGAAATTGTCCAACCATATTTTGACACGTATACAGTGTTAAAATTGTGTCAAAAATTGATGTTAAAATATCATTTTCCTTGTTTTTCAGATCTATATTTTAGCAGAATGGCTTTCGCTTACACAATAAATGTTCACTAAATGAGGTGTTCCGAAAGGCCTCATCTTCCATAAAGAATCACAGTGAAAGATATAATCAAAATTGAACATTTTCTGATGAGTGTATTAATCAAAGTGGAATGAACACTTTAAAATGCCACTTTTATGTTTTTCTCATCAACTTAAAATGACTCAATGAAACCTTTTGGGTTACAAGGTTATAATGTATTACGATGTATCATATCATACCATTGAGAAAATAGACCGAAAGGAACAAGCCTCAGTTTCCAACTCAAGACTCTACGTACTTCATATTGCCATCTGGAAGTCCCACATTGTTCAGAATATTATACAAATTAGTCTTTATAAATCTTCTGACAAGCATGTCAGTTTGCCGAGCTGGGTAACGTCAGCTTGTGACCTTAGTGGGGGCGTCAAGGTGATTGAATAAGGCTATGGCTTGCTAAGCTGGTCTGGAGGTTGCATGTTGCTGGCTTGCCCACTCCAAGTTAGGAGTTGGTCCATGGGACCTTTGCGAAGGCATGGGTTTCCTGGTTCCTAGACTGGAGGGAACAGCGTGAGGCTGGTTTCACAGAGCAGCGACCACCTCCGGCTCTTGACAGTGGAGGGATAACAGGCTGCTGCACCTCCATTCCTAATCGAGCTTGGTGAGCCTTGCTCTTGAACAATCACTTTTTTTATTAATCTCTCTGTTTTAATGCAAACTGAGTGCCAAGATATGGATCGAGTTTCAATACCGGGCAACATAATTCTAATCTATACATATACATTTTTGCTCTGACAAAACATTGCTTTATATTATAACACAAGATGGAACTAACAGCATAGAAAATGGTGCATATTTGGGAACACTGCATAATCATCGCCACCAACATATTAGTATCAGAACATGAAGATTCCTCCTGTCCTTAATCTGACCTGTTCTAGGCAGACAATCATAACACTCAAAAGTCAATTATGTTACTAAATAACTCCTCTCATGCTCCAGACAAAAGCTCCCATTACAAATGCATCCATCACACACCGTCAACTATTATATTCTCAATATGTGCCATTTTGCAATCTGCCATGTGATTCCCAACTTATAAATAAAAAACTTGTGGGATGAGTTGGATGCTTGGAAAGCGTTTGAAGTGATGATGCTGATATCCCAATCAATATGATAGAATTGCATACTCATTAGGTGACATTTGGGGAAAAAAAATGATTCCTTGTCTCCCATAATGTATAACTTCACTTCCTATATATAAATCAAAAGCCAACCACGAGAAATCGGGCTTCCAATAACTCTCTGCAAATTACTTTCTAAAGTATCTGTTTCTCAAGAGGAAAAAATGGTACCTATTGAAAAGAAAACACAAAGTTCTCTGCATCATCGCAGTACCAGTTTTCCCTCAGCAGCTCACCCTCTTGTATCACAATTTGAGGAGCATTTACAAAAATTGAGGGGTTCTGAGTCCACTTCACCATCATCATCGTCTTCAGTGAGCCACAAACTCAGTGAAATGCAGGATTTGCATGACTGCATTGACCAGTTGCTTCAATTGCCATTGGAACAGCAAGCTTTAGTGCGACAATGCGATGGCAAGTGGGTTGATGACTTACTGGAGGGGTCTCTCAGGCTCTTGGATATCTGTACTACTGCTAAAGATTTCCTTCTGAAATCAAAGGAAATTCAAAAGACCCTGAAAAGTTTGAAGCACAAAAACAACAACACTTCAAGTACGCTTAGCTTCTTAGATGAAGCGGAAACAATTACGCTGAGCTCACTGGAACATTTGTTAATGTTTATCTCTGGCCAAAAAGGACACTCAAAACCCAGCAGATGGTCAGCAATATCCAATTTGATGAAGCCTAAAAGAGAAGTTTGTGACTCTCAAGAATCAAACACAAATGAATTTCAAAAGGTGGATGCAGCCTTGCAGTCTCTCCTCAGTCACAAGCTTTCATCTATTGAGAATTTTCGCAGTGATATGGAAAATTTGGAGCTATGCATATATGATCTCGAAATAGGCGTTGATCACCTCTCAAGAAAATTAATCAGAAACAGAGTTTCCCTTCTCAACATCTTCAACCACTAATCCTAGTATCTACTTGATTTTTGTGCACTCAATTTTCCCCCACGAGTGTCACAATTGTACATGAATGTGATTACATTTGTTTATAATGTATTAAATACATATCGATTGAGGATCAAACTAATGTTACTTCAACATCTACATCTTTTTAATGAAAGTAAAGAATCATAGAACGGTAAACACTTTTTTTACTTCTATAGTCACAGAAGTAGAAAAGCAACTACTCAGTAACATTTTTCTTTTATTTAGTTCACTTATAGATGTTATAGTCTATTGCTTATTATACATTTATGCACATGTAACAGCAACCGATGGCCAGCGTGACCTAAGCCTGTCCTTTAGCCATCGAACAAGTCTACACATNCACACGAGGGGTGACAGTGAAATACATTTTTTAAAACACTAATTTTCAAAGCAGTCGTTGCAAACCGTGTGTTGGATGATAGCATATTAATTAGGTGTCAGGAGATTCCCTGTGGGAGACATTGCATTAACATTAATAAGGTTATGTTTGGATTCCAATCTTGATTTGTTAGCATTCATTAATGTGAGACTCCTTGCATCTTCAGTAAATGTCCATTATACATGTTGAGCACATGGCACTGGATGAAAGTTGAATCTCAACTCAATTTGTTCTCTTACTTTACAGACCTCATGTTCCTAACCATTAGACAGTTTTGTATTAAATCAATGAGATGCAACAGAAACACAGGCTCAGGTTCCACTTCACCTCTCTCCCTTCTTCCATTTTTCATGGATTTATGACCGATTAGATAATAATGAGTCAGATTAACTCATTTTTTTTACTTTTACTTTTTTATGGTAAAATTTATTTATTTATAGCTGAGTAAATATTTTGTCAATTATATATAGAAAAGAAAAATTAATGTTACCAAGGAAAATGAAACTCGACTTATTCCCAACCCAAAAATATTGATCATATCTTACATTACATTGTAATTTATTTATTATATATAAGCATCATATGAAAAAATTATGGTAGAAAAATAAGAAACAAAAAATCTTATTCAATCTTATTCAATCTTGGATCTTATTATTCATCTTCTTCATTTATAAACTCTATCTAAGTAAGTTGAACTGAGTTGAATTCACTTATTAAATTATCAATCCGTAATAAATAGAGTCAGATAAAATACTATGCTGTTTTGACATATGTTTGATATTAATATTTTTGAATTAGTTTCTATTTAATATCTTATTTTGTGTAGATCAATGATTATAAAATAAATTAAACAAAGTTAGTTGGATTTATTGAGTTTTAAATATATTGTTCTTATTTGCGATCATATATATATATGCTTATCTTATTTTAAATAACTTTATATATATATATATATATATATATATATATATATATATATATTATAGTGATTATACATCATGATAGATTGCCGTATTTAAAAACAACTAAAACAAGAACACCAAAATAATATTACAAAATATAATAAAAATAAATAATTCAATTAAGATGCTATTGACTTTCACAATCTTCAATATCCTTATTTGATGGTTGAATTTCACATTATTTTCCATGGGCATTTTATTGTTGTCAACTATACTATATGGCTAGACGGCTATAGAAATAGGACTGAGCGAAAAAAACCACTAAGAGGGAATGATCAGCCACATAGGTCTAAACCTAGAGAATCCAGATAAGAAGCGTGAGGATCGTCCGGTCGAACATGATTAGTAGGTAATGTTCGATGATTGGACATGAGAGTTTCACTAAAAACTATAAATAAAAGTTAAATGTAAAAAGGTTAATGATCACGTTTAGTGAGAATTTAAAACTTTATCGTAATCCCAAATTAGATTATTACCAACTTAAGCATTAAAATGATTTGACATATACACTTGAACAGTTTGAAGTGCAAACAATGAAGAATTTTGACTAAGAACATTCAAAATTACCTAAGTTAAGTTGGAGTAAAAGTGTGAAGGTATATTTTATGAAAATATTCAACTATACACCCGAAACACTAATTATTCTTCTTTTAAATCTTACTTGTAGGAATTTGTTCCAATATTAATGTAAAATTCTCAACATCATATATTTATGTAATGCCAAAAAATTTAGATGTAGTAATATATTGCATATTATTTTGGGATTAAAAATATAAAAAAGAAATAATTTCTTTTGTGTTTAATTAAATAACGTGTCTTTGATTTCAACCATAAACTTATTGTTACATGTGTTAATTACATCTTAATCACAATATTCTGCTTACTTTTTTATACATATTCGACCAACATTAATATAATTGAATTTCATATAAAATATCATTATAAACTTTGATATTTTGACTGATATCTTAAAGTTTATTCGTCATTTTTCATTACATAAAAATTTATTAAAAATAAAAGATAAAATAAAATAATACATGTAGTGTATGGGGTCCGGTTAGACCGATCGGAAAGACCGGAGGAAGTAAAACCCATTTGCAAGGTGACCGGTCGGTTGGACTTAAGGTCAGAGGGATGATGGTGCAGAGAAGCATTGATGGGAAACCATTGATCAGGTAGAGACACTTTTTCTGAACTATATTCACTCAACTTCCCGATTTTCTATCTAACTTGAACGTCAGAGTGTTCTCTTTGCAGGACCCTGGTCAACATCTGAGGCAACATCTGAGGGAACGTACAAAACGATCGAGTCGGACGGTCAGAAGCAAGGGTAAGAATTAAATACATTGGTTTCGAACTCCACATACAAAAACAATACAAATCATAAAGAACCAAATCAAATCTATGATAAAAATTATACTTCACGAAACATCAACAAAATTTACATATTATAAAAAAAATCTAAATAAATACATGAGATAAAACATTAAACTATTTATATTGTTCTCCTTTAATCAAGATCGACTTCCTCGCACGACCATCGCGTTTTATTCACCGCTCCAACACAATTGACTGTACTCCTACCCAGCTAATTGTGCTCCAACCTGGTCGGTTGTACTCTAACCTTGCCGACCGCACTCTAACGCAACAGACCATGCTTCAACCCAACTGCCTCATACCCTATGCTTTTTAGCCCATTTCTGATACTTTTTTCCATGAATTACTTGTCGATACTTTTACTAATGTTCCACTCATTCCATGTGAAAAACTAACCAGAACAGCCAACTATATAGCTCCTAGGTTGTTGTTGTCCACCTATAGCTTCAAGGTCAAGGTCATGTCGACCACTTACCAAACAAGTCAAAGACATTTTCCACCATGATCAAGCTCAATGGGTGCAAATTAATGCCTCATTGGATAGCGTTCTTTAGTCCTCTATTGGTGCCAAATTGCAGCCCAATTTAAAATTATCGAGTTGAATGTTTTATGATGGCGTACCACAACTTTCATTATCATTCAATTAGCTTGAAGTCGTCTCTAAATTTCAAGCTCCATGACTTCAGTAATATCATTAATGTTAAGTGAAGTCGTGTTTGATTCAAATAATTTCATCACTTACACATAAATTGTCGATACACGAATTTATCTTCATTGATAAAAAATTGTGTTACTACACCACAACTTCTTGCACAACATTTCTATCTTAGTATTTTTTTTTTTTTTTAAAATATCTCTTTACATAATTTTTACAACTAATTGCACCATTTTTATAAAACCTTGAGAATGGAGGAGGTAAAGGGGTATTTAGAGAATATTAAGTTATTTTCTATATGCTAATAAAATGTGTTATTTTACCTTTATCACACTTAAGTGGTGTAAGAAGAAATGATGAAGGTGCACAAACAATTTTCCATTCTTTGGATCCGGTGGTTCCGAATTGGAGATCCATAAAGAAGTACATTAAAAGATATAATCAAAATTGAACTTTTTCTTACGAGGGTATTGATCAAAGAGGAATCAACACTTTAAAATGTCACTTTTATGTTTTTCTCATCACCTTAAAATGACTCAACGAATCCTTATCGATTACAAGGTTATAATGTATTACGATGCATCCATCAGTTTCCAACTCAAGACTCTACGTACTTGATATTGTCATTTGGAAGTCCACCTCGTTCAGAATATTAGAAAAAATAGTCTTTATAAATCTTCTGACGAACATGCCAGTCCGCTGAGTTGAGTAACGTCAGCTTGTAACCTAAGTGGGGGCAACAAGGTGATTGAACAAGGCTATGGCTTGCTAAGCTACTCTGTAGGTTGCAACCTGCTGGCTTGCCCACTCCAAGCTGAGAGCTGAGCCATGGGACCTTTGCGAAGGCATAGGTTTCCTGGTTCCTAGACAGGAGGGCACAGCGTGAGGCTGGTTTCACAGAACAGCGACAACCTCCGGCTCTTGGCAGTGGAGGGATAACAGGCTGCTGTACCTCCAGTCCCAATCAAGCTTGGTGAGCCTTGCTCTTGAACAATCATTCTTTTTATGAATTATTTAAATCTCTGTTTACATTTTTACTCTGGCAAAACATTATATTATGACATAACCCCACAAGATGGAACTAACACCATACAAAATGGTGCATATTTTGGAACACTGCATAAGCATCGCCACCAACATATTAGTATCAGAACATGAAGATTCTTCCTCCTGTCCTTAATCTGACCTGTTCTAGGCAGACAATCATAACATTCAAAAGTCAATTATGTTACTAAATAACTCCTCTCATGCTCCAGACAAAAACTCCCATTACAAATGCATGCATCACACACCATCTACTATATTATATTCTCAATATGTGCCATTTTGCAATCTGCCATGTGATTCCCACCTTATAAATAAAAAAAAACTTGTGGGATGAGTGATGATGCTGATATCCCAATCAATATGATAGAATTGCATACTCTTTAGGTGACATTTGAGGGAAAAAAATGATTCCTTGTCTCCCATAATGTATAACTTCACTTCCTATATATAAATCAAAAGCCAACCACGAGAAATCGGGCTTCCAATAACTCTGCAAATTACTTTCTAAAGGATCTGTATCTCAAGAGGAAAAAATGGTAGCTATTGAAAAGAAAACACAAACTTCTCTGCATCATCGAAGTAACAGTTTTCCCTCAGCAGCTCACCCTTTTTTATCGCAATTTGAGGAGCATTTACAAAAATTGAGGGGTTCTGAGTCCACTTCATCATCATCATCGTCTTCAGTGAGCCACAAATTCAGTGAAATCCAGGATTTGCATGACTGCATTGACAAGTTGCTTCAATTGCCATTGGAACAGCAAGCTTTAGTGCGACAATGCGATGACAAGTGGGTTGATGACTTACTGGAGGGGTCTCTTAGGCTCTTGGATATCTGTACTACTGCTAAAGATTTCCTTCTGAAATCAAAGGAAAGCTTGAGTGACTTAAAGTCATTCATCCGCCGAAAGAAAGGCAGTGAAAATGGATTCGCAGTTGAATGTGTGACATACTTGGTTATGAGGAAGAAGACGAAGAAGCAAATTCAAAAGACCCTGAAAAGTTTGAAGCACAAAAACAACAACACTTCAAGTACGCTTAGCTTCTTAGATGAAGCGGAAACAATCACGCTGAGCTCACTGGAACATTTGTTAATGTTTATCTCTGGCCAAAAAGGACACTCGAAACCCAGCAGATGGTCAGCAATATCCAATTTGATGAAGCCTAAAAGAGAAGTTTGTGACTCTCAAGAATCAAATACAAATGAATTTCAAAAGGTGGATGCAGCCTTGCAGTCTCTCGTCAGTCACAAGCTTTCATCTATTGAGAATTTTCATAGTGATATGGAAAATTTGGAGCTGTGCATTCATGATCTCGAAATAGGTGTTGATCACCTCTCAAGAAAATTAATCAGAAACAGAGTTTCCCTTCTCAACATCTTCAACCACTAATCATAGTATCTACTTGATTTTTGTGCACTCAATTTTCCCCCATGAGTGTCACAATTGTACATGAATGTGATCACATTTGTTTATAATTTATTAAATACATATCGATTGAGGATCATACTATTGTTACTTCAACATCTACATCTTTTGAATGAAAGTAAAGAATCATAGAACAGTAAACACTTTTTTTACTTCTATAGTCACAGAAGTAGAAAAGCAACTGCTCAGTAACATTTTTCTTCTATTCAATTCACTTATAGATGTTATAGTCTATTGCTTATTATACATTTATGCACATGTAACAGCAACCGATGGCCAGCGTGACCTAAGCCTGTCCTTTAGCCATCGAACAAGTCTACACATNCACACGAGGGGTGACAGTGAAATACATTTTTTAAAAATCTAATTTTCAAAGCAGTTGTTGCAAACCGTGTGTTGCATGATAGCATATTAATTAGGTGTCAGGAGATTCCTTGTGGGAGACATTGCACTAACATTAATAAGGTTATGTTTGGATTCAAATCTTGATTAGTTAGCACTCATTAATGTGAGACTCCTTGCAACTTCAGTAAATGTCTATTATATATGTTGAGCACATGGCAGTGGAAGGAAGTTGAATCTCAACTCAATTTGTTCTCCTACTTTACAGACCTCATGTTCCTAACCATTAGACAAATTTGTATTAAATCAATGAGATGTAACAGAAACACAGGCTCCACTTCACCTCTATCCCTTCTTTTCTCTCACACAATGTTAGCTTTATTTTAATAAACGGAACTAGAGTTATGCAGTTCTTGTTTCTGCATGAGAGACATGCTCAGCAGTACTCCAGCCATTGTTTAAGACATCAAGTAGTCCACACGTGCAGATCAATTTACATCATTGAATGCAAGTTTTTTATGGTAAATGGTCCTATATGAAAAACTTCAATCATCGAAGTGAGAGAGAAAAATTGAGCAAAGTGTTAGTTGGAGAGTTTCCATGTGGGGGACACTTTCCTAGCAATTATGTGATCATGTTTAGATCCAAATCTTGATTTGTTAGCACTTATTGATATTAGTTTAAGGTGAGATTCCTTGTGTCCTCAACACCCTGTTATATATATATTGAGAAGATGGCATTAGCAAGAAGGTAGATCAAAAAACTGAATTCTATTCTCAACATCTAGGCTTCTCTTCCCCTGAGGAAAAAATGGCAACCTCACAGTTGAACTCAAAATCCCATTTCCATGCTCGTTCAAACAGCTTACCCTCTAGACCACACCCACTTATCCTGCAATGCAATGAGCACTTGGACAGGTTAAAGGCTTCCCATGAAACCTCCTCTTCCTCTTCAACCCTTAGCCACAAGCTAGGAGGGTTGCAAGATCTACATGAATGTGTAGAAAATTTGTTCCAGCTTCCCCTCACTCAAGAAGCACTTCACCGTGAGAGTCAAGAAAACTGGGTGGATGAGCTTCTGAATGGATCCTTAAGGCTCTTAGATGTGTGTACAACCGCCAAAGACTCTCTACTGCACACAAAAGAGTGCATGAGAGAACTTCAATCGATTATGAGAAGGAGAAAGGGGGGTGAAGTAGAGCTCAGATCAGAGATCAAGAAGTTCTTGACTTCAAGAAAGGTGGTCAAAAAGGCCATCTCAAAAGCCTTGGCGAATTTGAAGGGTACCCCAAGAAAATGCAGCATGTCACCTGCAAACAAAGATAACCAAACAGTAGCTTTGGTTAATTTAATGGAGAACGTGGAAGTGGTCACTCTATCAGCATTTCAGACACTACTTCATTTGATCTCAGGGAGTGCACAATCAAAGTCAAGCAGCTGGATTTTGGTTTCCAAGCTAATGCAGACGAAGAAAGTGGGGTGCTCAAAGTTGGCAGATGAATGTGAATTTGCTCAACTTGATGAAGCATTGCAGTCCTGCATGTTTTCTCATACAAGTAAATCTGATAACATGAGTAGACTGCAAAACCAGTTGGAGAAAGTAGAGTCGCTTGTTCAAGATCTTGAAGAAGGTTTTGAATTTCTGTTTAGGCGTTTGATAAAGACCAGAGTTTCCCTTCTTAACATCCTCAATCACTAGTTAAGATCATTGGAGTATCCAAATTTTGTAATGTATATATACAGAGAGATAAATTGAAACATTTTACTCAGAATTTTTGTTGCAATGTTATTATTGAGCAATGATCATTTTGACAGCCATGTTATTTCATTACAACACGTCCATTCAAGGAATTGAACACTTAAATGTAAATATTAAGTAATGGTTGGTTCATTAAAGTTCCATATCGATCGATTAATACGAGGAACAAAGTTGTTTTTGGATTTTCACCACAACTCAATTGGTATTTTAGATGTATGTGAAGAATGACAAAAATAACATTAAGATAAATGTACCAAATCGTATATCGTATAGTAATAGAGTGCATAGTATTGATATCGTTTTCCAAAATACTAGTTTTTGTTTAATTAAACCATGATTATTTATTAACTAAGGTGAACAACGTTGAAATTATGAAAATAATTAATTTTTGATAAAATAAATCTAAAATTCTAGAAGATAGTTTAAAAACATGATTGTTAAATTATGACGCATTCTATTTAATGATTTTCACACTCATACGATAAAATAGAAGTGTGGAATGAATTGGACCGAACTTCATATATTCTTTAACCTAATACGATGGGATCTTTCCTTATCTACAAAAATATTTCATAAATAAAATTAAGCACTTTATCATTTCAAAATTATTTAATAAAACTACTAATAAAGGATAAAATACAAATATTAAAAATAATGGTAATGAAAATGTATCACATGTGAATATTTACAAATAATAATGAATACATAGGCTTATCTACTATCAATAGATAACGAATAATTTAATATTCTCATGTAAACAAATAAAAATATTAAAAATAATTTAATATTCTCTTGTAAACAAATAAAAATATTAAAAATAATTTAATTTACATTATATTTTATATTATTTATAACTTCATTTAGATTTTCTTTTTAAATTTATAATTTTTTTAGATATTCATTGATATTCATAAATAATTATGGATATCCAGCACATGGATAACATGTCAAAAAAAAATTGTTATAGATCAAATAACAAATAGATATTATTCATGGCTGATAGTTTTTATCAATAATGTTGTGATTTTTTCAAAAGAAATTTACATTTTTGTTAAACGAAGAAAATTTGCATGAGAAATCTTACTTAAATGAGAAACAGAACCATATTTGTATTCAAATTCATTTTATAATAAAAACATGTCATATAACACGCAACATGAAATACAATCAGGAAAGTTATAATGTAAGAATTTCTATTATTACCTCAAAATACAACTTTGTAAAGTCCAAAAACCATCATATAATATTCCATTCTTCCATCAAAACTATCTAAAAAACTTAAAAATTATTGATTTTTGACAAATATAACTTTGAATATCTATTTCTTGATGATGTTTCTAGAAGGAACTTGGAAGAATGGTTGGAGAGCAGCCAAGAAAAATCTCCTAAAACCAACATCGTCCACATACTCAACAATAATAATTGCATTTGCAACTTCTTTCCTTGATTTTTTCTGCATCCAGTTACCATTTATGCTGTTATATTCTTAAACTAAACTGGATTAATATATATAAACTAAGGTCAATTTACAACCTAAACTTAATATTCTCATCAAAATCAAAACAAGTCATGGAAAAATAGTACCATTTGATAGTATTTTGAAACTATTATATACACTGTTGGAAGTCCCACATCGACTAAAGATAAGGCCAATTTATAATATATAAGTGGGGTGCAGACCTCACCTTACAAGCCGGAGGGTTGAGTTAGGCCTAAAACTCTCTTCTAACATACACATTAAGGTTGAATGCATTAAGGTATTAGATAATTGTATATCCGAGTTAAGAAAAAGCATGAGAATGTGAAAAAGTAATGATTAGAAATTCAAGTTAATTGAGAGTCCTGTATTTGATAAAAATAAATAAAACGAAAAATATATAATTATAATATATAAATAAAAAGATTCATAAAATCTTTAATTTAAAATTTTGTGTTGAAAATTATTAGAATCATTTTATTTGTACTTGTTTACTCAAACTTAAATTCTCTGATAATTTGGAAATAAAATAGTTCAGAATTTGATTGAAGAATGAAACAGAAAATGGAGACAGGTAATGTAATTTGAATGCATTTCTTTGAACATGAAAATAATGTTATTAGCCTTCTACTAATCAGATTATGATTATGATTAGCAGCAAAATATTAGCAAACATGGCACGTGAATTTTGTCACTTTGTACCTTGTTTTCTTCTATTTACACACCCACCCTCTAATTTGCCAAACGTTAAAAACCATGTTAAATGTTAAATCTATGATAAATATTCCTCATTATATTTGTGGGACACGTGTCCGATCTATGTCAAGAGCCAAATGAAACCAAACAATTTATAAATCAAACAAACAAAATACGTTAAAAAATTAGTTGGTATTGTCTGAATTCAAAAATGGGAAAGTCTCTTCTTCCAAATTTTGTAAATTCATCATAGATGACTTTTTTATAATTGAAAATTGAAAAAAAAAAAAACTCCATTTAAAAAAAAATAGCGAAAATAAAGTTGATTATGAATAAATATTTTTTGCTTTAATCTTATATTTTATCCTAAATAATCAACTAGTAACTATTTTTTGTTTTAATAAGGTTAATTGAAATCCAATTCTCTATAGATGAGGAAGTATATTTCTCATAATATAATTAATTAATATTAAATCTACAGTAAAATAATTGTTTATGTTTAATTTTGGTTCAAAAATAAACTTTAATTGAATCATATATAAACTCGATTTATAGAATTAAATTTCCATAATAAATTAACTAATAGATAAATAAATATAAATATTATTTTACAAACCAGTTTGAATTATATTTTTTAATATGATATAAAAGTTAATTATTTTATTATTTGTTCTTTGTTATTGGTCTAAATGCAGAAAATCAAGTTGAAATTCTCCATCAATCTCTCTCAATAGTGAGTGTAATCCTTATCTGCTTTCAATGTACCCTTCAACGTGAATCGTCCATCTTCCCATTCATTATGATCCCTACGTTGGATTGTAGTATTTTGTTTCTTTTGAACCCTAAATTCAATTATTATTATTATTATTTTTTAAGTACTTCTCTTTACAATATAAATCAAATTGTTTTGTGCCCTTCATTCTTTTGTCGACATTATGTTACATTACATGACACTTACAAGAGTTTTTGGAATCGGAAATTCACTTTCAAAGTAGATTTCAATTTGAAAACTTTAATGGATTAAATTCATACCAAAAAACCATTTACCTTTTAATATCGAATATTTATTTGATTTTAAATTTTTTAACTAAAATAAACTTATTGGTGTATATGGACTATATTTATATTTTTGTCTTACTTTATTTCGTATAAAATTATTTTTCTGTATATGTTTAGGATTCAATTTATAAATAATTTCAATGATATACATAATCATAATCATTTCTCATATTTTGCTGTCCTATTGATTATAGTTATATTTTTTAAAAATTTAAGCGATTGTTAAATTATGTAATGAATTAGTTTACTTATTTGTTATCAAATTAAACACAAAATTCAAAGTTAAATAGAAAAGGTAATAAAAATAATATTTAATCTCCTAAACTTTTCTTTATGAACTTTAATTGACACCTAGATTTTTAATTTTATTCCAGTTAATCCTTAAAAAATATTGATTTTTACAAAAAACTTTTTTAACAAAAAAATAATAAATAGTTGACATTTAGTGTAAATAATTTACCTCAAATATATTAGAGAAATTTATGGTAATATATGGTAAGATTTATTGATCGATTGGAATAAAACTAAAATTTAAAGTGTGGACTGTACATGATATAATCCAAGGATCAATTAAGAAGAAAAAAAGAGTCAAGGTGATTATTTACTAAATAAAATAAAATTTAGAAGGTTAAATACCCTCCCTAAGAAATTAAAATAAATAAATAAATAAAATACAATAAGTGATTCAAAGATCCGATAGGATGTTGAATACAAACCCTAATCAGACTAACCACGTTACGTAATTTTTATATTTTACTAAAATGAGATTTCTTTTTTCACCGTAAGTGAGATTTTTTATCTAAAAACCGAATTGCTAAAATGCAATATTCATTTTTTCATATCTATTCACCATTAAAAAAATAATTTAAAAAAAAAATCTCATGCACATCCAAATTGATATTAATAACGTATAGAAAATTCTGATATTAGAAATAAAATAAAGTAGAAAAAAAAATATCATGTTTGATCTTATCCTGAAAATTCATCGAGAATGACCCCTAGGAAACTTAAGACAAAAGAAATTATTCTTTCTTGTTCGTCTTAAGATATTTATGATTTCCATAGAAAAAAAAATTAAACCTAAAAATTCTCATTTGTATATTTTAGGGAATTTTTGTGGTGGAACGAACTAAGGGAGAACATGTTTTTCACACACAAAAAAAAATACAGTTTAATATACCAGCCGAAAACCTTACAAAATAAATATGCAAAACATTATATTAAATAATATTTAAAAATTTAATGATAAAATAAAAAGAAAATACAAATAATAATTGGTTGGTTACTCGGCTATTGATTGGTGCGTGGAAACATTGGGAAGGGTTCAGCTGGAGAGTGCACGAGATCCACAAACACAAAAAAATTGAGTTCGGCCCAAATGGGCCCACATTGAGAAATTGAGAACCGTGAATGCTGGTGCTGGACTCTATATCCAAAATCTGGAGGAGACTCCTATGGCCCACCTATGAATAATCTACTTGTAACTTGTACCATAAATGGGTCCCACTCAATCAACCATTAGACACCATTTTCGGGATCGAAAAAGAAAAATTTATTTAGGTCAAAGTTGTTACTAACACTGATATTATAATCACCATCTATATCAGCTAAATAATATGAAGTTTAAATAATTCATAGCTGCTAGTTCCAAATTCAAATTATGGTAATGCCATTTTAAATATGAAAATAAAATATATTTAAAATATTACTATTATGTGTGTTCAAAATCTCAAACAATATTATTATTAATGATAAGAATTTTTTTATAATAATATTGTGTATAAATATGGGTATATTAATACTCATTCCACTTATCCATAAATGGACAGAAAAAAATATAAAATTCAATTCAATTATTTTTCAATTTTAAAAAAGGTTTTCTATGGTCATATTAAACTATAACAAATATTTGAATGAAAAATGAATGTATACAATGTACAGCTGAAATTATGGAACTATTGACGTTGAAAATTTACAAATTTCATAAACTTTTGGATTTGACGATAGAATCTCTTTCTCTAAAACTGTAAAAAGAAAGAAAAAAAAAACTGAAAATGAAATTAAGGAAGTTGAATTTGAAAGGGTGATTTAGAGCTAAGTGACTTTCATCATTAAACTAAGTATAAACTTATGCAAGTTTTCAAACTAAACCTACTCTTAATCTTTTAGTAAATAACACAAGTTTAAGCTTTTATATAACCGAGTGAGAAAGTTTTAATCATCATTATCATTACATTGATAGAACATGTTTGAGCGTAAGTTAAATCATGTTGCTTGATTTAACCTGTTATATTCTTGGACGGGAAATGCCAGTTACCAATGGCGACCATGAAAGCTACCCTATCAAACTCAATCAAGTTCAACAATAATCATGTTTACGAAGATAAGTTAAATCATGCTCATAATCAACAAAAAGAAATGTTGTAACATGTCGTCAAATGACAACCGTGGAAATTAGCTTTAATTTTACATATTTCTTTCTAAATACTTTCCTCTGATTTCACGAACGGCTAGTGCCTGAAATTGACATTTGTTTGTTTCCTAATGACTTTTCCCTCTATAAGAGGAGCCTAGAAACTTGAGCTAGACATGATCTTCAGATCATAGAAGCAAACCAACGTTATTTAATCATACTTCACATGCTCTGTTATAGTTTTTGAAAACTGATTTATACCAAAGCGTGAGATTTTTCCCATCTTTCTCGTGAAAACTCAGGCTCACAAGCCAATAAAGGCAACCACAACCTTTCACACCACTTGATCGCATTCACTATCGACTTATTCACCTTCATTGCCTTTTCCAGTAATATAAATCCTCCCTCTGATCAGTTTTCTGAATTCCCATTTGCATCATAAACACAACACATGTTAGTTCAATTCTTGTTCTTCATAGTTCATACTCTAACTGTTTGCCTTAAAGTTCCTTTCCAAGTAACTGGGGGTGTTGAGTTTGTATTTCTTCATCTTCATTGGTTTTTCTTTTCATATTCCTACTGTTGTAAAGTAAGATTTTTCTTTTCTTTCCATTCACTGCTATTGTTTTAGTGTCACTTTAAGTTTCTGACAGAATCAACTGTGACTCTAGCTTTGTGCTGTACTATTATAATGTAATGTATACTTCACTTGGTTTCCTTACAGTTGCAACTTCAAAGTACAAGCTTTTGAGATTTGGAAGTTGTCTTTTTGCAAGGAATTGAACTGTCGCACATCATTACCATCTGGGGTACCTGAAATTAAGCTTTTTCTCAGTATTGAGGCAATCACAATGGTGTCTGCTTGTGTGAACTTGAAAGCCAATACCCATTTCGTAAACTCGAGAAAAGACAATATTTTTCGTCAAGATGGTGGTTTTTTAGGTGAGAGACTCAAAGGGAGCCTTAATTACAGTCCCTGGATCATTAATCAATTGGCCTTAAGTTTGAGTACCCAGGAGAGGGTGAAGAAGGCCAAACCTGGTGTTGTTTCTGCTGTTCTTACGTCAAGTACTACCAAAGAATCAGTGGTAAGTCCAATTCTGTTGTTGGATCCATTTTATACTTTCGAACTCCCAGTTTTTATGATCTTGGTCAGTATGATCTTGACCGGTGTGTTTGGAAGCACATTAAGAACTAAGAAATCACGTCTGCAACGTAGAATTGTATTATATTTTTATTGGAGATTAGGAGAAATACTTTCTATATCTGGGATGTGAAACCAAACACGCAATATTCTCATTTTGAATTTCAATATCAGGCTTTTCAAATGCCAGCGTTTCTCAGAAGAAAGGCTGACCCAAAAAATGTCGTTTCCATCATTTTGGGAGGCGGTCCTGGGATTCAACTATTTCCTCTCACCAAACGAGCTGCTACACCTGCTGTGAGTAAAACTCATCACTTTCTTGGAGTTCCACTTTCATGTTGAGATGAGATGATAAAGTATGTTTCTGCAGGTTCCTGTCGGAGGATGTTACAGGCTTATAGACATCCCAATGAGCAACTGCATCAACAGTGGCCTCAACAAAATATTTGTTCTGACCCAATTCAACTCTGCATCCCTCAACCGTCACATCTCCCGCACCTATTTTGGAAATGGAATCAACTTCGGCGATGGATGTGTGGAGGTATGTATCCAAAATAGGATGGTGATTGTTAGAGATCATAAATGACTCATAGATCATTCTCTGGTTGGTTTTTTGTGTAAGATATGTTTGTGGGGAAAAAGACATAAAATGGTAAAGTATTGATAAAATTGTATTATATTTTTATTGGAGATACAGTTTTATGTGCTGTGACTGGTAGAGAAGTATAAGCCACAAGAATGATTGTTGACCTGTCACTGTTTTTGTTCATTATAATTTAATATGACAGAACAACTCAAATACTTAATAGGTTCTGGCGGCTACTCAAACTCCAGGAGAAGCTGGAAAGAAATGGTTCCAAGGAACCGCAGATGCTGTGAGGCAATTTACATGGGTATTTGAGGTATAATCTTTCTTATATACTGCGTGCCCCTCTCATATTTTTTTTCCTCTCAAGTTGAATAGAATGGTGATAGTTTGAAAATGTTGTAGGATGCCAAAAACACAAACATTGAGAATGTATTGATCTTGGCCGGAGATCATCTATACCGAATGGATTACATGGACCTTGTGCAGGTATGCAGGTTAATTGTTCTTAACTCGTTGTTAATTGTATGCTGTGAATATTTTGTATTGTTCACAGAATTAAGGCAATTAACTCTCTTAGAAAAATTTCTTCTCTCCTTTTCTCCTACCCTTCTTATGTTCTTGCATAAAGTCTTAACAATTTTGCCTAGACATCCAGGAGTGTTTCTTCATTCTTTTTCGCAGTTCTTATACACTGGTTATCTATCTTGTCATAAATATGCAGAGTCACGTTGACAGAAATGCAGATATTACAGTATCATGTGCTGCTGTAGGTGACAGGTGCGTTTAGTCACCTTTTAATTGTGGTTCTTTTTTTTCTTTCTGAAGTGGCATGTTTCTTTGTTTTATACCTGTGCTACTGGGAGAATATATTCTCTTCCATTGGAAAGGAAGAAGTCGCTATAGAATAACTTCCTCGACACAACATTCGACCAAGTTTAATATTATTCAAGTCTCATTTCCAATCACCTTTTTTCCAGCCGTGCATCAGATTATGGATTGATCAAGGTAGATGGCAGAGGTCGCATCATCCATTTTTCAGAAAAACCCAAGGGTCCTGATCTAAAAGCAATGGTAAGTCCCTAGGCCAATGAATGTTCCACTAAAATAGGTTCCTGGTCACTATCAGACCGAACATATATATACATACATATGTATATCCAGAATGAATTGTCATACATCATTGGATAGCATCACACAGTTACTTACAAAACATATTAAGTTATATTTTACAGCATAGTAATGTGATCGTAGTATGTCTATCTCGTTTTTCATTGTAACTATGTGTTCCTGTTGGTTGTATGCAGCAAGCAGATACTTCTGTTTTCGGGTTGTTACCCCATGAGGCAAAAAAGTCACCATACATTGCATCTATGGGGGTTTATGTATTCAAGACGGATGTTTTACTCAAACTTTTGAAATGGAGATATCCTACAGCTAATGACTTCGGATCTGAAATCATTCCTGCAGCTGTGAGGGAACACAATGTCCAGGTAACAGAAACTGCACTAAAAACATTTCCTTTCAAATGTTTGGATCTATTCAGCTTGCATTTTCAAGGAACTGATCACTGTTAAATGAGGTAACAATACAAAAGTTGAATGTCTGTTATCTTCTTTCAGGCGTATTTATACAATGACTATTGGGAAGACATCGGAACAATAAAATCGTTTTACGATGCTAACTTGGCTCTTACTGAAGAGGTGAGGTCAAGATATTTACTGTTGTCAAGTTTGTATTATATTGGTATTCTAAATTAGTAGGTATAGGCACACTATCAGAGATGCATATATTAAGTTTCCCTTATTTTGCTTTCTGTGTGATACAGATCGGTGGTTGTTCTTTTAGCATAAGGTCATCATAAATAAAATCAACATATTATAACTGTTGCATCTTGGGAGTTAGGGAATAAGTGAATAACAGTCAATATTGCAAATTGTAGCATACTAATTCAGAGAACAATAAATCAACATAGTGTAGTGATGGTTAAATCAAGTAGCTGATAGAATGTAGCAAATTGTGAGTGTCCTGAAACTAATTTCTGTATTGTGCTCCTCTCTTGCAGAATCCAATGTTCAAATTTTATGACCCCAAAACACCCATTTACACATCTCCAAGATTCCTGCCACCCACAAAGATTGACAAATGCCGGGTATGATTGTGACCACAAATTGGAAAACTTTTCTAGTAGTTTCATGAGATGTGTCACTCACAATACTTAATTTTCTCCGTAGATTGTGGATGCAATAATCTCCCATGGATGTTTCCTAAGGGAATGTATCGTTCAACATTCCATAGTGGGGGAACGTTCACGTTTGGATTATGGTGTTGAGCTCCAGGTAATAACTACCACAATTTCTAAACCAAGTATTCTAATTGCTAGGCCTTTCTGTTTTGAGATTCATACCATCTAAAATTCTAAAACCACCTTTTACAGGACACTGTAATGATGGGAGCTGACTATTACCAAACTGAATCAGAAATTGCTTCTCTGCTGGCAGAGGGGAAGGTTCCCATTGGGATTGGAAGGAATGCAAAAATTAGGTAATCTCACCCTAAGATGAACAATACGTGTTGGTTTTAGAAGTTGACACTAACTACAAATGTGTCATTATAATGATAAAGACTTGGTTTAACATGTACCTATTAATCATCTGATCTTTATCACCCGTTGTCCTTGTTGAAGAAACTGCATAATTGACAAGAATGCAAAGATAGGGAAAGATGTCATCATCACAAACAAAGATGTAAGCGTGATTGTCTTATCTTCGTTTTACATTTGAGCCGATTTTGTTAGGTTATATATTGCTAGTCTTGGATAATTGTGAAGCAGAAGTCATTAGTATTATGATATGATGTTACCTATTAACATGCAAATTATTGGTCTGTAGGGAGTTCAAGAAGCAGATAGACCAGATGATGGATTTTACATTCGATCAGGAATCACAGTCATATTGGAGAAGGCAACAATAGAAGATGGAACTGTCATATAAACGGGTGGAAGTGCTTATTTGCATGGATTGATGGCAAGAAGTAGCTCGAAGAAGCACTCAAAGGAACATTTTTCGTCTTTGGGGAAAGAAATTGAGAAATCAGAGCCCCCTTTTGTTATATATGCAAAATAGAAAGATGTTTCTCCCGTTGCATGTAAAAATAGAATGAACAAACAATATGTGAAATCAGATCAAGTTGCATAAAAGTAAATAAAATGAAAAGATGGATGTGAACTGTTTTCTTCTTTCCACGTTGAGCAACAGAATAGCCCATAATTATTCTGAATTTAAACAAGTACTTGTTATAGCAGTGTGCAATAAAGAATTAAGAAACTAGCACAAGCGCTGTTGTGTAAGTCTAGAAGGTTGCATGCTTGTGAATCCTTTGAAAAATGCCAAGTATTAGTTGACACGTACAACATAGATTTTGTGGAACGATTTTTACCTGTTCAAGAAAAATGAGTAAATTGGTGTCTAGGAAAATATTAGTTACTTGTCAGAAAAACACCTTCACTACAAGCCAAAACAGCAACTTTTAGAAGTGGTTGTACATTGATTCTTAAATCAAATTATCGATGACTCAATAATTCAATAGCCAGCATAAAAAAGTTCACATGGCATGTTGATTATTCTTAGCAATTTTTGTTATTTTAAAAAAAAATGGGCACTTGCATAAAGACGATTATGATTCTTGTATGATTCATTCAGTGGCTAGCCTGCGGTGTCGTGTTCTATCTTACATTAATTTTGTTTGTGGAGACATTGTAGGGATGCAATTCGTAGATTGTACAAAAAAGACGGATGCAGATGCTATTTACTTTCAATATAGGGTATGAATGGCTTTTTGTATCATGGACCAAATTCCTGTCAGATTCTGCAAACAAATGTTCCCATCTTTTCTTTCCGATGCTTTATGTCTTTCTATCCTTTGGGAATAGGGATACTTTGTGTTTCAAACCTTTTCTTGGTCTTCCCTACACCATAGTAAATTAAATCATGCTAAAAGCCATTCTTTTCCAAACGGCTGGTCCATTCCAGGCACAAACTTTCTACTAAACCCTCCTCTTTACCCAGCAATTAAAAAGCACTTAGAAAAGGGTTTTAAGCAAGAGTTTAATTAAGATATAATCATGGTGTGAAACTTTTTATCTTATAAAAACCTTCAAAAGTACGTTATAATTTAATTCTACAATATTTAAACCTTTAATTACGAGTGTATATATTTTCTGAATAACTTATTTATGTTTCACTGATTTTAATTCTTAGAAAGTTTACTTGTATGGTGGTTAGCCGTTTCATAAAATATTTAATTAAAATTTGAGGTTACTCCTAAAAACGTTATTGAACAACCGAAAATTGTGATTCTTTATTTTCCTTTCGATAAGTTAATTACAAATCCCTTTCTTTTTGTGTATACTGAGTATAACACTAAGTAGAAATCACCACAAAATCGTTGCAAGGATAAAAAAGGCTATTTACTATTTATTTGTTTTCTTGAAACAAAGTAGACTGTGACTGAGAATTTCAATCTTAGGTATAGGAATACTTGTTTGTATTATTAGTTCTGTAGAGTGGTCCACCTCTTTCGTCCGATTCTCTAACAATCATTAATGACTGAATATTATTCAAACTAATTCTCTGTGAATCTATACTTTGAAAACATGTTAAGGGTACTTCCTCTTTCGATCTTCCTTGCCTAATTCTTCTATCATAATTCGACATGCTTTGGGACCTCGAGAATCATACATGTAATAGTAATTAACTTTTTACTTAAAAAGTAGCACAATATCATTGCATTGAGAAGCTATTATTCTTCAGAATGAAAATTTCAACCCAATACGAACTCCTTCACCACGTTATATGCTTAACTTGGTAGTAGACTTGGGTGGTAAGAAAGGATCCAATCCCTCTTGAGACATTTCTCCCATCCTGAGTTATTGCATAATAATTTTATACATACACAAAAATGCACGCTCCGATACATAACTACTTCAGATGCATGCAGCGCTTATATTGTGTTTTGACTAAGCCAAATCTCAGGTGAATATGGAAGTAAGATGAGCAACTATTCAACATTATTGTGGCTACACATGGCCCCTAGCTTTTCTAACTTCTCCAAGTCTTCGAGTACAGAAGTAAGCAGCCATAATGTCAAATCATGTGTTCTTGGACTAATCCTGAGAATCGCCCACCCACCATAAACTCCATAAGAAATTTATATCAACAATGGCCAACGATTTCAAAACCCCTTCATATTCCAAACTATCACGGGTCCCTTTTTCATAAGCTCGGATGGATTCAAACTATTCATTGCCTTTCCCATCAGAGCCATGGCAGCAATGCTCGGAAACTGTTTCTTTTGAGACTCTTCTGGCACGGCATTTGAAGACTTTTGTTCATGAAACTCCCCTAATTCATGCCTCTTTGGGGAAGACGCAGCACGATTATGACTCCATCTCCGAATCCAGGGATGTGAAAGGGTAATTTCTACAGTTTTCTTCGCTTCAGTTAAAGTGGACTTGCCATTTGTTGATACTGTTAAAGGTATATGCGGCACCATCTGTCCTTCAGCATGATATATCATTTTCGGTTCCGAACGGATTTTGTTATCTTTCATAATTTTGCCAAATATACTGCTAACTTTTTCATGCGAGAAAGGTTCTCCTATTCTTGTACTCTCAGTCCCATGAGCAGAGCCCAATGTGCACAACTTGAGTCGTTTGACCCATCTGCTGCTAGGATCTGATCCAAAAGAGCTATTGCCAGAATTTGACCTTACATGTTCATCTGCATGAGAAAGAAAGTGATCCAATTCAAGGCTGTGGGTTCGTGATGTGCTAGCCTCCCTATCAACCACAGGACCCTCCTCGGTAAGAAGGTCACAAGGCTCTTCGTTTATGTCTGGTATAGCTGTATTCATTGATTTTGATAGGTTTTTCTCTCTGGAAGAAATTGTTGCAACTTTAGACGTGAGCGAATTTTGACTATCCTTGGAGCACTACAAAATAAAAGAATTTGGCAACTCCTACCTAATTAGCCTCTCAAAGTTTAATATAGTATCACATTTTACAAAGCACGTGCTTGTTAAATTTAAAAATCAACTACAAATGCGAATGTAGACATATTTTGGTGCATGTGTGTAGTATTAAAAGTCTAGGTTTGAAGGAACAGTGCCATTCAAATTAGCTGCTTCTCGGTATGACACTGTTCAGCATTCATCATAACCAATGTGAATGCATAAATAAATGACAATTTTATTTTTCACAAAAAGCTAGTCCTTGATACGTTAGTCCTTAAACTCATCTTTTAGAGAAGTTAACATAAGAATATCTATAAATTAATTCATAAAGTTAATTTTATCTTAAAAATATATTATATTTTTTCTTCCTATTTTTCTATTCTGTAAGCATTTATGAGTAAGCTCATCAAAATATACCTAAATTTCAATCATGAAAAAAAAATGCATTAAAATCATCCAAATGCTTGAGAAAGAAAGTTATGATTGAAAATTTGATGTCATTGTATGAAGAAGATCAAAATTATAATTTAGAAACATTACCTTATTTGTTTGGAATGAAACATCACCTGAAAAAGACAACAGGAAGAAGCATCAGCTGTATAGCCAGAAAACCACCAAATTGCACACAACATCATCCTCCAAAAACTGATACTAGGAGTATAGTTAACTTAAAAAAAAAATTAATAATTAACATTATGTATTCAGTTAATCGAAATAAGAATGTCTGAAAATTAAATGAAGCATTAAGTATAGCATATGGTACATCCTTCAAGAGTGCATACATACCGAGAAGATCATTCTTATGTAAAGCACCGATGTCCATAGTATCTGTTTCAGCAGATGACTCGTTCTTCAGGCATGTTGGAAATTTAAAATCGTGGAAATTTTCCTTTCCTCCACTCTTTATGGAGCTTCCTATACCTTCCAGCTTCAGAGCATGGCCACTCGTGGGTGGAGAGAAATCAAAGATCTCATTGAAAGCGTTTCCTTTGAATTTGATAGGTGCTATTGGCTCTCTAAAGAACTTACCTCTGTCAGAGAAGGTAACATCAGTATTTTTTGACATTAGAATATGGTGAGTTGCCTGGGAAATTTTGGGACGTCCTCTAGACGATTCTTCAACTGAATCTATACTGGTGTATATCTTCATAGATTCCACATCATGAATAGAACAGGGAATTTGGTCTACCACGGAGTTTAGTCCACACAACTTTTGTAGTTTATCTGCCTCAGAGGATTCAGTCTGGCACGTCATATTTGGATTAGAAACATATTTTTCAATTTCATGTTGCTTACCACCAACAAAACATAAGCTATCGCCGCTACCAGCTGCTGAATCATGCGGTAAACGAGTGATACCACCTTGCATCCATCTTGAAAAAAAGGATCTTTGGGGATTTAAGAGGCTGCTCATTTTCTTCTCGCTGATTAAAAGAGACGAAAAGGAGTGATATTTGGAACTTTCGAATCGCCCTCTGGCTGCTAAATTGTAGCTGGATTGACAGATTTCAAACGGTTCATGCGTGAGTTGGGACATCACAGCTTTCCCTTTGCTACGTCCAGTTGGCACTGCGTCAGAAGCTGATTTTACAAAATCATCCCATAGTGATGCTGAAACAGTGAGGTTCTGCTGTTCAACATCCCACGGAGATTTCATCAGCAGAGCTGTCGGTAAAACTTCTTGAGACAACACTTGACACTCTTTTACTACGGTTTCAATGTTCAGAGGAACATGTGCAGGTATTGATGATAAGCCTGCTCGGGAAGTCCCAGCTCTGTTGAGAGAAACAGTGCCATCTCCAGAGCAGAGTTCAGTTTCAGATTTCCCATCTTCCAACTTTCCAGTAAATTTCAGTGTAGGAAATGATTTGGAATCACAGCATGCCTTCTTCGCTTTTTCATTGTCTGCCTCACTGTTGAAGTTAACACTTGTGGCCCTAACTGCTTCTCCAACTGCTCCAGCGTGCATAGAACTATCTATCCCACCAAGCAAACCATGCTGCTCAGCACCGCCGTCTTCTTTCTCTTCTTTCAGCTCACAATCTACTCCCAAACGATTCCAAGCAGGGGATGCTGATCTATAACTTGACTTCATCCAATGATCCATCCACGCCGACCGGTTCCTGGTCATTGCTAGAGCTTCACCCCTCCCACCATCATGACATGCTTCTGCAGCAGTATCATCAGGCATCGTGATTGATAGATTTCCTTAAACAACACACCACCAATTTCCCCTATCCACAAATGTTTCAAAAAACATAAATTATCAACAACTAAAAATTCATCGCATGCAGCAGCTACAGAAAAACGAACAAAACTAGATCGCAAGATTCAGAACTCAACACCAGCACACGAAGTAAGCAAAATCTAACTCTATCCATCCCGACACAGAAATCAGTACCGTATAATCGAATACATATTAGTAACAACATCTTACAGCGTGAAATAAAAAATCGAAACAATTCCAGTTTAACCGAATTCACAAAAACAAACCTGAAAAGGCAGTCAACAGAATTTCACAACTAATTCAACGAACAGATTAATTGAAAAACCGCACAGTAAGTACCTTCAAAAGTGAGAAAGGCGAAAGAGCAAAATCGGCGAAACTGTGAAGAGAACCACTGAGTTGAGAAGCAAAGAAATGAAAGACATGAAGGAAATAAATAACGACAAAGAAGGAAAAGTGTAGGAGAGCATTAAATCAACGGTCAGATATTGGTAGCTGTTGAGTCGAGTGTGTGTGGGAGAAATCTGAGCGTTGATCTTTCGGTGCAGTGTGGTTGGGATGGATTAGATTGGCGTTGATTCGTTTGGCTTCCTCAGCCACAAGAATCGAACTGGAGCGAGTGGGACGCACCATTCTGCACTTTTCCTTTCTTCCAATTGGTCCAGTCCTTTATTTTCGGGGTCTCTTCTCGTATGTTTCGAATTACGCGTAATAATTGTGACCACTTTTAAACTGCGCGCCAATTCATAAAATAATCCTCTTATATTTTGTCTTTGTGCTCAAAGGATCTGAATCTACCTTTTATAAAAAGCAAAACAAAGAAAATAAAATAAAATAAAAATACCTAAGCAAAATATCTACTTACAAAACATCTTCATCTTTTTGGTCTCCATCCACACAACATCTTCTTCAACTACCACAAGTGTCATTTTGATGCTTACAAATAAATATGATTAGTTATTGCTACGTATGTTAACTTTATATAACTAACTTTGAAACATAAGCTATTAGTAATTCTTAATCATGATATTAAAACCTTATTTATAATACATAACGTAATTATTATATTATGGATCGTTTCTCCTCCTAGCAACGCGGTGTATCTTTTTTATTAAGTACAATATTCATCACTAATAAATTACTTTAAATCATAACAGCATAATCGTCAAAGATTTAGGTAATATACGAGATCTTATAATATTATAACATTATTTCCACCGTGACATTATAGATGTAATAATAATGCTATATAAGAAATTCTGAAATTATAACAATCCAGTTTGATGACTAAAACTTTAAAAAAATCATATTTATAATTTTGTTATCTTATCTGCAAATAAAAATATCACAAATTTATTATTTTTTGTATGAAAAAAATTAAACATTGATTTTTTTTCTTCATCATCAATTATTAAATTAGTAAAATTGTGAAAATTAGTTGGTGAAACAATATGTTACACGTGTTTTTTTTTTATATATTTAGTTTGTGTGTGTGTTTGTGTAAATATTATTATAAAAACAAATTGGGTACGTGCATATACTCACATCCAATATATGCAAACTGTCTTCCGTATTCTTTTTAAGAAATTTAATATAATTATGAGCTCCATTATATATCACTGTTATAAATGCTTGTACTACGCATACCTATGTGTATCTTTTTTTTTATTATAAATGATCAATAATTTAAAATGATAAACGATAAAATAATTAATTCTATTTATAAAATAATTAAATTTAGATTAATGGTTATACCAGCATGTTTGGATTTGAAAATCGACTTAACTGACTTGATTTGAGAAAAAAAAAAGAAAGTGAGAATGAGATTGTTTAAATTAAAATATATATATATATATGTTTTTAAATATCAAAAGTTATTTCTTAATTTCAATTTGGTATAGATTTTAAGTTAGTTTTAAAATATTTAATAAGAAATTTAATTTTAATAAAAAATAATAACATAAAATTTATACAGAAATTTTATTCAAAGTGGAAGGAATTCATTTTTATAAAAATTAAAACTAAATTAAATAAGAAATAAATATAAAAACTAAATTAAAAGTACGCGCACCACATCAAAATACCACTACTATGTCATATTGATAGTGACACATGAAAAAAAAATCAAAAAATAATAAAAGATAAAAACAAATTGACACACAACACTAATTTTAACACGTTTAATATTAATGAAAGAAAAACAAATCTGATCACTTAAAAAAAATATTAGGATCGAATTGAGATGAAAAATAAAAAGAGCAGATTGACACTTTCTACAAAAAAAAATAATGATTAAATGAATAATTAAACATTAATTTAAACACAAAACAAGACAGCCAAACCATACGAAACAAGACACTTAACCAAACCATGTTGTTATGGAGGTCTACTTCCATCTTATCTATTAGTAAAGAGGTTTACTTCCATCTTATATATGTTTATATCATCCTTTGCAACAGAATGATTATATCATCCTTCAAAAATATAACAAAACATATACAACAACACATGCAACATTAAAATGATTAAAAATCATTCGAATATTGTGAAAACACCAATATACAAAATTGATAAAATCAAATTGATCAAAGATATTCAAGATTCAAAATATCGACTAATGAATGACCATTTTTAAACATTAATCATCATATACTAATATATAATCCATAATCAAAACTTATATTAGTGAATATAAATAAAGAATCGTAATAATTCCGATACTATCATAACCAAATGGTTACAGAAATGAGTTCAGAAACAAAAAAGAAAGATTCTCAAAATGAAAGAGAATGGCTATGGAAAATGAAAAAGGTTTCCTAGTTTTGTTTTTCTTTGGAAATGATGTGTTTTTAATTCAACGTGATGGAAATTAATTTAAATTTCGATGAGGGAGAATTTTTGTGGTAATCAAAAAACAATAATAAGATACGGAGGAAAAACATCATAAAAATTTAATAACATAATTATTCAATTTCAAATATATTTTCAAAAACATTTTAATAATGTATTTTTCAAACAATTTAAATGGTCGATTGATACCAATAAATATTCATGTATTCAAATATTTCCTCTCACTCAGTAAATAATTACATTTACATTAAACTTATAAATGACATAATGAAAATTACAAAAAAAAAAATAACTTCACTTCAACGTACATAACTTAGTCCTTACATCAAATTAATAAAAATATCAAATCCAAAACACTTTGAAAAACACATCAGTAAACAAAACAAAACTCAACAAAAACTTATAATTCAAATAATTAAATAGATATTAACTAATAATCACCATCTACATAGAATCAGAAAGAATTTAGCAAACAAGTCATATTTACATCTAAAATATTATTTACTTTGGAGTTTTATTGAAATAATAAATAGTTTTCCTAAAATCTTTATCTTAAATTTAATTTTAAAAACCAGGAAACAAAATTATTCTAAAATTTAGTATTCAAATTAGTGTTTCATGTCGGTCACGTGGGTTTGTGTGAATCATAATTAGTGTACCTTTTTCACTTAAAAATAAATAATAATTTTTCAGTTTTGTATGCATGGTGAAACGTTTTGTTGTGCTTTTGGAGGTTACGTTACGAGGGACTGAAATAGAAAACAAAGAAAAAGGAAAAATGTTCTTTAGTTAAAGTATCACATTTATGATACTTAATTTAAGAATTAAATTGGTTTTTATTTTTTTACATTTTCATTTAAATTATACATTTGATTCTAATATTTTTTCATTAATATCAAAAAATACATCTGTATTATTACTCTATTAAAACGATAAATAAAATATAGAATTTGAAAAGCTTTTAAAAATATATTATTGTATATGAGTTATTAGTAGCAATAGCATTTTGGGAATAAAAAGAATGTCTGTCATTATTAAAACTGTTAAATGCAAGTTTCATTGAGAGTATGAAGATCATGATGCTAAGATCGATTGATGGAGAGTAAAGATTAAGGGTGTGTTGTTTTGGATGGATTTGAGGGAGATGATTTGGGGGAATGATTTGAATGGATTTGAGAGTAATTTTATTNTTGTTTTTTTGAGTGGATTTGTGAGTATTTGAGAGTGAATTTGAGAGTAAAGTTTGTGAAAATTAGTGTAGGATTTGATTGATGTGACAGATTTAAAAAATTAGTTTAATTGGTAGAAATTATAGATTACCAAAATGCCCCTAGGTATTAAAGTAATATAAAATGTGATTTTTTAATGTTATATTTGAATGTATAAATGTTAATAAAGAGAGGAAATTAATTAATAATAATTGAAATAATAAGTAAAATTATTTTTTAANATATTACAAATTTATAATGTTGTAAAATAATTTTATTTTTAATTATAGTATTTGTTTATAATATAATTTGTTATGAAATACTATTAATTTTATTTTTAAATATAGCGAATGGAAAAACACCTACAATTTGTAATATATGGGCCATTTACATAAAGAGACCATCGAAACAGCAAATAATATTACCAGTTTCCCGTGTTAAAAATGAAAATAGAGTGCTGTTTCAACTGGTTATTCTTCTCTTTCGTCTCTGGTCCATGGATATGACGGAGCAAGGAACGAAGCAACTGTTGCGAGGGAGCAAGGAACCCATAGTTGCCATCCAAAAACATGCGCCTGGATCCGGATACGTGAAGCTGTATTCGAATAAAGTTCCTTCACAAAATGCTGAACAACCTGTATCCGGATACGCTAAGATTGTATCCGAGTACCCGTTCCTGCACAAAATCTTCGGAAACATCGATCCGGATACGCGTTCTCTGCAATGGAATACAGCTTCGAAGGGTTGCAGATTCACTTCGAATTTTGATAAATTGTAAAGGGCATACTAGTCTTTTATTTTTAAATCAGCACAAATCTTTCCAAAATGGCAGAATGTTCTACACAGTGTAATCCATCCAAATCGTCGTTTTTCCATTGTCTTAAATCAGCATAAGCGAACACGTTTTTAAAATGTTTCTTCGCTTGCAAATTCACTTGAACAATAAAATCTGTTCAAGCAAACAAAACGTAAGATTATTAGCTCTAAGATTAGAGAACAGTTATCAGGTGATTATAATTATATAAAATATAATGATACTTACATCATATATTTTTGATAATATTTTTTAATATTTATAATTATTATTATTGATTGTGAAATAATTTTGAAATCATAAAAAAAATACACATCATTTATATTTATGTCTGTAATTTACGATAAAATTGAAACCCGGATTAGAATAAAGATTACAACAAATCACGTTGCACGCCCTTCAAGGATGCTAACCTCTTAAGTACGTTTCTTTATGATCCCATCACAGACGAATAGCAACGAGTCTTTCGTTTCGGATAAAAAAAAAGTAAAATAAAATCCCTTGAAACCAGATATGCCGTTTAAGATTCGGCTAACGATTTTCTTCCCAAAATAATAATAAAAAATATATATATAAAATTCTATAAACGACAATAGGAGGAAAATAAATAAAATTAGAAAAAACTAAAACTTCGGGCCCAAATTGGAATCGCGTCGTAGATCTGCAACGCGCGGGTTTCGTCATCCATCAATTCAATCCTCTCTTCGATTCGTGTTGGAGATCTAAATTGTCATCGCAGGTCAGCTCCTCTTCTTCGATGCATTTGCTTCTCTCATTCCTTCTCCATATTTCAATTCTCTTTCGCAGCTTCCATTTCCATCCTCCAAAATTTTAGGGTTTTCAGATTCTGCAAATACCGCCACCAGAACACTAGATCTTGATTCCAACTATGAAAACGACGCATGTTTTCTCAACTTTAATTCCTCTAATCGGAATCTATGTAAACTAAACTTTACGATTATTAGAATGTGAACCTCTGATTTATAAACTACACATTTCAAGTTATGCAAGTAAATTTAGCGTCGTTTAGTTGGCGTGTGTCTGCTTGTGCAAGAAATTAGATAGCGTGTGCCTTTATTTTATGTTTATATTTTTGTCAGATTTGGAATGAATTGGTTGTTTGTAAGTCTCGTGTATGGCTTTTTGTTTTCAGATTGTGAGTTGAATGGAAGGAACTGGAGGCAGCAGTGCCTCGGCTGCTGCACCCGTGAACCAAAAGTGGCAGGAATTTGCGAAGCTATTTCAATATTATCTGGATAAATCCACGCCACACGCAACGTATAGATGGATTGGGAGTTTGGTTATTGTGTCGATCTTTGTTTTGCGGGTTTTATATGTCCAGGGATTTTACATCGTGTCTTATGGATTGGGCATCTACCTGCTGAATCTGTTGATTGGGTTTCTGTCACCGTTGGTCGATCCTGAGCTGGAGCCTTCTGATGGGCCTGTGCTGCCGACTAAAGGTTCTGACGAGTTCAAACCGTTCATTCGCCGACTGCCTGAGTTTAAGTTCTGGTAATTTAGGAATTTTGTTGTGTGGGTGGTATAGTATGGTTGTTAACATTTTAACACAGCATGAGCATTGTCATACATATAAAAACACAAACATTATCTTTTGCTGCCGCAAAACCTGCTTTAATAATTTTGAAGCTAAACTTGGATCAAATGTGAGGTTCATGTTAATAGTTTGACATGAACTCCTTTGTTGTGTTTGCCGTCCTGATGCTTGAATGCCTCTATATTTGTTCGTACTTTTGTCTTTCTTTTTCATTGAAAATTGACTTGTAATTTCTGTAATGTTCATTTGTCATTTCGGTTACCTGAATATGACTCCGAGTCATTTCTGCATTTCATTTGGCGCCAATAAGCTTTATAGAGGTAGTGTAAGCTTTACAGAGGTGATAGCTACGATGAAAATGTTTCTCTATCGTATGAGTTCATTGCCACAGACATTCTGCTCCAAGCTTTTAGTCATTAGCATTGCATACAGAAGCTGATAATTGCATAGGAACAATATTTTATCTTTTTAAAATGTTACATGAATAATAAATTTTCTATTTATATTATTCTCTATTGAACAAACTGTTGTTTATCTTTCATGTCTTTCTTATTTTCCTGGTTTTATCAGTCATATTGAACACTTTTTACCATATCTGTTGCATGATGAATTATACAATTTGGCTGTGCTTCTTCAATTAATTTGATTGCCGTTGCCGAAATTCTGTGTCAATAATCACTTGCATCTTTTGAAACACGTGACTATTTGTCCTGACAAATTTTATGCTTAGTCAAAGACTTAGTTTTAAAAATCCAAATGACTAAATTTTATCAGGGAACTATATTGCTTAACAAAACATGTGAATATCCCCTTGCCCCTTTTGAAAATTGAGGTATATGGAGCAAAACCTGGCTAATTGATGATTGATATTGTATAACTGGAGTAACTTCATAGATGAGTATGGTGCCGTGAGTTAATTTGTTTAATTATGCTTTCTTGAGATAGTGTGCTGCTATTAATCCATATCCCTTTACGTATGTCTAACAAGGAATGTCATTTATAATAGTGAGATATTAGCATGCTAAAAGCCTATCTGTGTCTGTTGAAAACAGTTTAAAAAAATCATGGTTGACGGATGAGCGTAATGATTTGAGTTGTTATCGGTTGCAGGTATTCTTTCACAAAGGCTTTCTGCATAGCATTTATGATGACTTTCTTTTCTGTGTTTGATGTTCCTGTGTTCTGGCCAATATTACTCTGTTACTGGGTTGTTCTGTTTGTCCTTACTATGAGGCGCCAAATTGCACACATGATCAAATACAAATACATACCATTCAACATTGGAAAGCAGGTAAGCTTACGCCTAAATTGGCTCTCTTCATTTTACTTTCTGCCCCTTTAATTTGTTTTGTGCATATTGTCAAGTACAAGCAACATTTACTTTATATGTATCATTGACCTGAATGATAGTAACGTATTTTATTTTAATGTGTTGCAGAAGTATACTGGCAAAAGATCCTCTGCAAGTAGCAGTGGCAGTCGTGCAGACTGAAGCTTGGTTTTATTGCAACTTGAAAAATGCAAATCTCATAGTTAGGTTTTGTGGACCTCCAGGGTAGATTTTTCCCTTTTATTTGAAGGAATTTGTAGTCAGAGTATGACGGATGCCAATATGCAGTTACAGAACTATTATCTGTGTTCCATTCAGAAGACATGCTAAAGCAGGGCTTTGAACGTCAATGTGGATATACATTAGTATTTGATTCAGTTTTAGATTTCATCGCAAATCTAGATTGTATTGCGATGTTGCAGACCATGATTTGAAGACAAACTTCGTATAGCACTCATTTTTCTCCTGTTCAGGGAAAAACTATTTGCCTTTATGTTCATGCGTCTTATAAGGTTGTAAGATGAACTATTGACAGCTTGACAACATCTCTACCTGTGTATTTCTTTTTTCCATTCAAAAGTAAATTCTATTTATGGGTATGAACGGGCTTCTTATTTTTCGTTGCATCTTTTGAAATGGTCTAAACATTGCTCGTGGAACAATTATCTTTTTGATAATGGCCAGTTGTTTATGTATATCCATTATTGTTAAATTTGCACAACAATTTTCTCTTGCTTTTTTTTGTTGTTGCTTTTGTTATATATGTTCTCTATCAAAAACTTATCAAGAAGATTGAAGAGTCCGGTAGACTTTGAATTTTGGCCGTGAAATGGTTTCTGTAATGACATTTTAAAATTTGAGATCTTTAAATTAATTTTAAGATTTGAAAAGTAATTATTGTTTACATATTTTTAAAAAATGTTAAAACATAAAAGTTGTAACTTCAAATTTTGAAAAAAGAAAAATCAAGAAAAAAATATTTCATAAAGATCCACTTATAAAAAATCCAATTACACCTACCATGAATCATACATCAAAGTAATAATACTGTTAAAAGTTGAAGAATCAAGAAAGTGAAACATAAAATAGAACAAATATCGTGCAACTAACTCATATAACTACAAACCTATATTCCAAGATCCCAACAATAAAAGGAAATAATTATACGCCATAGACCACATGTTAAAATTTTAACAAAATCTAACAGTTATAAGAAGATGGATAATGATATTTAGACAACACTTTTTTTACAATATTTGAACATTGATTACGTATTAATCAGCGATTGGTCAAAAATTATTACACAATAATGTTTATGATTATTATTATTGATTCTGAAGTAATTTTTGACTAATCACATATTGACATGTATTGTAAAAAAAATGTTATTTAAATATCATTATTCTAAGAAGATATATTCATTTTACCATTCATAAACACAAATTAGTGACGTTTAACACCTTCAAAATAACAAAAGTAAATTGTTTTAAGTAAATACATTTGATTTTCATTTAGATAAAAATGAAAAACCATGTTTTAGAAAATAAATATAAAAATTATACATCAATTCAATGGTTAATGGAGAAGATATATAGTCAATTTAAAAAACAGTTCATATAACACCTTCAAAACAAAGAAAGAAAATTTCTTTAACTATAAACCTCTCATTCTCAATCTTTAACAGTTAAACTAAACTATAATGATCCATGTCGAATGAAATAAGTTTAAAAATTTCATATTAATTCAACGGTTAATTAAGAAGATATAATTCATTTACCAAAACAATTCATAAACAATAACAAGTGACCTCTAATGCCTTTAAAACAACGGAAGTAAATTTCTTTAGTTATAGACCTTGGATTTCGTTTTTGTCGAAATAATTCAGACACAAGACAATCAGGTGATTTCTAACAACAAAAAGTAAATTGCTTTAACTACAAATTCAGATTCCAAATCTCAACAGTTAAAATGAAAATCATTTTATTGGAATAATCCATAGACAAAAACCATGTAATTTTGAATGCCGTAAAACAAAAAAAAAAGTAAATTATTTTAACTAGGGATAGCAAAAACATTCTCAGACATCCACGGATAAAATCTGCGATGAATGATTACTATTTGCAGATATTTACTACCGTAGGTAATGGGTAGCAGGTATTTTAATTCTCGCTTTTCTAATTTTAACTATACAAAACAACTTCACTTCCAAATCCCAATGACCAAAATAAAAATACATGTTTTTAAAGATATGTAAAAAAGTTTCAAATCAATTCAACTAATAATGATATAGTTATTTTACATAAACTACTCAAAGACATAAATTAGAAATAAAACAATTAACTTTCCTATAGAATAGGTATAAACAAGCCACTACCTGAATATTAGTCCAATTTTAACAATTGATTCAACAATTTGCACTTCATTCAGTCCCACTAATCATTAAACTTTCAATTACTACACTTTTAATTATTCAACTTTACACTTAAATAATTTTAATAATATTCAAAAGTTAATAATTCAATATTTGAGCTATTTCAAAGTTCAACCCAAAAACCCTAAATCATCTCGTATTTTAATAAATTGAGGTACATAACCAATTGGTAGTTTTAATCCTTATTCAATATTTGAGCTACATCTCATATTACATCTTTTTTCTAAGAAGTGATAAGAAACTTTTCAATCCTATTTAATCATAAATTAACTTTTAATATTAATAGAATTTTCCTCAATTAATTTATAATCAAAACTGCATAGTTAGACCGTACAATACTTTTTTTAGTTTTTAATTATTTTAGAATTTTAGATTCCTAATAATATGAAAGGTTAGTTGGAAAATTAATAGAAAATTACCACTAGAAACGTGATTTATTCCACAAATTTAGATTTCAAATTCACAATCATATATTTAGTTATATTTCTTATCTTACCAATAAATTTGTTTCTATTTTTTTGTTGTTGAAATATTGCATTCACTTAAGGTTTTATGCATCTTTCAAGAACATAACATATTTTATGTATTTAAAATTTTGGCATCTCTACAATATAGCTCCAACAAACAGGTAATTGAAAAAAAATGTTTAATTATTTCTAGAAAAACTTGAATATTTGTAATTGAGTTTTTTTATTAAACTTTTTTGGAACATTGAATCCTCAATCTTTACAATTTTTTCAATTAAATATCTTTTGTTTGATCTTTTCATCATTTATTTGTTTATAAATATAATTAATTCACAAAAGAATTGCACCGAAAAACTTAAAGTACAAATCTCTTTCTCAAGAGTGATAGTTTCTTGAAATTTATCATCTTACAAAGACAAGCAACAAAACACCATAGTTAGATAATTACAATGTAAATGTACAAAAAAAACACATAAAGAGGACATGGACATGACTTTCAGCACTCTATCACCTTAACATTTGTGCTTTGACAATTCCATAAGTAATTCACTACCATGTTTAATTCAGTTTTAGACATCACCATTCTAGAATGCATTTTGATTTTCAATGATTCCAATCTAGCAAAGCAAGGAGGTTGAATTTCCAATGTATCCGGACATATATCCTGTATAATTAGAGAGAAAAATAGAAATTCTTAGTAGAAGGATTCTTTCAACATCGATAAAGATAATAATGAAAGCAAAAAAATATGTTACCTTTAGCATATTTAGGGTACGAGAACAAATTGTCAACTTTCTTACGTTAGAGAAGATCCGTAACCAATGTACGATGATGGAAGGATCTACATAAACACTGTTGGTGATTTTTACTTGGGTCAGGAGAGGGAGATCGCAAGTGCAAGAGAATCTATAGCGCATGGAAAAACGATCATTCTCGAGTGTGATCGATTTGAGTTTAGGAACAGAAAGCACAATTTTAGGTTCAAAATCGTCCCAATAAAGTATGTTTTTCATATCTAAAACAGAAAGGCTAGGGTTTGATATACAGAGAGTTTTTGTGGAATGGGTATGCATGGAACGTTCAAGGACCAAAGATATCAACGAAGTGCACTCTGAGAAGGGTTCAGCACAACTATTATCATCTCTTGCTGTGAAAACCACATTGAAGAGAAACAAGGTTTTCAAAGATGGTATCACAAAAGATGGTGGAAGTATCAAAGGGAGAGAGGAGGAATTGGAATAAATGACAAGAAGGGTTAAAGATTTGCAATTGATAACGAGGGGAATGAAAGAATTGGGTGTTTGTTTGAACTCCATAATTAAGAGTTGCAACTCCTGGAGATGGTGTTCTGAGGCGTATTTGATGGCGTTGTTGAGGACTTTAGTGGAATTATAAAATGTCAAGAACATTTTGTGAAGGGAAATAGAATCATCTCGGTTAGAGAGAAAATGATTTACATATTTGTTGTATTTGCGAATTCCTCCATTGAAAGATACTAACGTTAGAGTGGTAAGGCCTTTCCAAAGGTTTTTCCATCGTTTGGATAACACACAAGTTTGAATAGCTTTTGTTGTTGGCAAAAACTCTATTATGTGTCGAAGAACTCCATCTGGTAAATTACTCAATCTATCTTCTTCTTCCTTTCTTTCATCAGGTAAATCATTCCATCTATCTTCTTCTTCCTTTCTTTCACCTCTTTCACCACTTTCACTTGTTCTTTTTCTCTTCATCCTTAACTTCTTATGCCTTTTGTTTTTCTTCCAATAAAATGCAGAAAAGCTTTGAATCCTACACTATGAAACCTTTTTTTTTTATTTGATGACAACTTCCTTCAATCAGTGCTGAAAAATATCTCCATTGTGAATTTTAATAATGTGTTATGCATTGTATACCTATATATATATATATATATATATATATATATATATATATATATATATATATATATATATATAATGTGAAAGATATGATATAAAAATAAGATAAAACAATATATATTTATTATAAAATTTAGATAATCGAAAAGTATTATTAATTGACTAGGGCTTG